>NC_045429.1:141557517-141868410 GCF_902635505.1 Sarcophilus harrisii
CTTCATTTTATAAATCAGGAAACAGCCCAAAGTGAAAGCCAGAAGTGAAGCTTAAGGTTGCACAGCTAATAAATGGAAAACCACAACTGACACATTGCTAAATATAGGAATGGAAAAATGGGATAGTCTGATAGTTTGTGTCTAACTCAGTCAATGAAATTCAGGATAAGCAAATCACATACAAAAAAGGATGAAATTATGAGATCAAAATATTTTAAAATAGAAAATTATCAAGGAAAAAGTTCAACCACACCCTTAAGCATCTCTACACATTACAGGACAAAATATAATTCAAGCCAACTTGAATCTGTAAATCTTTTATATTATTTTTAATATTTGGATAATGAAGAGAATTGAAACTGAACTAATGAATAGAACTAAGACATTTCAATAGTTATGTATGGTTAACTAGCTATTGTCTATACAAATGAGACAGATACATGAACATCAAGGATAATAATCAAGAAAAATACCCAAAGTCTATTTTATTCATAGGTTTCAATCTTCTACAAAGAAAATTAAGTAAATGTGCCAACATGGAACATAACAGACTAATTGGAATTTTCTCTCTTTTATATCTTTTGCCAAAAACAGAGAGGTGCTAATGAGCAATTAAATGGTCAAAAGCAGAAGCAAAGAACTATGGGAAGCCCCAACCTGGGTTAACCAGTATCCAAATAAAATTAAAGGAGGACCAGAATTTAAGGATATCTCAACAGACCCCAAATGTTTGATTCAGTTGATGCTAGTTGTAATGTTAAACATGTCAGAATGAAGAAACCTGAAGTCACTCAACTTGGATTCCTTTTAAAAATAGCTTTGGTATTTCACAGCACCTCTCCCATACTTCAAAACTTCCTGATTGCATTGATAAAGATGCTTCTATATCACTAACACTCTTACTTGAAGCACCCCATATTCTCCAACCCATGCTTTAGTACAAGGTCTTTCAGAGCTGCTGGAGTCAAAAAACATCCATTAACTGACAGTTGTCTGGGACTGTGTTTCTTCCCACTCAGATTGGTTCTCCAAACAAATTCAATTCATGAAATTGGAGAGTAATTTAAATGGGAAAAAAAAAAAAAACAAAAAACCAAACCTGGATATTTTCCCATAATATAGATCAGCCAAGGGGTAAATTTATATTGGTTGTCAAACTACTGTCCAAATATGTCAACAAGTTCATGAATTATATATTTTTTTCATTTTAAGAAACCACTTTAAAAATATGAAGGTGTCCCAAAAATCTTAGTGCAATCCTAAGCCATTAAACCCTTAAATCTTAGGTATCCAGTTCCAATAGATGTGATGGAGAGAGCCATCCAGAGAGAGGACTGTAGGGACTAAGTGTGGATCACAACAGTATTTTTACCCTTTTTGTTGTTGTTTGCTTGTTTTTTCTATCTGATTTTTCTTGTGCAGCATAATTGTAGAAATATGTATAAAAGAATTGCACATGTTTAACATACATTGGATTACTTGCTGTTTGAGGGAAGAGGTGAAGAGAAGGAAGGGAAAAAAAAAATTTGGAACAAGGTTTTGCAAGGGTGAATGCTGAAAATCATCTATGCATGTATTTTAAAAATAAAACTTTTTTTAAAATCTATGCACAAAGGCATGCACCAAGAGTTTTGGTTCACACTGTATAACCATCTGTAGAATTTGGGTGTTTCAAGATTCCGGGCAGGGAGAAAAGCCTGAGTGGGCCATTCTTGAGAAAGAAGCACTTAAGAAGACAATCATATTCATAATTCAACTATAAGCTCAAAATTCTACTTGACGCTTTCAAAAAAATTAATGGTCAAGTTTTTTTAACAGTTTTTTAACAGTTACTTAATTCCTAAATTCCTTTTTATTGTGATAACTGGACTCATAAAATTGTAGGGTATGTTTTCTTTAAAAAAGATATTTTACCATTTATCATGACCTCAATTGTATTAACATTCTTTTAAATCCAATTCCTTTTAAAAAAAAACTGTTTTTTTAAAAATCCTATGCATACCTTAATATACCTTTTATTATCATTGCCTGTTAGCTACTAGGAATGCAGCTTTGTGTCACAGACTAGTAGCTTGTATAAGGATTTCTTTAAGGCATTAGGGCAAAATGAATCATGTTAACACCCTCACAGCAAAATAACTAAGAAATAACTAGCCTAAAAGAAAAGCTCAGTTTGTTGAAGTCCAGGGAATAAAATCTTGATCCTTGTATTCAAAATCAAATGACGCCTCGAATGTGAAGGAAAAAAAGTCTAGAGAAATTTGAAGACAGTAAAGCTTTGTTCTTTCTCTTTAAAACTAAACATTAAATTAGAATATTTCAATTGTTTAAATATCCAGAAATGAGTTCACAAACACTCTTCAAAACTAGGTGCAAGTATTTGTCTTGCTGAAATATGCACATTTACTAGAAAATTTTTTACAGGTTCAATTCCTTAAGGGGGGAAAAAAAACCCTAGTGGTCAAAATCAGCTAATTCCGTTTTTCAAGCAGAAGCAGAGTAGCGTAATCAATATTGTACTTCTAAAGCATCTACAACTAAAGTTATCTTCCCAAGAGAAAGTATACATACTGAGTATATATTAATCTACAAATATATCCTGTGAGAACTTCCAAAGTCGCTATTTATTTATCCAACTAGGTCCAAAGACAATGAACCGAGAGAAAATGGGTGGGGTGCCGCCCACTTTGGGCAACTTGTCAATTCCAGAACCGCTCTTCCCCTTTGCGAAAAACCGAGCTTGCACAGGTTTTCCTTGGCAAGGAGCAACTACACTGCAAGCATCCTCTGCATAAGGAAGACGAAGTGCCTGCAGAGCAGAGAGCAGTGTCGCAGGACAGAGTACCAACAGCAGTGTGTGTTTGGGCTGCAGGAAAGAGCTCTTCCCATAGATCTTCCCTCGAAAAATACAAGGAGAAATGAGGGTGGGGAGTATCCAGTGCTCTCAAATCCCCGCCTATCAGAACCACAGAGACTGGAGAGAACTTCTAGACTAGGGTCGGTCTCACCTAATGGTTTTATTTCCCTTCCGGGGGTGGGGGAGTAAGACAGAAAGGGTTTACAAAAGAAAAAAGAAAAGAAAAAAAGTACCGCATCTAACTCCTGGAGTATCGAGAGGGCTGAGGGCACAGGCAGTGGCAGCAGCATGTGGGGGGTGGAGGAAGCACCGGCAGCTCAGCAACTACATCCGCGCATCCAAGACAAGCCTGTACCGCCTGACCTAGCCCAGCTACCCACTCGAGGGGGTGTCTACTAGCCGCCGGGGCAATGGGATAGCGAGAAATTAGCCAGGCTTTTTTCTGCCTCTAGCTCGCTAAGAGACTACTGGAAGCGCCAAAGTTTTCCCAGACAGACGGCAATAATAAATAAGGGTCACAGCCCCCAGCCCCCAGCAGCTGACTCCCATCCCAGAACTGGTAGAGCCCCCCCCCTTACCCCCCGTCCTTATGGGTGGGGGGGCAGAAGGAGGGAGTCTGACGAGGATGGGAGAAGGACGCGTTACCTTGGGGGAAGCGGGGGCTGCGCTCGTGTCGTGGTCTACCGGGGGTTCCAGCGCAGCTGCTGCAGCTGTGGCTGCAGCCTCCGAAGAGGGGCTGCTGTTCTCCTGCTCCGCTAGCGCTGGGGCCCCTGCAGCTCCCGGCTCGGGTGCATCCTGCGGCGACCCCGGCTGCGCCGTCACTGTCGAGCTCCCTGCGCCCATGGCTCCACTGCGGTTCTCCTCGGGTCAGCCGCAACACACCGCACCGATCGGCTTTTCACCAATCTCACGGAGATTCCCAGCAGTCGGTTGGGGAAGAGGGAGGACAGACTCCTTAGGGACCGTTGTCCCAAATCACTTGGATTCACCTGCCTCTTAGAGATGAGTCGGGACTGCGAATGAGGGCGACAAGCTCTCTGCAAACTCCTTTAAAAAAAAAAAAAAAAAAGAAGCCACCACCTCTATGCCTCCTCCCCCACCGTTGTTTTTCCCTCTCTTCATCACATGAGCTCAGCCCCAGACACGCCTTGCAGCAGCAGCAGGAGCAGCAGCAGCAGCATCTCCCACCCTAAGCAGTTAGGCGCTACAACAGCCAACAGAGATACCCTCAATTAAAGCTTTAACCCCTCTGCTTTCACAGCAACCAACGCATTACCTCTGAGAGCACTTCGTTGTCATCTACCCCAGATTTGCTGGAGAAGAACCCGGAGATAGAGAAGGCAAATGTCCCCCCACCCCACACACACATGCACATACCCGAAATTGGATTAACTGGGTTTTATTAAATGATTGATAGCTCAACGAACAGCCTTCTGTGTGGTGGGTGACCTTCAGCTCGCGGACAAGCAAACAAAAGGCCTCCCTTTCTCTCATAAATTGTTTTCTATTCTAAACATTTGTTTTTCTCTTCCCTTTGATGGGGGGGGGGGGGAGAAGGAGGGAGGAGAAGGGGTTTATTACTCCCTCCAAAACATTTACCCTGATCAAATGGCTTAATGGGGGAGAAGTAGCGAACTAAATAGCAATACATTCAGACTATGACTGAGCTTTGCAACTGGTATCATATTCACAAACCCTCCATCCAAAAGGATGTGATGGCATTTGATCTTATTAATTAAATCGGGCTCCTTTCTTGAGAGAACACAGAAAAATATAGCTGCAACAGTATGGTCCCATCCTCTTTATTTAATGTTTCTATGTTAAAAATTACCCATCTCCCTTCTCCCAAATAAAATAAAAATCGTGGCTAATGTTTCCCCCATATTTAAAAATCGATGCTCTTTAATTCCAGTGTACAAAACTAATTCCAATTTAAAATGGCCTTGTTCTATTACATCTTTTGCTTTTAGATGAGATCAGTTATTTTGTAATTTGAAATAGGAAATAATTTGCTGGCACTAATTAATAGCTTTAGTAGTGATAGTAGTTAACTATAAAGTAGAGATAGATTTTCTCTATGAGCTGATCTATTTTGACATGCTGGAATCTTCTTTTAAGAAAAAAAATGAGTAGAGTGCTTTGAAGATTATTAAAGAATTAAAGCACCAGCCCTGAAGTCAGGAAGGCCTGAGTTCAAATTTGACCTTAGACACTTAACACTTCCTAGTGACTCTGGGCAAATCACTTAACCCCAATTGCCCCAGCAAAAAAAAAAAAAAAAAAAATTAAAGAATTGCTGTAAAAATCAATTCATATTCATCTTTGGGTTAAAGATTTTCCATTCTCTTGAATGTTCTAGTCTTTGCTTTGGAAATAGTGTAAATTCATAATCTTCCCAAGGTAAAGCTTCAGGGAGTCTTAGACCTGGCAAGAAAGGACCTTCAAAATCATTTAGATACAATCTCCTCATTGAGCAAGTAAGGCAGTGCTAAACTCCAAGTCCACCAAAATTAATTTCTTTGAAAAAATAGGAGAGTAGCTGGATCCTTGAAATTCACTTCAATGAAAACATTTCCAGAATTGTTTTGTGCAGGAGAAAAAGAACTATATCAATTTCATTCAATTCAGCAAACATTTAATAAATACTTAACTGTGTGCAAAGTACAATGATAGATACTAAGAATACAAAGTCAAAAATGAAAAATAGTCCCTGGTCTCAAGAATCTCATATTCTACTGGGGAATACTACATATGAACAATTAAGTAACAATAATTTAAGGAGGGCAAAAGCATATAAAAACTACTTTAATCTTCTAATGAAATGCTCTAAAGTTATTTTTCCATAGAAGTAGCAATTCTCTTGTTTTCACAACATCTTCTTTAAAACAAGGAGCAAATAAATGTTCTTTCTCTCCTATAGTGGGTACAGAAAGTCAGTTTTCCTAAGGCTCATCCTCTCTCACAAATAGCATTTGAAATTTCATAAAAATAAAAGCCCTCCTTGTATAGCCAGCAAAATTTGTATCTCTTAAGAGGATATCGGGAAATACAGGTCTCACCCTTATTTACTAAGAAAATCCAGTGGTCATTGTCATTGACTAGGTCTCATACACATATATCAAAACATCTTTTAAATTCAAAGAAATCATGTAGTGTTAGTAATGTATATATAAAAAATTAATAATTCAAGATTTCAAGGGTCTATGATTTTATATGTGTAATTCCTCTAACAATACAGATCAATAAATTAACTAGAACTTTGTAATTCCCTACTATTTTCCAGAGCATTTTGCAAACCATTGTGAATAGAAAGACAAAAACAAAGCAATCTTAGTATTTTAAATGCTTATGTTATATTGAAGAAAGCAGTATATACACATATAAGTATATACAATTACAATACACTTGGAAAAGAGTATTTATTGTACATACTTGGACATAAGGGAACCTTGAAAATAGCTAGCAACTATAAATACCTCCTACTAAGAAGGTGTGGCACTCAAAAGGATAAAGATACTCCAAGAGGTTTATGTAACTAGAGAGAGCACACCTTAATAGACAATCTTCAGGAGTTATTGTGGCCATAAGAAAATTCACCACTTGATGACTACTCATCTATTGTTAGATTATCTGAACTTTACTGGGTTAGTCCTTGGAAAAAAGGCTTTCATTGGATGTGTACTTGAAAGTTTTCTCAGCTTGACATGATGTCAGAATTGACATAGTCTGGCATAGTCTTCCAAAATTTAGGATCACTTTTGTGCTGCAACAAAGCATAGAAGAGACATTAGACTTTGTCCTGAATTGCCATCACAGAGAAGCTGTCATCACTAATGTTGATCAAAAATTCATCTGAATATGCAGTTTTAGAGAATTACCTACACATTGAGAGATTCAGTTATTAGCAAGAAGTCATATAACTAATGTGTTCCAGAAACAGGATTTGAGTCCTGGTCTTCCCAACTCCAAGTCCAAACCTTTACACTAAATCATGCTCTTCTCTTAATGAAGAGTATATTTTTAAATAATCAGAACTGGGAAATGTTTAGCTTGAAAAAAGAAGATTGTGGGTGGGGGAAGGAGAGAGATGACAGCTATTTTCAAGTATTTGAAGGGTTGTCTTTTGGAAAGAGAATGAAATTTCTTCTGTTTAGCCCCAGAGAACAAACCTAAGAGCAGGTAGTGGAAATCCATGAATTTAAATTTAATGTCAGGAAGAATTTCTAACCATTAGAGCTATCCAGAAATGAAATGGGCTGCCTCCAGAAATGGAGATTAGGAGATTATAAATTAGAATGTAAAGAATCTGGATTTAGCTGAATAAAGGTAATTGATGAATCTTATCAAGAATAGGGAGAATATAGATATAAGAAAAGAGCGTAGAAGTGAGACCTGAGGGACACTCATGTTTGTGGTTGTTTTCAATGGTGTCTGATTGTAACACCATTTGGGTTTTTCTTGGCAAACATACTGAAGTGGTTTTCCCATTTCCTTCTCCAGCTCAATTTATAGAGGAAGAAACTGAAGCAAACAGGGTTAAGTGACTTATCCAGGATCACATAGCTAGAAAGTAGCACAAGCCAGATTTAAACTCAGGAAGATGAGTCTTCCTGACTCCAGCCCAGTACTCCTTCTACTGTGCTACCTAAGAGTGTATAAAACTTGTACTAATCCTGCATTGGAAACTGAGAGAGACCCATCAGGCCATTAAGAGAACCAGAAGATCTTTAAAGATACCCAGAAGCCAAGAGAGAAAGATATCCAGGAAGAAATGAGTAGATAGTGCTATCAAAAGGAAGACAAAGGTAAGGGAATATGCCTATGTGCCAGATTCAGTGTCAAGCATTTTTAATTTACACATAATATTGTTTCATTCAATCAAAACTGAAGAAAAGTCAGAGAGGTTGAGAACTTGTAGACTATCATAGGGTTAAGTAGTGAAGAGATCTTTAACCTTTGAGAACAGTTTTAATAGAATAGTAGATTGGAAGCCAGATTTTAGGGGGTTTGAGAAATGAAAGGTGGGAAGGAAGTGCAGGCAGCAGTAATTATAGATGGATGACTATTTCTAAGAGTTTAGCAATGAAAGGGAGAAGAGAATCAGTAAATGAAATGAAGAATTTTCAAGTATAGAAATAAGAGAAGAGTCCCTTTGCTAAAAGAATGATCTGTATTAAGACACTCTTTTTAATAGGAAAAATAGAACATAAGAAACCCAAGATCAAAGGATTTCTACTTTGCACATAAAAGTTCTCAAGTTCACTATTTATGTCTTAAATATCTTTATTTGCTAGGGAAGACAATGGTACATTGCCAATTAACTTCTAGCCTTACAAAGTTTTTACAAGGGTATGGAAAGCTACTGGGGGCCAAATATCAACAGCAAGACTTCTTCAAAGATGCCATGTGGAATTTAAATATGTCCCTTGTGAGTATCATTGGCTTTAACTTGACCCATACTTGAATGATCAGATAATTTACCAAAACCTTCTTTACAATAGTTTAAGAAATCCTCTCCTCATTACATGAAACAGATCATACTCCATACTTTCAATCCAAGATCATATGTGGGTGGAAAACTATTGTTTGGTTTTGGAGGCAAAAGGTACTAAAGCTATTGCAGTCTGCCTTTTAATTACTTCCTATTTAGTGACTGATCTGAGAACAAAGAAGTGGTAAGGGGTAGCTCAAGGTGTGAAAAGGTATCAAATTAGTTAGTGTAAACATTGACTCCAAGCCTGCCCAGGAAAGAATAAAGAAAAGTCTTTCTTTCTTCTCTCAATCTGGAATATAGTTTAGTGAGGTGAAGACCAGTAGCACCAAGTCAGTTTTCCATGGGTTGCCTTTAGCTGGCTTTCTACATAATCCCAAAGCCATCCAATCCTTGAGAGTTGTAAAGACTGCCAGTTTATATGATGAGTACACATAAAGGTAGGAAGTATAAGGAGCTCTGTATTTGGAATCAGGGCACCTAGCTCTGGATCCTAGCTCTGATACTTATCAATGAGATATTGAGCCAGACACAATTTCTCTATCTTAATTTTTTCATCTTTATCTTTAAAGTGAAAGAGATTGGAGTAGATCAGGGCTTCTTAAAACTTTTCCACTTGTAACCTCTTTTCTCCCAAGAAATTTTCATGTGACCCTAGGTATATAGGTATATAAAATAAATATACAAACCAAACTTTTATTGACAATAACTCATAGTTTTGTAACCTTTCCACATTCAGTTTCAAGACCCCATATGGGGCGATGACTCACAGTTTAAAAAGCTAGGGACTAAATGACCTTTAAATTCACTTCTAACTTTAAGTCTGTGAATTCCAGAAGTTTTGAGAAGATTTCAGAATCATAAAATTTCAGAGTTGGGAGGGACCTACCTCTTTGCCATATCATCCAAATAAACCTGAACAAGAATATAGACTATGACATACTTCTCTGTGAGAAGATCTTCAAAGAAACTTCTAAAGACATCTCATTCAACTTTTCAAAGCTCTGATTGTTAGGAGGATTTTTTTCCCCTGATATCAAGCTTAGGTCAGATTTTTTCAACTTCTACTCATTGTTTTTAGTTCTGACCTCTGAGCCAAGACAGATCAAGTCAAATCCATTTTCCTTAGGATTGTCTTTTAGCCTTCTCTTCTCCATGATCATTATCCATTGGTCCTTTAACTGATTCTTATTTTCATGGATTCAAAAACTTTTACCGCTGTTCTCCTCATTTACCATATTCAGAAAGTCCTGTTGAGTCAATATGAACCATAATAGTAGCTTTTTATTTGTTCTCCTTGCTCCCAATCCCTTCCATCTCTAATTTATAATCCATAGAGCTGCCAAAATAATGTTTTTAAAGTACAGCTATGATCATTTTACTCCTTATTTAAAAATCTTCATAATTCTCTTCCCATTAGTTTGGTATTTAAATCATTCTGCCAACAATCGCCAATATAATTCTATTTTCTTTCTCATACTTCCTTTCCTAGATCCTATATTCTGGCCAAACTAGACAACTCTCTGTTCCCTAAACTAAGTGTGGCATCTCCCAGTTCTGGATATTTGCACATACCAACCTGTATCTAAAATTAATATACTTCCTCCTCACTTCAACCTTTCAGAACTCTTCTCTTATACCACTACACACATCTCAGATTGGCTAAAATGACAGAAAAAGATAATGACAAATGTTGGAGGGGATGTGGGAAAACTGGGACACTGATACATTGTTGGTGGAATTGTGAAGGAATCCAAACATTCTGGAGAGCAATTTGGAACTATGTGCAAAAAGTTATCAAACTGTGTATACCTTTTGATCCAACAGTGTTACTACTGGGCTTATAAACCAAAGAGATCTTAAAGAAGGGAAAGGGACCCACATGAGCAAAAATGTTTGTGGCAGCCCTTTCTGTAGTGGCAAGAAACTGGAAACTGAGTGGATGCCCATCAATTGGAGAATGAATAAACTGTGGTATATGAATGTTACAGAATATTATTATTCTATAAGAAATGACCAACAAGATTATGATACTATCTCCTTGATGCTTTCCCTAGATCCTTAGCTTCAACCAAGTGCTCTCTTTACTCCTCAGATAGTCTTATAGCTCATTGTCTGGGTTTTCCTTTGCAATCTTTACTCCCCATTTTGTGTCTAAATCTGTGTTGTATTCCCTTTAAGCCCATGGAAAAAAATAATTTTGTCTTTTTATCTCTAGAAATCTAGCTTTCCACATAGTTGTGTGTGACTCTTCATGACTTCATAGATCACGGCATACCAATACTGTCCATAGAGTTTTCATGACAAAGATAATGAAGTGTTTTGCCATTTCCTTCTCCAATGGATTAAATTCAAGAAAGGTGGCAATTTGGGAAGTCACACAGCTTTGTTCAATTGTTTCAGTTCTGATCAACTCTTTGTTATCCTATTTAGGTTTTTTTTTTTTTTTTCAACTCATTTTACAGATGAGGAATCTGAGGCAAACAGGGTTAAGTACCTGAGGCCAGATTTTAACTCAGGAAGATGAGTCTTCCTGATTCCAAGCCTAGTGATATATTCATTGTACCACCTAACTACCTTAACCTATACATTGGGCCACCTAGTTACCATTTGCAGAGTAGGCTCTCAAAAATTATTCCTTGAATTGACTTGATCAATATAAGAATCTAAGTAAAAGGTCTTACGTAAATTTGACTAACCTGTGCAAAAGGATAAAGAAAAGTTTAGAGAAGACATATAGATATTCCTTATCTACCAGTATTGGTAGAATTGAAAAGGCATTCCAAGAATCTTGCTGAGCGTGGCAAGCATCAGAAATAGATTTAACTACCTAATATTCCGGGGAAATTTTATATTCCCAAGGATTTTCAGTCTTTCTGCCAATAGTCCTATAGAACAAAGAAGGTGATAGTAGAGGGACAGTTTATAGATTGTTCTCCCTTATGTATTTTCTGAAGGAGGAACCTAGGGGTAAATCAGGAAGAAAGAGAAAAGTCAAGTTAAATCTACAAGAATTTATTAAGCAAAAAAAAAAAAGAACAAGAAGAAAAGAAGACTTTATTAAGTACCTACTAAGTCCCAGACTATGTGATCAATGCTCAGAAAACTAAAAGTAATACAAAATACCATGCTACCAATCTCTCTTCACTTTAAATCCAGCAGTGTATTTATTTTCTTATTCCAGATTTCTGATGGGAATAATTATCTGCATAAAGGAAGCAAACTTGACTTTCTCTGGCAAACATCCTGGCAGGCTACAGAAGACTAAAAATGAATAGAGACTTTTCAGTCTTCAAAGAGAAACTTTTTTTTCCTGGAACTATAAAGACTGTATTTCCTTCTAAGCCTTTGACCATATTTCTAACTTGTTTAAATATCTAAAATAATTAAAATCACATGAAATAGGAATTTATGTAAAGTGAACAAAATATTAGAAAAAAAGGGAAATTCTCAGAATTTTAAAAGTATGGACTAATGGAAGGGATTGTTATACTACTAAAATTATATATCTATCAGTTATAGCATATAGCTATGGCTTTGAGCAACTACTTAATAAATATCCACATTTTTAGC
The DNA here is from genome assembly GCF_902635505.1 of Sarcophilus harrisii. Classification (NCBI taxonomy): domain Eukaryota; kingdom Metazoa; phylum Chordata; class Mammalia; order Dasyuromorphia; family Dasyuridae; genus Sarcophilus; species Sarcophilus harrisii. The sequence goes on from NC_045429.1 coordinate 141,569,439, forward strand.
CTGGAAAATACAATTTCTACAGTTATAGAAGACACTGCTAACAAATTACTTCTGATTTCAAGGTTAGTAGTGCTGATAGCTTCCTAAAAATTAATTTCTATAGTGATTTAAAGCACCTTGTAAAAATGACAAATGATGGAAATAGTCAATAATGAAAGGGCTGCAAGAAAAGACAAGATGGAGCAGCTAGGTAGCCCAATGGATAGAGCATCAGCCCTGAAGTCAGGAGGATCTAATTTCAAATCTGACCTTAGACACTTAATATTTCCTAGCTGTGTGACTCTGGGCAAGTCACTTGATCCCAATTGCTTCAGCAGAAAAAGAAAAGACACATTCACTCACTGTTGATGAAACTACAAGTTGATCAAACCATTCTGGAAAGTGATGTTGAATTCTGCTTAGGAAGTGAATAAAATGCTTGTGCCCTTTGACCCTGAGATACTTCTGACAGACATATACCACAAAAAAGATCAAAAACTGAAAGAAAGGTCCCATATACTCCCAATTATTTACTATAACACTTTCCATGGTGACAAGGAAGTCACAAACTGAAAACAAAGTAGATTAGTCACATTTATGCATGTAACCCAAATAGGCTAAGTAGTATAGTAAAAATTGACAAATGTGAAAAATTCAGAGAAACATGGGAAAACTTGTATGACTAGATAGAGAGTGAAGTAAAGAGAAACAGGAAAATAATGTATCCAATTATTAAAATTTAAATGGAGAAAAAAAAGAAATAATGTGAAAGGATTATAATGAACTTGGTCCTAGGGGTGAAAAAAACAAATTGAGAAAACATCTCTCTGTCTCTTCTTTTCAAAGGTAAAGTTGTAAAATACTGCATATGGTGTCAGACGTGGTTAATGTGTTGTCAAATTTTGCTGACCTGTTTTTTCTCCCTCTTTTTATTTTTTGTTAAAAGGGATGACTGGCTTGGTATGAGAGTCGGGGTAGGAATGGTATCATTTTCAGAAATAAAGGTGATATAAAAAATAAAAACATATTTTTTAAGACAGTTTAACGATTTAGCAGATGTTATAGGGACCTAGGCTAAGGTGAATAAAATTACGAATAAAGATTGGAACCCATGGCGTTTTGCAAGCAAAGTAAACATCATAGAGCTAGTTAAGAATTCTGTTACAACCACTTTTTTATATGTAAATATAAGTTATACAAGGATATATCAAAAGACTTATTCATTACTATTATAGATAATAATAACAGGGGGGGGGGGGGCAGCCAGGTGACCTGATAATGCTGGGCCTGGAGTCAGAAAGACTCATTTTCCTGAGTTCAAATCTGGCCTCAGATACTTATTATAGCTTTGTGATCCTGCATATAGGTCTCCAGTGATCCAGATGGTTAAGCTTGTCCTATATTCAGGCCTTTTTTCAGTTTTTGTCTTCCTTGACCTTTACACATTTAAGGATGTTATCATCTCTTTTTGTACACATCATCTCCAAAATTCTGTGATACTCTTATTTTAGTGTTCTCTGATACCTTTGTGATGATTCTTAGTCTCCCTTTCTGATTTCTCATCGACTTCTACACAATTAAGTAAAGACCCTGTTCTAAATTCTCTGGTTTTTGTACTTTTCCTTGGACCCTTATCCTGTTTACCTCAGTTTCGTCAACTATAAAATAAGCTGAAGGAGGAAAATGGCAAACCACTTCAGTTATCTTTGGCAAGAAAACTTTAAATGGGGTAACAAAGAGTTTGAAATAACTAAAATGAGTGAACAAGATAATAACCCAAAGTATTCTTAATTTTCTATGATAAATGATGATGGCACTGGGACAATAAGAAAGCAAAGAGCTATACTGTAACCTTTAGAAACTTCAGAAAAAATTAAATTAAAATTCCTCCTAATTTCTCAAAGGTTTTCTTATGCTCCAATGATTTTCATTAACACAGTAATCATGGAACATGGGATTTTCTGACATAAATATTAATGAATGAAAATTCCCTATTATTTCAGCTAATAATGACTAGGCAGTGATATTGGGTTTTCCTAAATTTTTGTACACTGTTATGTGATGAGGAGGTCAAGTCTACAATATAGTACTATTCATTATAGGTGAGACTTTTGGAAGAGGTCCAAAATGAACTGTATATTTATTCCATCCTATTTTATATTGTTATGACGATGTTTTATTGTGAATCTATTTGCTGTCATTTCCTCATCTCCATTTCTCCATACTTTAAAATCTCACTGTATCTTCACCCATCCTGTCATCTTTCTTTCTGACCTCTTTCTGGCCATGATTTGGTCTTCTTAATTCCATTTCTTCCTGTATCCTCTAGAACCTTGCCATATTAGTCATTCTCTCTCACATTCAGTCTCTTTCTTGTTTTGGCTCCACGAATAGAGTAACCTCTTCTTGATCCTACTATCCTCTCAAGCTATGATCTTATACTTCTCTTCCCCACTACTACAAAAATTTTAGACATAATTAGTTGTCTGGGGTGTCTATACTCACTACTTCTACTTCCTTACTAACCATTTACTCAATTCACTCCAATCTGCCTTATAGCTCTACCATTATGCAAGAGGTGCTCTCTCCAAGGTCTCCAATGATCCAGATGGGTAAGCTTGACCTATACTCAGGCCTTTTGTCAGTCTTTGTCTTCTTTGACCTTTATACAACATTTAAGGATGTTATCATCTCTTTTTGTATACATCATCTCCAAAATTCTGTGATATTCTTCTTTTAGTGTTCTCTGATACTTTTGTGATGATTCTATCTTAGTCTCCTTTTCTGATTTCTCATTGATTTCTACATGATTAAGTAAAGACCCTGTTCTACATTCTCTGGTTTTTGTACTTTTCCTTGATCATCCTATTTACTGTCATCGATTCAAATAGCATCTCCATGCTCAGTGTTTCTTCTGTATGCCAGCTATTTACTAGATAGGTCCATCTTTATGTTTATCTGGATATGTCTTTTAACCTCAAATTTACTATGTCAAAAAGTGAGCTTTTTTTTTGCCCTTATTTCACTCCCCTATATGAAAAAGCTTGAGTGGCTCCTTGTTGTTTCATTTTTTTTCATTGAAAAGAAACAACTCTTTATTCATTTTAAACCTAAATTCAAAAAAGACAAAAAAAAAAAAACAAAACCCTCAAACATAGCATAACATAGCACAACATAAGAAAAATAATTCAATATGAAACCATAAATTTCCATTTCATGTTGTTCAATTAAAAATAACCACAAAACTATGTAATAAAGACTACATTGTTTTCAAAGCTACCTTTTTTTTTTTTTAAATTTAATAGCCTTTTATTTACAGGATATATGCATGGGTAACATTACATCATTAACAATTGCCAAACCTCTTGTTCCAATTTTTCACCTCTTACCCCCCACCCCCTCCCCCAGATGGCAGGATGACCAGTAGATGTTAAGTACATTAAAATATAAATTAGATACACAATAAGTATACATGACCAAAACGTTATTTTGCTGTACAAAAAGAATCAGACTCTGAAATCTTGTACAATTAGCTTGTGAAGGAAATCAAAAATGCAGGTGGGCATAAATATAGGGATTGGGAATTCAATGTAATGGTTTTTAGTCATCACCCAGAGTTTTCTCTGGGCATAAAAGCTACCTTTCTTTTCTGTGCTTCCTTCTAATTTTTCTTTTGTTCTCTGCCATGCACTTTTTGACTCCTTCCCCTCTCCACTCATTTCTAAGATAAAATACAAATTCCTCTAAATGATATTTAAAGCTCTTTATAATCTAACTCCAAATATGCTTTCAGGCTTATTACTCATTACTCTCCTTCACACATACTATTACAACTTAACTAGCTTACTTACCATTCCCTGTATACAACTTTTTGTCCTTAGGCTCCAAATTTTTTCCCAGGGCATGCTTCATACCTGAAGGGCCCTTCTTCCTCAACTATTCCTATTAGATTCCCTACATTCCTTTAAAACTCAGCATAGGTACAACTTCTTATATGAAGTTTTTCCAACCTCCACAGTTGCTAGTGTCTCCTCTTACGTTATATTTTCTGTGTACATATTTTAGATATAATCGGATGTGTGAATGTTGGTTCTCCTGATAGAATATAAAGGTTCTTGAGAACAGAGATAATTTCATTTTTGTTTTTAAGCTTCTAAAATTTGACTAAGCATAATGCTTAGAATGTATTGAATATTATATTTTTCATAAAGTAAAATAAAATATTAATAATCATAAAAAATTACTTTTGCCAAGACAAAAGCAGTGGAATCTTAATCATAAAATTAATAAACTCCTTAGCTAGAGTATGGGGGAGGAGACCTAATCTTCAGTTTCTTTTGCATTCTTCCAACTTCACCCACAATAATCATCTATTATATTTCTTTCAATAAGTTAATGAATAACTTCTGAAGAAGTGCTAAATACAGGGCTTGAGCTTGTATTATAAAAGGTTTTATAGGCAAAATTGTGTGATAATCAACTATGATAGACTTAGATTTTCTCAGCAAGACAATTCCAATAGATTTGGGATAGAAAATGACATCTGAATCCAAAGAGAGAACTATTGAGACTGAATATGGATCAAAGCATATATTTTTTACCTTTTTTTCTTTGATTTTTCTTTCTTGTGGTTTTTCCCCTTTTGTTCTGATTTTTCTTTCACAACATGACTGTTATGGAAATGTACTTCAAATGATTGTGCATGTATAATCTATATCAGATTTCTTGCTGTCTTGGGGAAGGGGAAGAGAAGAGAAGGAGGGAGAAAAAAATTTGGAACTCAAAATCTTACAGAAATGAATGTTGAAAACTATCTTTACATGTACCTGAAAACATAAAATGCTATTAAATAAAAAACTTATTATTAGACTTCAAACGTAAAGACTTCTTAAAATATAAAACCTTTAAGAATAAATTTGAAATCCTGAGCTCCTAGCTAACTCAAATGATTCTTTTCTGTCAGCTCATAATGTTGTGAAGCACTTTGTGTCTCTTTTTTCTTTCTAAACATGAAATGCTTAGACACTATAAAACACATATAAATGTATGATAATATATAACAGATATGCCTTGTTTTACAAATAAGCTGTCTGTATATTAAAAAAAAACCCAATACTCTGCTGACCTGACATGACCTCTCAGTTTTCTTGCTTTTTTTGTTTTTATGCTTGGAAGGAAATCAATGAAACCTTTATCATGACAGAAATCTAATTGTGGTAGGGAAAGATGATCAGATCTGTTAAGGGAAAGGTCAAACATTCAAGATTTCTTTCAGAAATAATTGCTTTTGCATCTTTTTAATCAATCACCTTTTTCTATGATACTGAGATAAATTTCAAATTAAAAAATAAACACATTGAATAAACACATTGAAACTTTGAAATATTATGGAATGGTTTTTAAATACAATGGAAGAAATAAGGAAAATATGGAATATTTGGTTTTATATTTTCCTTCTTTATTGGTCTTTAGCCAAGAAGAATTTAGTTAGAATCAGTACCTAGAGTAACATTTCATTGAATTGAGCATGATTCCTATTTTCTGAGTAGAAAATGTAAGCCATTCATATTATATATATTTGATGTAAAATATAATTTATCTCTATATAGCCTTTATATCCTTTCCATATTCATTGCTGCATGATGCAGAACTTTATAGATAAGTAAACAAAAATTGTACTGTTACTATTAAAAAACCCCTATCTATAATTGAGTCAACAACTCAACATTTTTTAAAGCACTTACTATTCACTAAACACCAAAATAATGATGTTTGAATGAGATAACACATGTAAACTGCCTTGCAAACCTTAAAATGCTATATAAATGCTAGCTATTATTGTTGTTTATTAGTACTTAGCAAATAGATTTCTCAAAATCTAAGAATTATAAGTGACTTTCATCGGAGAAGTTGAAACTGTTACCAATATAGGAAGGTTACAACTACTCCAAAAAATGTTACAATGGTGGACTTTTAAATATTTAAATATACAAAAGTATGAAATGTTGCCAATATTGTCAAATGTTGCTTTTAAGGATATTTTAGCTTGATTTTCTTTGTCACATGCTCAGTCTGGAGGGGATATGGATTGAAAGTCTAGAGAAGTCTGGAGGGTGGGAAGGTAGGAACATGATAGCTTTTTTCTTTTTTCCTTTTTTTAATAACAAAAAAATCCATCCTTTTATTGGAAGAAAATTTACACCTTACATAGGTGTCTAATTTGAGAGCTCCAGAAGCATCCAGTTTGATGAATATAAGGAAATAGAAAACTATTTTACATATAAATGACAAACACATCCGTTATGTAAGTAAAGTACCTGTCCTTTATACCTATGTATACCCTATACCCATATTTGCCTTATTTTGAATAAAGATCCCAACCAGAATAAGACACAAACCATCTGCACGCATTGTAGTTATATCCAAGAAGCTAAAGCATCTTGGCTGGTGTATCTATAGTGTTTCAATACAAACAACTATATAGCTACCAACATCTGGCTGAGTTCGCTAACTCTCTTGGCTGACATGATAACTATTTTCAAGTATTTGTAGAGCTGTCACATGAATGAAGGATAATACTAATTTTGTTTAATAACTATTCATGCTTACTCTGTGCCAGAAGCCTTACCATTATTATTTGATTTGATTCTCCCAACAATCCTGGTACATAGGTGTTATTATTATTTCCACATTACAGATGAGGAAACTGGGGCAGGCAGAGTGACTTGCTCAGGGACACACAGCTAGTTAAATGTCTGAAATTAAATTTCAATTCAAGTCTTCCTGACTCCGGGTCCAGCTCCCTATATATTATATCATCTAGCTTCCCCTGTTTAGCACCACGGAGAAAAACCATGATAGGTGATATTTACAAAGAGGCCAATTTCCTAACAATTAGAGTTTTCCAAAAGAGGGATGAACTGCCAAAAAACACAGTGAATTTTCATACATTGGAGATCTTCAAGCAAAGTCTGGATGACCTCTATGTTGTTTCCTATGAAGTTTCCTTTATCTCTATTTTTCTGTGAAAGATAACAAGATAAACCCCCCCCCAAAAAAAAATTCAAATGTTATATTTGTATAATCTATAGAATCCAACATTATTCCCAGAGTAAGGCCAGCTACATAGCTACATGTCTCCCACAGCTACATATCTGCCTCTGCTCCTTGATATTTTATTTTAAAGTTTTTCATGGCATCACTTTCTCTTGGTTCTCCTATCTACATGACATCTTCTTTCTGCTTCCTTTGCTGAAACTATATCCCTATCATGCTCCAAAGTTCTATTCCAAAATCTTTTTCCCTTTTCTTTTTCTCTTGTTTCATTTGTTAATCTCATCTGCTTTCATGGTATCCAATGATTATCTGTACCTTAGTGATTCTCAGATCAATTTATTTTTCACTCTCCTTTCTCCTGATTTCCAGTTTTGAATCTCCAACTCAACATGTCTCAAAATGAATTCATCTTTTCTTCAAAATCTTCCTTTATAGAAGAACCAATGAGGGGTTGGAGTCTTTTTTCTTTAATGACATTGCCTCAAGACCTCTTCTTCTCCTCTCATTCTTTGGTTAAATTTTTTTTATTAATTGTTTTATCTTTTTATGGTTATACATGTATATTGAGTTTTTAAATATACATTTCTTTATGAATCATGTTGAGAGAGAAAAATCAGAACAAAAAGGAAAAACTGAGAAAGAGAAAAAAAAAAAGAAGTGAACATAGTATGTGTTGATTTACATTCAATCTTCATAGTTCTCTTTCTGTATGCAGGTGGCATTTTCTATCCAAAGTTTATTGAAATTGCCTTGGATCATTGAACCACTGAGAAGAATCAAATTTTTCATAGTTGATCATTGCACAATTTTACTATTACTGTGTACAGTGTATTCCTGATTCTGCTTGTTTTGCTCAGCATCAGTTCATGTAAATCTTTTCAGATTTCCCCTCACTCTTAATTGCCAGAGACTAACTCTCCAATTCTACTTTATCAATTAATATCAATTAGCTTTTACAAAGATGTAGGTACTTTGAAGATATGGAAAAAACAAAAGTCTCAGATTTCTCCTCTAATACTTATGGGGGTTTATGCTACTTAGCTCTCCCATCAGAGTAAGCTTAAGTTCCATGTAGCATTAGTCTCACTAAACTCACATTCAAATGCAGCACATAAACTATCACTAGGCTAAGTTCTAAAGGTCATTCTTTACCTATGGCATCAATGCCAAATTGACTGGCTGCATCTTTGGCATAGATGCTGATCTAGCAATTGTTCTTCAACTAAAAGAAGGAAAAATAGATGCAAAGAAGAAAAAAGCAAAAGCTTATATTTCCTAGCTGCCGATTAGAATTTGATAGTAATGTTTTTTTTTGTTTTTTTTGTTTTTTTTTTTGTGGATCTGCCATGTATCTGCTCTCCTTCCAGCTAGGTGGTGAAGTAGTTAAAAGTGCTGGACTTAGAACCAGGAAGGAAGGCCTGAGTTCAAATCAAATTCAGTTGAATCTGGCCCAGTCACTTAACCTCAGTTTTCTCTTCTTAAAAATGGAGATAATGATAATACCTACCTCCCAGAGTTGTTGTGAGGACCAAATGAGATAATAATTTTAAAGCAGTTAGCAGAGTGCTAGCATTATATGAGTAATAGCTATTATTATCTATAAACCTATGCTCCTAAGATGCACATAGTTTATTTGCCAGCCTAGGGAGGGAAGACTCTGAATTTCTTTTGCTTCTTAAAAGAAATATCTCCTGGAGTCTATCAGAGAGACCAATTCACTATTTGTCTGAATAAAATAGCAGTTGAGTTGAAGAATGAATGCTTTGTTATTTAAATAACATTCCTTGCACATAATACTGTTTTTCTCAACACAAATGATGTAAGAGTAACTTCATTTAGGTGTATTGTCATCAAAGAATTCAAAACTAAATGATAATAAAATGAGATTCACTTCCCTTCCAAGCCTCAGTGACATAGAATGAAGGAGATGTAATTTTTTTTAAAAAGTTTTCTTTTAAAACTTTCCTTTTCCAACCAATTTTTAGTTTTATTTTATTTCCATCACTGGTGCCTTTCTTCTGCTTCTATGTTTCTAATAAAAAAGCTACAAGTTTTATTTTTAATAGCCTCTAAAAATTTTCCTCTTATTTCCTTATCCCTATGGTGCTTTCTTTAGGTAGGCAGTATAATAGAACATATGTTGGGGGAAACTCCTCAAGCCTTTCTTTCTTTTTTTCCCTTTCCTTTGTTTTTCTTTCTTTCTTTCTTTCTTTCTTTCTTTCTTTCTTTCTTTCTTTCTTTCTTTCTTCTTTCCTTCCTTCCTTCCTTCCTTCCTTCCTTCCTTTCTTTCTCTCTTTCTTTCTTTCTTTCTTGTTACTTCTGTCTGACTCAAATGCTCTCTAAGTCCTATATTTTCAAAAAGCTGCATATAGACCAAGGCCTGGAGCCAGTCCCATTCTGGAAGTTTTCTCATAGATAGTGGTGGTAAAAAAGAGATCACTGATAAAAAGATGGAAATGAACCAAATTTGAGATCACACCTCCTTGATTTTCTACAAAAAGTTCTGATATCAATAAAAGTAACCTATGACCAAATCTAGCTGTTGACTAGTCTTTCTGTAGCTCTTATTTTGCATAGTAATATAATGAGAAGAACATTGAATGGTTATTCTGAAGCCCTGTATTACAATCTTGGCTTTAATACTTTTTTTAGGGCAAAAGTATAGAAAGTGGGCTTCATATCTGAGAAGACCTTTGACATATACTGACCCTTGGCAAAAAATTTAATCTCTCAGTGGTTAAATTGCACATAGGGTGCTGACCTGTTTTGAAAGAACTTTTCTCAACTGGGAAGCTCACTAAAATTGAAATGAATTTTTTTAGTAGTAAATGAGGGCATTTTAATTAAATGATCTCTAAATTCTCTTCCAACTATAGATCCTGTACTTTTTTAGTTTGGAAAATTGTTACAATATGGTACACTTATCAAGTTCATTTTCCCTTGACACCCCTCTCCCTGGATGGAAATAAATAAAAATACTGAAGCAAATTACTTAACAATGACATTCATTGTCACTCCCAGTTTACAGGCTGCTTCCTTACAGCTTACAAACATGCTCCTATTTCCCCAATTCTCAAAAACTCCTCCCTTGTTCCTTCCATTTAGGCTTTCACCTTATACTTCTCCTCCTTTTTGCTTTTCCCCCAGTTCTTCTCCTCCCTATCTAACCCCTCCTCTGCCTTCTTTGCTGGATCTTCATCTATATCACACTCCAAGGTTTTGTTCTGGATTCTCTTCTTTTCTTTCCTCTATCTTGTTTCACTAGCTGATCTCATTAGCTCCCATAGATTTAATTATCATCTCCATGTTAATGATTCTCAGATCAACTTGTTTAGCTCTTCCTTCTTTCCTGATTTCCAATTATGTATCATCAATTACCTTTTAGGCATCTCAAAGTCAACACAAACCCAAATAAATTCACCCAACATCTACTCTTTGTCCTATTCTCTATTATTGTTGAAGGTGTCATCAATATCCTAGGCACCCAAGCTCACAAATCTCACTCTCTATTCTTTGCTCTCTCTCTCACCTACCATAACATCAGTGGTCAAATCCTATTGTTTCCATTTTCATATTATTTCTTCCATTCAGTCCCTCTTTTTTTCTTAAGATACTGATACCATAGTACAAATCTTCTTCACATCCAACCTGGATTATTCAATAGTTGACTTGCCTCAAATCTTGTCTCACTCTAATCTACTCAGATGTTAAACTGATCTTCCTAAAACATGAGTCTGCCCAGGTCACCCCTTTCTTTTTTTTTTTCCTCATTAAAGCTTTTTATTTTCAAAATATATGCATGGATAATTTTTCAACATTGACCCTTGCAAAGCCTTGTGTTCCAAATTTCCCCTTTCTTCCCCCACTCCTTAAACATGTTAAAATATATGTTAAATACAATATGTGTATACATAGTTATACAATTATCTTGCTACACAATAAAATCAGATTAAAAAGGGGGAAAATGAGAAAAAAAAATGCAAGCAAACAACAAAAAGAATGAAAATGCTATATTGTGATCCACACTCAGTTCCCACAGTCTTCTTTAGGTGCAGATGGCTTTCTTTATCACAAGATCATTGGAACTGGCCTCAGTCATCTCATTGTTGAAGAGTCAGGTCCATAGGAATTGATCATCATATAATCTTGTTGCTGATGCATACAATGATCTCCTGATTCTGCTCATTTCACTTACCATCAGTTCATGTAAGTCTCTCCAGGCCTTTCTGAAATCATCTTGCTGATCATTTCTTTTAGAACAATAATATTCCATAACATTCATATACCATTACTTATTCAGCCATTCTCCACTGATGAGTTCCACTCAGTTTCCAGTTTTAAGCCACTACAAAAAGGGCTGTCACCTACATTTTTGCACATGTGGGTCCCTTTTCCCCCTTTATGATCTTGATCTCTTTGTAATATAAATCCATTAGGAACACTGTTGGATCAAAGGGTATGCACATTTTGATAGCCCTTTGGGCATCCCTTTCTCTTTTTTGAGGCAGTCTTTGAGGGTTTAAGTGACTTGCTCAGGGTCACACAGCTAGTAAATCTCTGCTACCATATAAGAATTTAGGTCTTCCTTACTCCTAGGTCAATGCTCTAGATTCACAGCACCACTTAGCTTCCCTCTCTAACACATCATCATTGTTTCCAGGATCAAATATACATTAGATGTAACATTCTTTTGCTTTCTAAGTCCTTCCTAGGATTGGACACCAGTGAAAAATCATTAAACACAACAAAAAGATATGTAACAAATATAATTTGGGGGAAGGGGAGTCCATTATTATCTTTCATTCTAGAAAAGGACCATTAATTCTGGGAGGTGATGTCAGAACATGAAAGGTAATTAGATTTAAATGAGAGAGGGCTATGCAAAGCACTGAGGTGGATAAGAAAGGGAGAGGGGGAATCAAAAAAGACATCTTGAAGGAGATTGTGCTTGAACTGAACTTTGAAAAAAACTTGCAATTTCAAGAGGAGGCAGTGAGGGGTTCATTCTAGGAATGGAAAAAAGATTGCATATAGATACAAAGTCTAGAAGATGTCTTATCTCATAGGAGGACCATGGGTAGCCCAGTTTGACTAGGATTTAGAGTATATAAGGGACGAATATTGTATGCATAATGTATGCAGAGGCTTATGTTGCTAACTGCATAAATAAGACTTCATGGAGCTTACCATTTTACGGAGAGAAATAATAGGTAACTTTGAGGAAGATTATTAAACACTTTAAATGCCAGTTAAAGGAATCAAAAGCTTGTTGGAATCTTTACAAATTGTTAAGTCATTAGAGTTGTTAGAGACAATAATTATCTAATTTAGCATGGTTCAGTATGATTAATCTGATCCTACGAGGAGATGTTATGGGCCAGAACTTGAAACAAGATACTAAGTACAACTGATAGACAATAATGCTTATGTTCACACCTCCCTTGAAGTTCTTAGGACCAGAGAGCACTCTGGGAGATAACCCAGAATCCCATTCTCTCAGATCATATATATAGAGGAAGCTCTTAGAGCTTCAAGGGAGTTACTTGGGAACATTCCCAGGGGTCGGAGAGGAGCACTCTGGGAGGAAGCCCACAAGCCCTCTGTCCGAGGCAAGAGAGATTCATTACAACTTTCGCCTTGGTGTTGGCTGGAGGCTGAAGTAAGCAGAGGCAAAAGCCAAGGACAAAGCTGCAAGAGCTCTTAGAACCAAGCAGAGAGATAGGCCTCTGAGCTAACCGGGCTATATTGAAGGACACAATAAAATATCTGAACTTTTACCAGCTGGCTGCGATTTTGGAGTAATTATTGATTGTAACTGAAACTAAGGCTGCCTCCAGAAAACCTCCCCAAGAAACCTGCTTTCTCCCAGAGAGAACGCTTATATTTTAAAGAAAAAACACCATCATTTTGGCGCCCAATGTGGGGCGTCAAAATGTTGGTGTTTGTGTTCTTTAAAATAATAATAATGTCTATTATCAGACATCTCTATAAAGAGAGACAGCAGGAATCCTTCATAAAGAGGTTCTCTGAAAAATTTCCATGTGGGCATTCTATGAATACTCATATCACTTATTTGCCAGAGAATAGACATTTTGATCCTTAGAATAAAAAAAAAAATTATGCTTGGAATAGAAAACTTTCCAACATCATGGTTATTTGCTGTTCCTCACAAATGACATTCCATCTCTTGATTATTTTCAATGGCTTGCCTTCATGTCTGGAATTCTCTCCCTCCTAATTTCCATTTCTGGCCTCCCTTATCCCCTGCCCCACTTCCTGCAAGATGCCTTTCCCAAAGTCTCCCAATACTTGCCTTCCCTTCATAGTGAATATCTTGTTTGTACCTAATTGCTTATACATTGCCTCCCTCATTAGATTTTTAACTCTTTTTAAGGGCAGGGAGTTTTTTTTTTTTCTTTGCCTTTTTCTGTGTTACCCCTCCATTACTGTATGACACCTGGCACATAATAGACACTTTAATAAATGCTGATTGACATTGATTTATTTAGCCCCCTACCTTAGATATTGATTTTATTTAGTGTGTTGGATCTGAAAACTGATTAATTGTAGCTAATACTACCAACTTCGCCATTATCTGTATGAATTTTATAGTCACATTGAAAATATTAGTACTACATGCATAGATGTTATAGATACTGTGAAAACATTATTTTTTCAATATTGATTATGCAAGGATAAATATTATATCCTAAGGATTTTTTATTTTCACCAAGTAAATCAAAAGCATTTTCCTAGTATCTTCTTTTTGGGAGAAGATTCTCCCCCAAAATACTAGATTCTATTCTATCAGAATCCACCAAATAGAAGCTACAATGGTGTATTCATATTTTAGTCAAAATGAATACTGTGATTGAATCTTTTGGTTTTAGCACAAATTCAGGTTTGAACATGATGAGAAAAAACTATGAGTAGGAAGCGAGGTAATTAATGTGCAGTTATGTCCCCCTTCCCATCCCAAAGAATTTTTCAGCGAAAGCCTCTACCAAGTGTGGTCTCTTGTGCTCAATTCAAAGATTCAAAGTTGAAAGATCAGGGAGGTCAGAGAGGTAACATGGCAAGAATAACTAAATCCCATTCAATTTTTATTAAAACTATAAATAGAATATGGACTTCCTTTGCCCTGCTTCCTTGGTTATTTAGGAATCCAGAACCACAAGGGACTCAAAGGAGCATTCTTGGTTTTAGAGGTAACTTTATGAATTAAACTTTTAAATCACTTTATGGAGTGTCACATCAATTCTTGGGGCTAGGAATAAAGGATATTATTCTTAGGAAGAGAAAGTAATTTCCCTAAGAGACCCAGAAGACATTTATAATAGGGCTTTAGGAATGGTAAGATAAACACACCCTATTGTGGAAATAGCTACTTTGTCTTGGAGACCTAAGAAAAGTTTATTGGTTAGTCAGACAATGAAACTGGGAAGGCACTTGAAAAGTAAGGAGTAAATCAACATTTGTAAAGAACACAATTGTTTAGCTGGGAGTAGCCAAGATTAGCCAAACTCCGAAAGATTTTAAAGGAAATTCCAACCAAGTTAATGAGAAAGTGAAGGATTTAATTATTTGGGCAATATAGATTTGAAATTAGATTTTAGAATTAGAATGTGAAAAGACTTTCTTTATTCTAATAATGTTTAATCAATGAAATTAACATTATATTTATTGTTCTTATTCCCTTATTTTGGAATTACTATATTTGATAGGCCAATCCCTAAGAAATGATCATTGCCTTAGGATGACAAAGCCAATGTTTATATTAATAAAATAGGAAGTTTAGATTAGGAAAATTCTTTATTGAATTATTATTCTTCATCTCATGTTGTTATTCAGCTTTTTATACTTGTGTCATATTTCATCTACAGAATTTGTAAGGTTCTTAAGGACTAGAACCATATCCTTGATACATCTCTGTATCCTACCATCCCATCCTTTCTTCCTTTCCAAAATGGGGATTCTATATTTCTTGTATGTCTTGGGAACTCAGTCTATTTTCATTTTGTCATAGAACAACCTAATGTTTTAAAAGTGGTTTGCATTTTTAGAGGAAAATAAAAGAATGAAATATATATATATATATATATATATATATATATATATATATACTGAGAGTGAGTTATGTAAGTGTGTTCTTGGACATGCAAAAGTTAAGAAAAGTTCTGGGAATGTGTGGACCGGTGTTTTGAGGAGGGATATATATTGAAAGCCAGGGAAGTTTGCTTTTAAATAAATGTTTCTCAAAGAAACCTCTGGCTTTTAATGCCAGAAGATCTGTATATAGCCTCCTCAAATTTTGAAAAGTAAGGATTGCTGATATAGATAATAACAAAATGTTAAATGTCAAATGATTAGGAAAGGCAAATATCTCTATGTATGACACATTTACACAGATATATTCTATTTATTGCCTATCTCTTTGGGTCATGAAGAATTGGAATAAGATGACTCAAAAACAAAAAGTCTTCTTTTTTGGGTCTACCACTTTATTAAATCAGATTTCCTTAAAATCTTTCTTGCCACCAGAATATTTTCCTTTTTCTGATCTCCAGTCCCTACCCTAGCTTTCTTTTTTGGTTTCACTTTTTCTCTCCTTCATCTTCCCCAGACTCCATTTGCCTCTTTTTATTTACTTAGGAGATTTTTTTTTTAAACTTGTGGAGCCAGTTAGGGTCAGCATAGAACTAAAACCATTAGATTCCAGAGGGGGGAAATTCAGATTCCGTTGAATCCCTCTCCGCCTCTGTCCCTCAGCTGTTGCTTCCAGGCGCCTGGCAGAAGTGTAAAAGTGTTAGAACACCAATTGGGCTCCAGCTACCACATTTGCCTATCCTTTAGATCTTTGAGACAGAAGGAGTTACTGCCTGGAAAGGCTAAATAAAGTGAAAGACAACTAAACTGTATGGATCAAAGTTTTGTTCTGGACAGTTGTTCAAAACTCAGACATTTGAGAATCTCAAGTAGAATCCATGCAAGTACCTAAGGCAAATAATTTCTGAGAATATGGCAATTTTTCAATAGGGAAGAGGTTAAAGATATGTTTTGTATTTGCAAAAGAGAAAGGATCAGATTAAGGAAGCAAACATTTCTCTGGCCCTTTAAATTTCTATAAATATGCTATATATAATTAGTATAAAAAGATTAATTTCTAAAAACTTTTCTTTTTTTAGAAGTAGCACTATGACCTTGGGATAGAATTAGCTAGTAATAGTTATGAATGCCTTCTTTTTCTAGATTTCTTCCCACAACTGGACATATAGCATTAATAGAGTACAATCCTCTTGGATTATTTTTTAAAATAAATATATCTTGACAAGACACCATTCCAACAAACACTGAAACAAGTGTTCTCCTCTCCCAACAATGTCGTCCCCAGAGAATTCAACAATATGGAGCCATGTCATTTTCGGCTTTTTGGAGATTATAGGCTGTTAACAAAAAGAAAGGCAATGTCAAAGCTTTAACTTTTCAATTTGGCACCAACATAGTCTCTTATTTGACCTGAATTTTATCTTTTAGCATAGCCTTCATTTATATGGCTGTAGTCATTTTGTAGATTGTTCATGGGATTGTAGTTATTGAACTGGAAAGCATTTCAAAGGCGATTTATTCCAGCCTTTTTTTACAGACCAGAAAGAGGTCCTCTTTGAGAAAGAACAAACTCTGTGAATAGGAGTAGGAGTTGTCCCACTGGGCACTTACCTGGAACTGGTCAGATGGGCAAATTCCTTTTTTTTTCCTTCTTTTTTTTTCCTTCTCTCTGACCACATAGAGTAGCATACCCTTATCTGCTGGTGCTTTGCCCAAAGGAATATAAATTTTGACCATTGAAATCTCAAAAGATAAAGTGAATGTAAATAGCAGTTATTTTGGTTTTGGTCAGAAACTCTGAGGGTCTATAAATGCATATTTTGATATTCTCTGATTCTTTTCTTCCCTAGCATCTCAGTCAAACCCAGTCAAATTAAAGAACTTAACTTAAAAAAAGCCAAGGTCTCCTACTTTATCCAGGGCTATCTCCAATTGTCCTGATCTATATCTTGCCACTGGACCCAGAGAGCCGATTCACTTGCATGTCACAAGTTCACCTTCCTGATGTCATGGGCCTCTTCAAATGAACAAATAATAGACCAGGAAATAGAAGTCCAGTACTATTAACTTGTCCAGGGTCACAGATTATAAACACTGTAGGCAAGATCTTTAGGTGTGTTCCTTATTCTGTATTACTTCATATAAGTCTTTCAATATTTTTTTCACTTTGTAAAACATTTTATTACATTCATATCACAAGCTTGTTCAGTCATTCCTGTCTTTGAACACATAATTTATTTCCAGGTTTTTGTTATTACAATTAATGCTATATTAATATTTATGAATGTATATATTTTTTTAGCTGTCACTGAATCTGGGGTAAAAAACCATTACTAGGGATAGGGTTTGGGGAGTAGAAGCATTGAACCCCCAAATATATTGGGGTTTCAGGACTCCCTGATAAGGTCAATCAAAGGCTGAAGAAAAGGAGTTTGATCCCCAAAGTATATTGAAATTTCAGGCCAGTGTTGCAAGGTGTCTCAAAAGAATTTATAAGATTAGACAATTTCTAAACAATAGGCAAAGATTTTATTACACTGCTGACAACAGGCTAATTTCCAAAAGGGAGTTTTATTAGCAATTTACAAGGGGAAAGTTAAGCTCTCTAGCAGAACTCAAAATTAACCCGAGGGAAAGTGCCATTAAGCAGGCAAAGATAACTTGTCATCATAACCAGAGGTTCCTAATGAATTTACAAAGAATTGGGGGAATTATGTCATTGACTGGCAGGCTAATGAGTTAGCAGGGGATTGGGATATAGATAGGATCTTTTATAGGAGAGAAATAACCTGGGAGGTTGACATAATTTGGCCTTAAAATTGAATACAGTAAATTGTGGAGTCAAGCTGATTTTCTTAAAGCTAAGAATTCACAAAGCAAAGACCTACTTAAGAACAAAAGGTCCACTTGAAGAGATAATCTTATTAGTCCTCCCTGACTCCCTCACGCAATAGTTTGGACAGTAATTCAAGTTCTCTTCTCTCCGTGTCCACCTTGCTACCTAACTACAAGGACCCCATTGTTTATTAGGGGTCTAATCTATTATGTAGATTAGGAACACTTCCAAAACTTCTCTTGTAGATTTTCAAATTGTTTCTTAGTGATTGGAATACTTAAAATTCCAATAGTAGTAAATTAGAGAATGCCTATGTTCCAAGGTACTTTAATACGTCGTAGGCATATGTATGTTTAAATTTCTATTCATGAATAGTTCATTGTAAAGTTTTATGTCAATTGCTTATTGATTTTGTATACCAGGCTTTTGTTAAAAATGGTTAATACAAATAATTTTCCTATCATATGTTTTTCTTCTAATTTATTCTTGCATTGATTTTGTTTGTGTGAAATATTTAAAATTGTACATAACCATTAGAATTGTCTCTTTTTAAAAATAATATTCCCTATTCTTTCTCTGATTCTGTATTCCTACTTTCCTAGCATGTTGAAGATAGAAGTTTCCATTCTCTAATTTTTTACAGTATGATTTTTTTATACTTATGCTATTTATTAATTTTCACTACAATGAATCAAATATGGTAAATGTAGATTTGGGCGCAAAATGATTTTCTGCTGAATTACTTTCCATTTTCCTCACTGATTCTTCTTGAATAAAATCTTATTTCCTGTAGTTTGTGCTCTTGGGTTTATTGAACGTTATTAAGCAACTAGCACATACAAGGTATTTAATAATTGTCTGTTGAATAATAATGGCTGTCAATTAAACACTACCAAAAAATTATATATAATTGCTTCACTCTCACAGACAATCCTGGAAGAAAGGAAACTACAAATACTATTTTCTCCATTTCATGGATGGATAGGTAGAAAGATGGGTAGATCAGTAGGTAGGTAGGGAGGTAGGGAGGGAGAGAAAACATTAATGAGTGTTTATTATATACCAGATATCATAAATTTTGAGGATATAAATTCAAGCAAGATAGCTCCTAGTTTCAAAAAGTTTATGTTCAAATGGAGGAAGACTATATATGAAACAGAACTAAAAGGGGGACGGAAGGAAGCATGTAGGATACATGCTTGTAGGATACAAGCATGTAGGATACATAGAGATGTTTGATTTGTGGAAAAATATGGTAAAAGACTGCCAGAGTTCAGAGTGATTCTATGGAGAAAGCAGAGTAAAGAAGATGGCTGTAAAGTGTGCTCATTCTCTCTGTCTTCCTTTATCTGAATTTTGTTTTTATTTTGTTTGATTCTCTAAAGTATTCCCTTGATAACTGAATGAGTATAAGAACTAAAGCAGTAATATAAATTAACTAGTTTTTATAATATTTTTATAATATTTATAATATTTTTTATAATATTAGCACAGCCCAGTCAGAAACAATGAACATTTCTCTAATTATTTTTTTATTTTTGTAAAAAAAATGTTTTTGGTAGTTGCACTTGTATAATCCTATATATGTGCATATGTATATATAAAGAGAGGAGAGAGAATAGTCTTATGTAACTAGGTAGGATTGAAAGAGAAAGACTGAAGTACTGATACAATCACTCCGTGAGGCAAGTAGGGAAGGGATCCACCCTCTATGGAGGTCCTAAATAGCCCCATCTTGCTATGTCTAGTTAGAAATGCAAGTTATGTCAAACTCCCCAAATTAAATCTCTCTTATAAATCTATCCATGGCTCACTCCATCTTTGCTGAAACCCTTTTGAATTAAGCCTACCATGGCATTATGCTTCATGGTGTCTTTTTCCTTACCCCATTCCCACATGCCTAATGGTGTCTAATTATATGTTCTCCCAACTCTATTAATATTTACCATTCCTGATGTCTATTGTATCTCTAATTTTTGCCTGTAATATCTTCTCCTAAATAAACCTACCTTTTGCTAAAGAGAATGGCCATTATGAATTCTTCATATTATTGAACCCCAGCATTTGGTGTCTACATCAATCTCAACTTTTAATTCTGAAACCCAAACACATCATATATACATACACACTCATGCCTATATACATACAAAGATGGAGAGAAAGGGAGAGAGGGAAAGAACGAGAGATATAAAATATACTTATTGTTATCTTACATGTAATTTCTATTCTGTCTCTCCCTTCTAGGTTTTGTTAGTATAGAAATTCTGAATATTGGGGGAATTTTGTTTTCTGTCTTGCTACCTTTCTGAAACTATTAAGTTGATTAATGATTATTGGTCACTTTAGGGATCAGTGTGTGAAATCTTTAATAATTTTTTTCTTTACATTACTATGATCATGGCATAAATTTTCCCTGTTCTCTTTACTTTTTTATATATTAGATAATACAAGATTCGACAAATTTCTCTTAATTCTTCATATTCATTAGTTGTGATTGTTTAATCATTTTTCAGTTGTATTTGATTCCTTGGGACTCTATTTGGGGCTTTCTTGGCAATGACACTGGATTGGTTTGCCATTTCCTTTTCCAGCTCATTTTACATTTGAAGAAACTAAAGCAAACACAATTAAATGACTTTCCAGGGTCACACATTAAGAGAGTATCTGAGGTCAGATTTGAATTTAGGAAAGTAAGTCTTCCTGACTTCAGACCCAGCCCAATCCTGATCTTACTGTGAAAACTGTCAGGGTTCATTAGAAACAATGCTAGCTCTTAGTTTTATGGTAAGTATTAATGATGACATTAAAGGAAGGACCTTTTATCCTGATTTTTTTAAGGATTTTGACATAAGTGAGTATCATATTGTGCAAAATGCTTTTACTGTAATTTTTGGCATGATATGATTATTGCTGTTTTTAATATAGTTAATTATGTGAATTGCTTATCTTTTATTTTTCATTGACTCACCTGTTATGATTTTATAATCCATCTTTGTCCCCAGTTTTGCTTTTACAAATGAGACAAGATCAAAATCATTCTCAGGCTATTGTTATTAAAAGATTGAATCATCTTTTGTTTCATTTTTCCTTTAAAATGTTTTAAAGATAATTCTTTTCTATTTTAAAAATAGTTTTCACTTCCAAATGATTCTCTGCCTTCACAGAATCTCTCTTACACTGGAAAAGCCCAATCAAATTGGGGGGTGGGGGGGGGAGATTAATACATAGGCCTTGTTCAAAAATGTATGCTTTATTCTGTACTTGTTGTCTACCATCTCTTATCAATTTGCGGTATGGATACTTTCTATCAAATACTTTGAACCCATGACTACTTACTCAATTGATTAGATTTCAGAAGTCTTTCAGTGTTTGTTCTTGTTGTTTGCATAACTGTGTTTATTATGCATTTAAATCAGTCTTTTGGTCTTCTTCAGTCTGCTTTAGTTCAAACTGATCTCAGATTTCACAGAATTCTTCATATTTATCTTTTTTAATGTTATAGAAATATTTATATCATATTTGCATACCATGAATTCAAAGTCACTTTTCTTCAAACTTTCCAATTTTGTGTAAGCAAAATTTTATTTTATCACCTATGAATACCTGTGTGCATTCTTTAGTCAACCTTCTATTGAGTAATCCTCACATTTTGGGGGTAATATCAATCTAATCATAGTCAATAATCTTTTGACTATATTGCAGTAGTCTCTTTAGAACTTTGGAGTCCATTGGGTGACATGGGAGATACTGGCAAAGGACCATCTGGCGGTGTGCCCACATCAAAGAAGATGTGCTTTATGAGCAAAGCAGAATTGTAGTAGCTCAAAAGAAATGTGAGATGCACAAATTTAAAGATGTCTCCACTTCAAATGTTTATATGGACTATGTGTTACTGATCTATGATAGAGCCTGCTGAGCTCATATTGGTCAGATCAGCTACAGTTGGACACATCGTACTTTTACTTCAATTAGTGATAATATTTTGCTGCTCTATGAGAACAAAGAATGACCAACCAACCAATCAACCAATCATTATCAATACTTAATTCAGAACATTTTATTCAAAAATTTCCTGTCAGTTAAGAGATTTTTAATTTGTTAATTTTCACTTTTTAAAAAAAGTATCTGTTCAATTTATTGATTACTTCTTTGTTTTGTTGATGAAAAAGTAATAGCTCTCCCCCTTTAGGAGTGCTTTGCCTATATCCTAGAAGTCTCGGTAAATTGCTTATCAGTTTATTTTTTGAAATTATTTCTGTAATTTATTCTTAACCTATTTGTTTTTTTCCTCTATTCCTTTTAAAGATGATGCTTTTGTTTTTATATCAAATTTATTTCTAAAAATATTCCTCTCCTGTACCCTACCCAATAAGTTTCCCTTAGAGATTTTAAAAGACCCACACATGACAGCATTTGTGATATCTTTTATCTCACTTTGACTAGAAAAGAAAGGATATAAATTCCCTTAATTTTTTTCTGGGATATACAGAGTTTATTTTTTTTTTTTTCATTTTGTATTGTGGTAATCACTGTATATATAATTTCCACTTTTTTGGCTAGCTCTACTCTGTGTCAGTTTGTATGTTTTGCTGTATTTCTCTGACAATCTCACAATTTATTGTAGTAGTGTTCCATTACATCCACATAATGTAATTTGTTTAACCATTCTAATCATTAGGTGTCTACTTTGTTTCCAATTCTTTGCCACCCACAGAAATGACTGAAATAAATATTTTGTTTTCTATGTGATCTTTGTATCTTTGAACTACTTGAAATGTGCTTACTTCTCTAAGCCACTAATTATTTCAGATAATACTTAATCTTTTTTTTTTAATTTTTAATAGCTTTTTATTTACAAGTTATATGCATGGGTAATTTTACAGCATTGACAATTGCCAACCTTTTGTTCCAATTTTTCCCCTCCTTCCCCCACCCCCTGCCCCTAGATGGCAGGATGACCAATACATGTTAAATATATTAAAGTATAAATTAAATACAAAATCAGTATACATGATCAAATTGTTACTTTGCTGTACAAAAAGAATCGGACTCTGAAATATTGTACAATTAGCCTGTGAAGGAAATCAAAAAATGCAGGCAGGCAAAAATAGAGGGATTGGGAATTCAATGTAATGGTTCTTAGTCATCTCCCAGAGTTCTTTCCCTGGGTGTAGCCAGGTCCATCAGAATTGATCATATAGTATTGTTGTTGAAGTACATAATGATTTCCTGGTCCTACTCATTTCACTCAGCATCAGTTCATGTAATACTTAATCTTAATTGAAGTCTAAATGATTTCTTCAACTTCCCCTTATTGCTTATAGTTATGATGGCAATTTGGCTTTAAAAGATGGCTTATTATTTCTATTTTTCAGCCTTTGTTTATTAGTTCTTTATGTAATAGTATATGATCATTTTTTTGGTAAAAGTCGTGTTTGACTCTTTTTTAAGGTTTTCTTGGCAAAGATATTGCAGTAGTTTGCCATTTCATTTTCTAGCCCATTTTACAGATGTGAAACTGAGGCAAACAAGATGGAATGATTTGCCCAGGTCTACATACATAGCTAATATGAGGCCAGAATTGAATTTAGAAAGATGTCTTCCTGACTTCATGTAGCTACTCTATCCACTGTGCCACAGACTTGCCCCCAAAATATGCATATTCTTTTTTATTCTGATTCAATAAGCATTAGAGCTCTAGTATAATTAATTTTTCTAAAATTCTATTTATCTTTATTATATTTGTCTGAGTCTGAAAGAGATACACTGAAGTTTCTAATAATTATTGCTTTATGATTTATTTTTTCCTATAGTATTTTTCTTTAAACATTTAGATGCCATGCCATTCATTACAGGCATGTATGTAAATGTAACACACTTATTTACTATTGACATTTATTTTATTATATATAGTGCTTCTAAACATGATGTAATTTCTTTGTTTAGCTCATTTAACCATGTCTCTTTGTCACTGTTGTTTTATCTGAAATCTTAATTTCTGATTCTGCTTTTTTACGGTTAGCCAAAGCACAATAGGATTTATTTTGTCCTTTTGTTTTCAGAGATGATTATGATTTAGTTGTGATTGCAAAGACCAAATCAATACCAGCTGTCCTTTCCCACTGTGCAGGTATCAAGGGTGCTGCTCTGTTTGAATTTTGCTGACTTTGTTTGGAAAAACTTGTTCTTTCCAAGATAGTCCCAGTAAATTTTGGATAGAAAACATCCTCTGCATCCAGAAAAAGAATTGTACAGACTGAATGTAAATCAATACATGCTATGTTCACTTCCTTTTTATTTTTTTTTTCCTCTCTTGGCTTTTCCCTTTTGTTCTGATTTTTCTTTCCCTACATGATTCATAAAGAAATGTGTATTTTAAAAAAGGCAATATACATGTATAACTAGAAAAAATAAAACATTTTTTTAAAAAGAAAAGCTTGTTCTTATTTGCTATCTTTAGTGATTAGACATTTTTACTCAGAAAGAGCTATGCCATTCCTTATAGTCAAAAGCTGATTTTTTTGATTTATGAGCTCTATCTTTCCTTACTCCCAACCCCCAATAGTTTCAAGTGGTGTTATTTTGTGAAACTGTGCTTATCATCTCCTTTAAGAGATGTCTGTTCTCATGGTGCTCAATTAGTAGCTGCATTCAGCAAACATTTACTAAGCAACTACTGTATGCAGAGAAATATGATAGGTGTAGATATATAAAGTTTACAGAAAGAACTAGTTTAACAATTGAATCTGGTATCTTAGGTGAAAACTGATTAAATACAGCTCTGTTCTCCCAGTCATTGTGGACTCAGTTTTGAGTAGGATCCACAGAAGACTATGATAAAACTACTCAGAAACTCAGATCTAAATTTTTTCTAGCTGTAGTTTTTTGCAAGGCTTTCTGGGTTTTTGAAGAGAAAAATCCGTCATCTAAGTCTTATGTTTGGTTTGGAGCTCTTATGATACCAAATTCCATGCTAAATTGACAGTGGATATACTGGCTTATTTTCTATTCTTTGAAATAAGGACATCATTAGATGGTGAGAAAGAAGTATCCTAGGTAAAGGTCAGAGACAAAAAGGTTTTAGATGATATGAAAATATTCAGTCTTGTCAAGGTCCTGCATGATACTCACAGAAAGAGTGACATCCTTGAAAGTTAGAAGGAAGGCCAATCTGCTATGTCTTTGTATGTTTTGTAGGACTTGATCCTCTACTATGGAAGGCAAACTAAGGAAAATCTTGAGGTATTGTTGCATGCTCATTAGAATTTCCTCTATCAGAGATACAGAACCGTCTTCACTCATCAAAAGTGCCATAGAAACAGATAAGTCCATGTGTCCTATGCTACAGAACAAGCTCTCCAAAGTTGAGAAGGTATATAATACAAAGTGAAGAGGGAACATAATAAAAATATCAGAGGATGCATATGATGACTTATTAAGGAGTAATAAAAAAATATTAGAAACTCTATATTTACTTTAAAAATAAATTTAATTACTATTTAATATATAGATGGAAAAATACTCAGTCGTCATGTAAGACAGTGATATGTCATGTTTAGTATATTAGACATCCTGAGGGACGAATGGGAATTGCAAATGTGGAGTGGCTGATTGTGGAGCCTTCATATTCATTCATATTAAGCCTATGGTGTAGTAGAATTTATACATCTCAAGTTGATCCTGGCTTAAACCAGAGCCTCATACTTAATAATTCTTCATGGAATCCTATACCTCCCCCTCCCCAGTTCACCTTAGCTCATCAACTCAGCACAAGGTAGTGAGGAAAAAGCTGCCATTTTGTAATCTATTTGTGTACTTTCTATGCTGGATCTGTAATCTTTTCTTCCTCAGGTGCACTCTCTGTTCTAGAATGCTATACATTATACTCCCCTGGTTATCTTATTTTTGGAGGCAACAATCATAGAAGATAAAAAGATTTAAAAAAAAAAAAGTAAAAGGCTTATATGTATAAAAATATTTATAGCAACTCTTTTTCTAATAGCAAAGAACTGGAAACAAAAGAGATGTTCATTAATTAGAGACTCCCTCCCTACCATCTACCTTTCTGTCTGTCTTCTTTTGCTGACTTGAGCTGGAAAAATAGTCACTATGATTTTTTTTTCTTTGATTTCTTGATCAAGATTCAGTCAGATAACTTTCCTCTTTAGTAGGTACTTTGAGTGGTGCTCAATTTGCTGCTTATTTGAGAAAAATCACATTATTCTACAGAAATGCCATCTCTGATTTGCTGAATCATTTCTTTTTTTTTCTTTTTTTAGATTTAATTTTTTTACTTTGAACTTAACAAACACCAAATAAGATGAGCATTTCCATATACAACCAGAACAGAAAAAGATTCTCTATATGCTCATGGATCTATACCATGCTGAGTTTACTTCAAACACATTACAAATTCAATACACAACTTTCAAAGCTGTCCTATTTGTCTATGTTTCCTGTTGATCTTCCTTCTGTTCTCTTTTATTCATTTTTAAGTGTTTCTATGATCAACTTTTCTTACTTAAAAAAAAGTTGTTAACCATATCACTAGTTCTTCTTCCCCCCAAATCCCCATCTGCAAATTGAAAAAAAAAAAGTAAAATATGTGTATCAAAATATACATAGTTGAACAGACTAAATCATCTCATTGGCCTTCTCTGAAAATATGTCTCTTTTGCAATCTAATTTCTCCTTGATGTACAAAGCTGAAGAGAAAAAAAAGAGCCTCAAAAGAATAGTAAATGAGATTTTGTAGGCTTAGATGGGTTTCCTGGGAAAGGTGGGTGGAGTAGGCAAACACATTTAGGCCAAGGTCAGGATACTGTGACTGAGGAAAAAATAGAATCAAATTCTTATCTTGCTTATCGCTAAGGCAGTAGCTCATTTGCCAAAGAATTTTGCCCACAGTTAAAGAACAAGACCCAGTTCTTCAGTTCACTTCAGTAAACCTTTATTTAACAAACCAGTTATGTCAAAAAGCACTCTGCTAGGCAATGGGGAAACAGAAATTAAATATGACAGTCCTTGCCTTGAGGAATTTATAGCCTTATGGGAGATTCAGCTTCCACAAATATATTCCAAACCAGAATATAAGGGGAGGGTTTTTCTGGGGCTATCTTCAGTTGTCCTGGTCTATTTCTCACCATTGGACCCAGATGGCTGTGGAGGAGAGAGTGAACTGATGACTTTTGCACAGCTCTCCCTTATGTAAATCCAATTCCTTTGCAAGTTATGACATCTTGCTGATGTCATGGTTTTACTCAGAATGAAGGGCAAACAATGAATGAATGATAAGAGGAGGGACACAACAAAAAGGAATCAAAGTGCAATGGGAAATCTTAAGGAGGGAGAAATCACCTAAATTTGCATGTATCAGGTTTTTTGGAGTAAGTAGCCCTTGGATTGGACTTTGAAGGATTTCACTAACTAGAGATGAAGAGGGAAAATCCAGGGACAAACTGGATTTCAGAAGGCAGTCACAATATTTTCAAACCAATTCTGGAAAATAAAAGACTAAGTAAACAGTTATTGGACATATTTGTCCAATTATGTCAGCCCATGAAATTTCATATTGTGACATCATTGACTAGCTAAGTAAAAGTAAGGAATTACTAGCTAAGTAATCTTCCTAATATCCATCCTAATTACCATCTTGCTTGACAGCTGGACACTCAAAGGTTACAGAGTAGGAAGGAATTGACTTCCTTTTATTATCACAGAGTTCATTAGGACTGGTTAAAGACCCTAAAGACCACATATTCCAATTTCCTCAGTTTACAATAAGAAAATCCAGAGCTTTTAAGTAATTTGCTAAAGTTCAGAGAGAATTAAAATCTCAGCTAAGACTAGAACCCAGCTCTTAAACTCATTCTGCTCCCTAACTGTTAGAGAAATGCAATCCTCTTATTTTTTACTTCAGATTTTTATTTATAATTTGTTTATTGCTTTAAATTAAAATCTTATTTTGCTTCTGTTTTCTCTTCTGAGGAAAATGATCTCTACACTGGAAATGACAGAACAAAAATTGCCAACAGGGAGTTGACACCCTATATAAATAAAGAGATGATAGAGGAACACCTATTGCCCTTGATAAATTCAAATGACCTAGGCCAGATGAACTGTATTTTTTAATACAAAGAATTGGCAGTTGTGATTACTGAGCCACTGCTAATCATATTTGAAAGATCTTGGAAAATAAGAGAAATACCAGAATATTGGACAAGTACAAATGTCTGATTTTTTTTAAAAGGGAAGAAAACTGAGGCTGCAAAGGTCAGTGAGTTTGACTGTCATTCATAGGAAAATTCAAGAATGAATCATTATAAAAACCCTTCTTACAGAAATACATCTAAAAACTGGGGAAGTAAAAATTTTCTTATTGTTGAATAACAAAAATGATAATACTACCTAAAATTATTTACTAATTCAATACCTTACTAATCAAACTACCAATGGCTTATTTGTTATTGCTGTTTTTAATAGCATGTCATATAGTATAATTCTTAACTTCAGTATTTGGGATCCTTGGGTTTATGAAACAGTCATGCTACGTTAGTTTGCTTCTGTATTTTGTTAATCTCATCTGTGACATTACAACCTTTCTATTTTTTAACCAATGCTAAATAATTTTGACACTTCCTGCTTTGAAGAACAGTTTGGCATCTGTTTCTTCAAAGCCCCTTTCCTTCACCCTTTTTTCCCCATCATTTCTCTAGAGATTCTTAACAGTTTTTTTCTTTCAGATGAATTTTATTACTATTTTTAAAATAACATGCTTCAATCTGTATTCAAATAGCCTCATTTCTTTCTTTTGAGGATAATATGTTTCATCATTAGTCAATGGGTTACTTTGTAGAATACTTTTTAAAAATGTTTTCCTTTGTTCATATCACTTATCTAATCTTATCAATATGGGCATTCTCTCTAAAGTTACAGATTTTAATACTTCTATGCTTCCTGCTTCTTGTGTGATTCATGCCCATATCTTCCCATAAATCCTTTTTTTTTCTTTTTTTTGCTGATACAATTGGGGTTAAGTGACTTGCCCAGGGTCACACAGTTAGAAAGTGTTAAGTGTCTGAGACCAGATTTGAATTCAGGTCCTCCTAACTTCAGGGCTGGTGCTCTATCTACTGTGCCACCTAGCTGCCCCTCATTAATCCTTTATAAAGAATTTATCCAGATTACTGTTGTCCTTAATAGCTGTAACTATAGCATGGACAGTAGCCCTACCTCAGGAAATCATCTCTGCAGAATGTTCAATCAGCTTGAGGGCAACTGATAGGCCTCAAATCCATTGGTATGTTGGTGAGTTAGAGGGATGTCTACCTCAAGCATGTGAAGACTTCTTATTGTGGAAGGGGTGAATGAAAACAGTTTGTTCCTACAACCATGAAAGTGGCTGAAACTGGTGCTGTGAAGCATTTAGAGCTGGGTTAAATAGAAGACTCCAAGGTTATCTACTGCATCCTGGGCCATTGCTCATCATCTTGATTTTTGTCCTGCCAATGGACTTTGATGACTGAAAGAGAGAGTGAGATTGATGACTTTGTACAACTCTGCTTCTTTTAAATCCAGTTCACAGACATCCCATGATGTCATTGGTCTTGTTCAATCTTGGTAACGCTATAGCAGTTGAGCTATGTGCTTGTTATCTGTTGCTCTCACAATACAATGTACTTTTTTGTTCAATCACTTGAATGTAGCTTCTGTGTTATTTGTTGCGTGCAGATCATTATTAATAAAAATATGTAACTTGTTTAATGGCAGGTTGGTGGTGCAGTGAATGCTGAGCCTGAAGACAAGAAGAATCATCTTCTTGACTTCAAATCCAGCCAAATAAATCTCCTAACAAGTCACTTAACCTTGCTTATCTCAGTGTTCTCATCTGTAAAATGAGATGAAGGAAATGGCAAATCACTCTAGTATCTTTACCAAGAAAACTCCAAATGGGATCATGAAGTTGGAAACAAATGAATAATAATATCAATTGTATGTAATACCTTCCCATCCCTCTCTGACTTTACAATTTTCTCCCAAGGACATTTTCATTTTTTTTTCTAAAATTTGCCTAAATAGTTTTTTTTAATTCTTTTTTGGCAACTATTACATTTGTCTATCACTCATCTTCTGTTGGAATAGTGGTTAGAGCTTATTAGCTTTGGAGTTGAGAGAGATCCTGAATTTGAAGAGTTCAAATCCAACTTAGGAACTTAGTAGCCATGTGATGCTGGGTAAGTTATTCTCAATTTCAGTTTCTTCATCTGTAAAATGGATAATATCTATTTTCCAGGGTTGTTGTGAGGACAAAATGAAATATTTATAAAGTACTTTACAAACTTTAAAATACTTTCTAAATGCTGTTATTATTACTTAATATCTTTCAGCCCAGGTTTCTCATTTGTAAAATAGGGATAGTAATAACATTTACTTCATTATTATGAAGGTCAAATAAAGTATATGTATCTACATATATATACATACACATACATATATCATATATAATGCACATATATTACATCACGAGATGAGAAATGGACTGAAAGAGGTTAAGTAATAATAATAATAGCATTTATATAGTACTTTAAAATTTGTAAAGTATTTTACAAATTTATATACTATATATGTATGTGTATATGGATATATATTTACATACATATATTTAACTATATGTGTACGTCTATCTATATCCATATATATGAAGCCCATAAAGTGCTATACACATTAGTATTATTCTCCCTCTAGGTGAGGAAAGTCTGATTCTATAATTTGAGCTATTTCTTATGCTTTTAGTAATTGAACTTTAAAATTCGAAACTAACCTTTGGTAATTACATACTTTCCTAGAAAGTAGCTTAGTTAATTAATATGGTAGAGGAAGGAAGAAACATAATTTGAAGAGCAGGCAAACAGCTACAGTAGGATAGGAAAGTCCAAAATGAATCAAGAACAAAGCAGACTGAACAGAAGAGAGTCCAGATTGATGAACAAGAGGGTAAAAGGTAACTGAATAATATATGTGGACAGCAGTCTAATGATCAGGTAATTTTCTTTTTCTTCTATTTCAAAGGAAATAGAACTGAAAGTTTTGTATTAAACACAAAGATGTAAATAGTAAATATTAAGCAATAACAATAGTGTTGTATCTACATGGCAATGTAAGATTTATAAAACAGTTTCCTCACAGAAATGTTATCATGGTTTTTATAGGAAAGAACATTGTGGAAAAGAGAATTGAAGTATATTGCCCAGGGTCACACAGCAAGTGACTATCCATGGAACAAGCTATTCATAAGGCTACAAGGGATAAACCAATGCCTTATATGCCTTATATTTTTGTGGTTTTATGTTTATTTCAAGAGGATGGATGTTATAAGAAAAGAAAAAAAAGGAAGGATAAAGAACAAGTGAAACTTCTGGGGTGTTTTCTTTGACAATATCTACATAACAGAGAACCATGTATAGTGATAGAAATTCTTTTGGATGATGGTGATGGGAATGATGAGAAGCATGTTGAAGAAAGGAAAAAAAAAACTATTGAAGAGTAAGAAAGAGCAGAAGGGAAAAAGTAAGTGGAGGGGGAAAAGATGCCTCTCAACAAAACACAAGGATTCTCCAAGATTCTTGGAGAAGGGAATTTTGTTTTGCCAACTAAATGGAAAATAGAAATAGAATAGATCTACTCAGCTTTCCTCTAGCTTTGTTTCTTCCACAGTCCTGCCAAAATTCCTTTTGAGGATAAAATGGGCTAATCACCATGCTGCAGTAACCTTGTGCTTTAAAATAAGAGAGAATGAAAAAGATTAATGACTTTAATTTCTTTACAGGGTAGAAGTCCAGTGAGGCTTGTGGAAGGATGTGACTTATTGACAGGTCATCTATATCATGCTTTTTATCTACTGGTAAGAATGACCAGGGGACTTCTCATGTCAAAATGAACATGGATGAAGTTAACTGTGATAAATAATTATGAAAGAAGCAGTCATAAATTTGGGAACTTGTGGCCAGTTCCCATACTCAGAATTTAAAAATATGTGTAGCCAAATATAACATGCTTTAAATCAATAATCATCATTATTAAAACTTCCAATTGTGTCTTCTTTTTAGGGCAAATACAATTTGAAACCCATATTATTTCATTTTTCACATATACGACTATATTGTTAAGGCTGGCAAATACTATCCACAGAAGCCTCATCCAAGGTAATCTCTCATCATCCTGGAAGCTCAGTTTATTCCTAGATTTCTCATACTGTTAAGTACTCTGCAGCCCCTTCCTCTGATTGAATCCTTTCTCCTAGACCCTCTTGGTCAGCCATCCCTTCATTCTTCTCGGAGCTCTACATTAGGCTATATTCCATTAGGATATAAATTCCTAAGGACAGGGAGTTTAGTTTTTCTTTTTGCTTATACTCCCAGCACTTAGCACAGTGCTTTGAACATAATGCTTAATAAATGCTTATTGACTTCTTGAGCTGACTTGCTAATTGTGATCTTTGTGATGTTGCTTAAGTCACTTACAGTAACTATTTTGGAAGGTAGTTTCTTCATCTGTAAAGTGAGGAGGACTAAAGTTTTTATGGTCTCTTTCAGTTCAAAATGGTGTAATTTGGGAAAGTCTAAACACTTCAATAGTTGGCAGGAACTGAGTGTTCTGTTTTCCTCCTAACTCCTTCCTGTGTAGTATTCTGTGTATAATGAGTACTCAGGATATATTGGTGTTAGAATTCCTGGCTTCTTACACATGTATTCATTCTTTGAACAAATATTTATTGCAGGCCTACTATGTGGAAGGCAATGTTCTTTGTGCTACAGGAAAAGCAAAAATTTATAAAAATTGTACTCTTAGGGTATTAGCTACTTTACCCCTCTCCAATTTGGCACTAATGGTTGTAGGTCGGGTTCCCAAGGGATCAACCATTCCCACAGGCTCAATGATACTCCATGGGATTTCACTCTAATTACAATTCAGAAGTCCTTATAGTTCTCTCTTTTAGTCAGTCATCAGACACAAATAACTCAAAGCAGAGAAAGATATTTACTAAAATGGTACTTTAAGAACAGCTTTACAACATTCCATTATAAAAAAATGGCAATTGTTGTTCTGTTGTTTTTCAGTCATGTCTGACTCTTTATGACTCAATTGTTTTTGGCAAAGATATTAGAGTAGTTTGCCATTTTCTTCTTTAGCTCATTTTACAGGTGAGGAAACTGAGGCAGACAGGGTTAAGTGACTTGCTCAGGGTCATGGAATTAGGAAGTGTCTAGGGCCAGATTTAAACTCAGGAAGATGAATTTTCCTGACTTCAGATCCAGTGCTCCATCCACTTTCACAAATACATATAAAGAATGAATATAAATAAAATATATTGGTCTGGTACACATGTAGGGAACATATATGGTCAAGGCAAATTATTATGCTTATAATACTATGGAATTCAGGTACTTCTTTATTTTCTGGTGCACTCATATTACTCTTCTCTGGGAGTAGTTTCTCTACAGAAGGGGTTGCTCAGCTGGGCTCCTTGAATCTGATCCTTTCTG
Source organism: Sarcophilus harrisii (assembly GCF_902635505.1). Taxonomy (NCBI): domain Eukaryota; kingdom Metazoa; phylum Chordata; class Mammalia; order Dasyuromorphia; family Dasyuridae; genus Sarcophilus; species Sarcophilus harrisii. Next base: position 141,602,958 of record NC_045429.1, read on the forward strand.
TAGCTCAATTCTCAATTGCCAGAGTTAGTTCTCTGTGGAACAGATAATTTTCTTCTGTCTTCCAGGGGTCACTCTCTTAGAAGCTACTTCCTGACACCTATTCTATACCAATGGTGTCTATTTTTATACTCCCTATGGGAATTGCAGTACCTTCCACTGAGATATACCATGGCTGATGGGTGATTTATGACGTGCACTGAGAGCAGTAAACAGAAAAAAGTCTCCCCTATTGCTGATGGGGTTATAGGAGTCATATTCCCCAAAAATGTTTCCTGGTTGGACTCCTTCCACAGATGGCAGGTTTCTTTCTAAAGACCACTAGGATTGTGGGGAATATTTGCCCATATGCCCTTCCAAAGTCATCAGGAAACTTCACACTATTTAAAGGGATAACAGAATAGACTTGTTATTATACTTTGTCTAATACATTAACACTTTCTTTTATCTATTATTTGTGGCTTCTTTTCTCTGTTAACATCTGCTACATAGGATTTAACCTGTGTTCTGAAAGAGTTTGCAGTCTCCCAGGGGAGAAGAAAAAGGTACACAAATAACCACATACAATAAAACAAATAATAGAAACAAAAAGGATACAAATGAAGTGTTATCGCAGTAAAGAGGAGAGAAATCACTTTCAGCACTAATATAGAAGACTTCATTGAGGAGGTGACTTCTGAACAGTCAGTTTACTGAACCAAGGGAGATGGGTAAAATTTTGATAGAGGTTCAAGAGTAGGAAAGAAAAGAGGCAAAGGAACTTTTTTATTTTAAAAAATCATATATTAGAAAATCACCAATAAACACAAACATTTCAATAGACAAAGACCAGAATTTAGAAATTATACAATAAACCACAAATCTACTACATATAATTGATTCTTTTAAACAAACATTAAATTTAACATGGTAGAATCAATAGCATCCTGCTTCTTTGTGTTTTCTGCTAAAACCTCCTTTTATCTCCTCTGCATATTTTGGAAAACATTTTATTCATACTTTTTTCTTTCCTTTTTATTCCTTTCTTGCATCACTATTTCAATCTATTTACTCTGCTTCACCACATAACTATTCCTACCTCAAATAAAAGTTATTCCTTATAATATAGAGTCAAACCAAACAAATTATGTTGTAATGGTAGTGTCTGGAAATGTCCAAGAGAATTCCTTCAGCAAAGATTCAATGATGGGAAAGTATGAGGAAAGTTGATCTTGGAGTGTAGTGCACAATCCTGCCTGTAAGGTGCTACCAGAAAACAAATAGAGGTTAGGGCTACTGTGGAGGCTGACTGCCAGATTAAAGGGTTTGGACTGTATTTAATAGGTAGTAAGAAGCTCATTTCTTACTTTACCAATGGAAAACATATATCATGACTTTCTTCTTATTCCTATATATACCTTAACCCCCTTGACAACAATCCCATTTTCTCTTTCTTTCTAAGGTTAGAGATAGTTCTCTTGCCACTTTTCTCTTTACTTTTACCCTTCTCCTCCTTTTTTCTCTGTCTCTATCTTTTTCTCATATGTCTATCTCTGTGTATCTTATATATTGGCTCCTTCCCTCTTGTTCTTCAAGCACAAACTGATATTGTATGTAACTTTTTCATTTCACCAAATTTTTCTAAAGCCACTAACAAAATATGGCTTCCATTTCTCCTTCCACTCATTTAACCAGTTCATTATAAGTCTCCCTTTCAATCTCATTGCTGAATTCTTGGTTCTATAGTTTAAAATTATTTAATTGACAATATTTGAAACTATTGACCACTCTCTCCTTCTTAGTATTTTATCCTCCTTTTATTTTTTTTTTTTAATCTTTTCCTCTATCCTTATCTCCTACTCATCTGACTGTTCCTTTTTAGTTTCCTTTGCTGACTCATCATGCATGTTTTGATTTCTAACTGTGATGTCTCCTAGTTCTGTCTTGGCCCCTTTTCTCACTCTACTTTCTCTATTGCTTATTTTAGCTCTCATCCATTCAATAATCTCAATGTAGATTACTCCCAATCAATATATCCAGCTCTGAATTTCTCAGGAGCCAATGTTTCATATCAAAAACTTACTGTTGGAAGCAGCTAGGTGGCTCAGTGGATAGAGCACCAGCCCTGAAGTCAGGAGGACCTGAGTTCAAATTTGATCTCAGACACTTAACACTTTCCAGCTGTGTGACCCTGGGCAAATCACTTTACCCTAATTGCCTCAGCAAAAAGCCAAAAATAAAATGAAAAACTTACTGTTGGACAAGTTTAAATGAGTATCTTATAGATATCTTAAATCAAACATATATCAAATAGAATTCATCTCCTAAAATAACCTTCCTTTCACATTCTTTTATGTCTGTTAAGAATGTTACCATCTAGATTGAAACCTTAGAAGCACCTTTAACGCCTCTCTTTCCCTCAATTTCCATACCTAATCAATCTCCAAGTCTTAGTGATGCTATTCTTCCAACATTTCTTGTATTTTCTTCCTTTTATACACTCAGTTCAGCACTTTATCCCCTTTTACCTGAACTATGGTGGTAACCTCCTAGATAGAATTTATCTTCTAATTTCTTCCCTATTCATCCATGATCTATGGTTGTCAAAATAATTTCCCTACAATGCAGGTCATCTAATTACTCCCCTACTCATATAACATCATTAGTTTCTTATTCTGTCTTAGATAAAATATAAACTTCTCAGGTTGGCACTGAAAGTGTATCTCAATCTGACTTGCCCCTATACTTTTAGGCTGAGAGATTCTGAGGCTGAATATATTGATCAGCAGTCATCTATACAGAGATAATTGAATGTATGGGAACTAAGAAGATAACCAGTAGAGAAAATAGAGAGTGAGAAAAGGGACCAAGACAGAATCGGAAGCCATGACAAGTAATTAATCCCTCGTCCACATTTGGGCTAAACTAGACCACTTGCTGTTTTCCAAATTTAGAATTCCATCTTACTTCCTTATTATTCTACCTGTCACTTCATAGAATCCCTAATTTGATTTAATACTCAGTCATGTGCCTCTTTAGAGGTAGATAGATGATTTAGTGAATAGAGAACTGGGTCTGGAGTTAGGAAGATGAGTTCAGGAAAATCTTTCCAAGACCACCTCTTTTACTTTTATCCTTGAACTGTTTACCTTTCAATCCCTCTGGAAACCTGATTCTCTCTCTCTCTCTCTCTCTCTCTCTCTCTCTCTCTCTCTCTCTCTCTCTCACTCTTCCTATTATTCTTCAATACAAACTATTATTGTATGACTCTCCTTCCTTTTACAATCAATTTTTTTTAAGCTACCACCAAAATTTGACCTCCATTTCTCCTGCCACTCACTTAATCTTTTGTAATCTTGCTTTCAACCTAATTGCTGAACTCTATCTCTGTGATTATTTTTATATAGTTAGTAATTAATTTTTTAAATTTTGTATACAATGATTTTATTTTTTAAAAAGCTTTTTATTTACAAAACGTGGGTAATTTTTCATCATTGACTCTTTCGGTTCCAAATTTTCCCCTCCTTCCTCTCACCCTCTCTCCTAGATGGCATGTAGTCCAATACATGTTAAACTTGTTAAAATATATGTTAAATCCAATATATATACATGGTTATACAGTTATCTAGTCATTATTTCTTAATTGATAAATTCAGACACTTACTAGTTGTGTGATCCTGAGCAAGTTAGTTAACTCATATTTACTTTACTTCCTCATCTGTAAAATGGGGATACACTGAGGAAGGCAATAGCAAGCTACTCGAGTATCTTTGCCAAGAAAACCCCATGGAAAACTTTGTGAAATCCCATAGAATCAAATGCAACTGAGGGACTGAATAACAACAATGTACTTCTTCCTCTGGGAATTTCTTTCCAACCCTTCTATGGTTAGTCCTTTCTCCCTTCTGAAATTATTATGTACATATTTATCTTTGTGTGCACGTACCCTTGTCTTCTTGCTCTCACTGATTTCAATCTGTTGCCATATATTGTTGTTACTACCTTCGTAACAATAATTATGTATGCCTTCTTTTTTAGTCATTCAGCGCCACTCTAGTTCAGGCCTTCATCAGTTCTTGCTTGGACTATCACAATAGACTTTTAACTTGCCTCAGGTCTTTCCTCTACTCCAATTCATTCTCCACTCAGCTACAAATATGATCTTTCTAAAGAAAAAGAAAAAAGAAAAGAAAGAAGGAAGGAAAAATAAATTAATGAGTTTATTAATTGCCTACTATATTCTAGATGCTGTGCTAAGCACTTTACAAATATTATCTCATTTGGCTTTCCCACGTTTCTGAAATACTTTCCCTCCTCATCTTTGTTTTATAGTTTTTCTTACTAAAGTTTATTGGAGATAGGTCATACTGGCTTTTGAGAGCTGATTTTTGGAGTGAATTGATAATGATCAGGACTTGATTTATTGTTTCATTGATAATTTACACTTAAGAAACTGATAGAGACTACATGACCGATGTGGAAATATGTTTAACATGATCATACATGTATAACCTATATCAGATTGCCTGCTGTCTTGGGGAGGGAGAAGGAAGGGAGGAAGGGAGAAAATTTGGAGTTCAAAAATCTTACAAAGATGACTGTTGAAAACTATCTTTACATGTAATTGGAAAAAAATAAAATACAATTAGGTAAATGAAAATAACAAAAAGAAAATGATAGAGAAAATGTTAATATTGCAGATTAAATTTAAAAGTGTGTCACATACTTTTTTTTTCCCCTGGAGAGTTGATTGAAATACATTAGCCAGAATATCCTTGCCTGACTCCTTTAAGACAACTCAAATATTATCTTCTGCCTCCAATTCCATCCACCTTTCTTCTTCCACCTTTCTTCTCCCCCCCATTAATGCCTTTCATTAGTTACCTTTTATCTACCCCGTCTATATTTTGTATGTCCCTATTTATTTACATGTTGTCTCCCCCATTAGAATGTGACATTCTTGAGGACAAGGAATCTGCTTTTCCTTTTTTCTTCTCTCCAGCTTTTAGGCATATTAAATGCTTAATAAATGCTCATTGATTGACTGATTAATAAATAACAAACCAGAGGCAACCTGGAGTAACAGATTGTTATTGTTCAGTTATATCCAACACTTGCTTGTCAGAAATAGGTTAGTGGTTTGCTGTTTCCTTCTCAAGTTCATTTTACAGACAAGGAAATGGTCATAAAGAGTTATAAGACTCGGCTGGAGTCACACAGCTAGCAAGTGTCTGGGGTTGGATTTGAACTCAGATCTTCATTTTTTCAGTTCTGGTGTTTTATCCTAGTTGTTCCAGTAGCAATAAAGTATTGAAAAAGTAGAAAACAAGACTGGGCATCAAAACCCACCTGACATCTCTGAGAGATCTAAGGGAAGTCATTTGACTTCCTTGGGTAACTTCCTAGAGTTATCTTCAGCATCAGTGAAGGGAGCTCACCCAATGGAAGTTCTCTTGTTGCTACAGTCATCCCAGGAGTGAGCTAAGCAGGGAGTAAATGAAACTATTCTAAAACTTAAAGGACCCAGTAGAGTACTATGTTATATATTAAAGAAATAATTTTCTAATATCCACAAGGATTAATAGAGTTTCCAAAAGTGCTTGATTTACTTGGAAACTTGCACATGGGGAAACTAACTCAGCTGTTCAGAACTCCCATTTTTATTTCCTTGCTGTTTTGTGGACACTAGGCAAATTCTGTTGTTATGCAGATATTTCTATTCCCAGCTGCATTCACCAGAGTCCATGTAGCCACCTGACATGTGCTATTATCTAATAGTATGCAGAAAATGGAGAGAGCCTGGAGACTTAGCATGAAATATTTATTAGTCCCTCTCCAAATCTTAGTTATCTTTCTGGATCTATTCTCCATGACAAGATTGCACCTGGAAGAACTAGACCCAATACTATTAAGCCCTGGGTTCTCCAAAACTAAACATGGCCTGAAAGAAATTCATTTTTCTTTCTCTCCACTGTGTGTGACATTCCAGATGTCAAACTTTCCTGTATTGGTTAATGGATATTCAAGGAGAAGAATTTGGAAAATCTTACTGCAAGGCTTTACAAAAATCCTCTCCAAGATGCTCATTACATCAGTATGCACTCCCCCCTTTTTTCTTATTCCCCCACCAAGATCTGTACCTCTGGGAAGGAGAGGAAGGAGTAGGAGGCCTGGGTGTGTCTGTGGCAAAGGGTAGACTGTTTGCTTTAGGGAAATTTTAAATGTGACTGTAACTTAATAAAATTTAACTTCATCATGAATATATCAAGAGAAAATTGGAGATGTCAAATATAAATTGTCCTAACAACAAAAGAATTAACTCTTTCTTTAAAAGTCTGGATATTCTTTCATTTTAAAAATACTTTCATTTCCAAATATATTCTTTAGATATCTCCTGTAACAAAGAACAAAAAAAGAAGAAAGCAGTTAAGCTAAGCTAACCAACACATCAATCCATCAATGAATCTAACTATATATCATACACACACACATATATGTGTGTGTATATATATATCATACACACACACATATATGTGTGTGTATATATATATATACACACACATATATATCTGGTAATAGTAAAGTGATGAGGGGAAGAGAGGTACTGAAGAAGGCATCCAGTATATTCTATGTCACACAGAAAAAGAAATCTAATAGCAAATGTAACACAAAATATGAGTCAGTTAAGTTTTCAAAAAAATTCATTTTCAACATTAACAATCATTGAATATGAACATTTTCTTTAAAGCTTTCTGTGGTCATATGAAAAAATGTTCTAAATCACAATTGATTGGAGAAATGCAAATTGAAACAACTCTGAGGTGCCACCTCACACCTATCAGGTTGGGTAAATTTACAGGAAAAATTAATGGCAAATGTTGGAGGGAATGTGGGAAAACTGGAACACTAATGCATTGTTAATGGAGCTGTGAACAGATCCAGCCATTTTGGAGAGCAATTTGGGCAGTGCCCAAGGATTGTAAAACTGCACCCCTTTTGATCAAGTAATGTGATTGCTAGGTCTGAATCCCAAAGAGATGTTTGCAGCAGCTCTTTTTGTGGTGGCAGAAAACTGGAAATTTGAGTAGATGTCTATCAGTTAGGGAATGGATGAATCAGTTAGGATATATGAATATAATGGAATATTATTATTCTACAAGAAATGAGGAGCAGCCAAATCACTATTGATCAGAGGAATGCAAATTAAGACAACTCTGAGATACCTACCACTACACACCTGTCAGACTGGCTAAGATGACAGGAAAATATAATGATGAAATGTTGGAAGGGATGTGGGAGAACTGGGACACTGATGCATTGTTGATGGAATTGTGAATACATCCAGCCATTCTGGAGAGCAATCTGGAATTATGCCCCAAAAGTTATCAAACTTGCATACCCTTTGACCCAGCAGTGTTACTACTAGGCTTATACCCCAAAGAGATCTTAAAGAAGGGAAAGGGACATATGTGCATGAATGTTTAGAGACCAATTCAATAGTTTATTAAATGGAGAGAAATACTGGGACCAATGGATCCATGGTTGGCCCCAGGGTTGGATGAGACAATCATCTAAGAGTTATTGAATAGAGAGCCATGAATACTCTCAAAAAAGTATTGGGACAGCAAGCTTTTTTATAGGATAACAAGAACAATGACATAATGGGGAAGGTACCTGGATGGGGATAATCTAATGGGGGGGAGGCACCTAGGATGACACAATGGAGGGGTTACTGATATTCTAATGACATCTAAAATGGATAAACCTTTATCCTGTCAAACATTAAAGAATTCTATAACCTAAAATATAAAACCTCCATCTCATCAACCGTTTAAGAGGGAATGATTATAGCCTGGGGTTTTGGGGCCCAAGCAACTGAGTTAGATCTTAGTCTCATCAAACATTAAGAGGGAAAGGTTATAACCTGAGGCAGAATAACTAAATAGGACAATTGGAGAAACTGGGTCACAACATTAAAAGGGAACTTTGGCACAATAGCAGGTCTTTTTGTAGTGGCCAGAAACTGGAAAATGAATGGATGCCCATCAATTGAAGAATGGCTGAATAAGTTGCAGTATGTGAATGTTATGGAATATTATTGTTCGGTAAGAAATGACCAGCAGGATGATTTCAGAAAGGCCTGGAAAGAGTTACATGAACTAATGCTGAGTGAAATGAGCAGGACCAGAAGATCATTATATATGATACTATATATATATATATATATATATATATATATATATGATATTATATGATGATCAGTTCTGCTGGACCTGGCCATCTCCAGCAATGAGATGAACCAAATCAGTTCCAATGAAGCAGTAATGAAGAGAGCTATCCACACCCAGAGAGAGGACTATGGGAACTGAGTGTGGAATATAACATAGATAGCATTCTCACTCTCTTGGTTGTTATTTGCTTACATTTTGTTCTTTTCAGGTTTTCTCCTTCTTGATCTGATTTTTCTTGTGCATCAAAATAACTGTATAAATATGTATATATATATATATATATATATATTGGATTTAACACATTTTTAAACATATTTAACATGTATTGGACTACCTGGCATCTAGGGGAGGGGATGGGGGGGAAGGAGGGTATAATTTGGAACAGAAGTGTTTGTAAGGGTCAATGTTGAAAAATTACCCATGCATATGTTTTGTAAATAAAAAGCTATAATAATAAAAAAAGAAAAGAAAAAGAAATGAGGAGCAGGATGATTTCAGAAAGGCCTGGAAAGACTCACATGAACTGATCCTGAGTGAAGTGAGTGGAACCAGGAGAACACTGTAGACACAAGATTATGTGATGATCAACTATGATAGTTCTCAGCAACACAGTGATTTAAGACAATTCCAACAGATTTGGTATAGATAATGCCATCTTCTCCAGAGAAAGAACTATAGAGATTGAATGTAGATCAAAGCATACTATTTTCACCATTTTTGTTTGTTTACTTTTTTTTGTCCCCCTCCTTTTTTTTTCTGATTTTTCTTTCACAACTTGACTAATATGGAAATACATGTATAACTTATATCAGATTCCTTACTATCAGGTGGGAGAGAGATAAGGGAAGGAGGGAGAAAAAAAATTGGAACTCAAAATTTTACTAAAATAAATGTTGAAAACTATTCTTACATATAATTAGAAAAATAAAACTATTAAATTTTTTTTTAACAAAAGGATAGTTTCTTATACAAAGAAGACTTGAGAAATAGGATCATACAGGACACCAAGTATTTCAATTACATCCAGCTTTCTAAAAAAGTAATTCAGGAGTTCCAACACTGCCTTTCTTCCCAATGTCCCCTTCTGAACTTTGTTTTGAAATCTCCAGTGTTTTAAAAAATGTTATTCATTTTTTCTTTCTTCTTCTTCTTTTTTTTTTTTTTGGAATCACTCTCACTTGTTCTCCCTGCTCCACCCAAAAACCCATCCTGGTAAAACAAAAAATGTGTTTTACCTCAAGCAAGATCTTTTTGGAGTGCTGGAAGTCACACCTCATCTCTACCCTTTTTCCCTGAAGCACTTCCCTCCCTTGAATTGGAGAGTAAGAGTGCTTCCCCTGGAACCTTTAATTAAAAAGAGATCTCTGCTCAGCCAAATCAGCATTTCCAATCCAAAAATTTGCAGTTTTCTCTTGGGTTTCTCCACCATGTTCTTGGTCCAGTTACCTTCTGCTTTTCTGATATCTTTTGATTGTAAGCTCCTTGAAGGCCGGAACTGGCTTATATCTTTTTTTCTATCTCTAGCAATTAGCTGAGGGCCAGACACACAGTAGATGCTTAATACCTATTTATTGATTGGTTGAATTAAACTATATCTAGCAACCACTTTCAATCAATACTTTTAGTCCTTTACTTCTCTATGTAGAGGTAAGAAGCAAGATTATTTCTCAGTTTTCTGGGGTTGCAATTGGTCAAAGCATTGATCTAAGTTCTTTTATCTATTTATTTACCTATCTTATCTATTTTTAACATTCTTTAAAAGTTTTGAATTCCAAATTTTTTTCTACTTTCTACTTTCTCCTTCACCTACTGAGAAGGCAAGCAATATATCAATTATGCATGTGAAATACAAAACACATCCATATTATCTTTTTTTTTTTTTAATAGCCTTTTATTTACAGGTTATATGCATGGGTAACTTTACAGCATTAACAATTGCCAAACCTCTTGTTCCAATTTTTCACCTCTTACCCCCCCCCCCTCCCCACATCCATGTTATCAATATATTTTTTAAAGCAAGGAAAATAAAGTGAGAAAACTGTTCTTTAGTTTGTACTAAGAGTTTATCAGTTTTCTTTCTCTGGAGGTAGATAGCATTTTTTTTTCACTGAGTCCTTTGGAATTGTTTTGGATTATTGTATTGATCAGATTTGCAAAATTTTTCACAATGGATTATTGAAATAATATTGCTGTTATTGTGTTTGATTTTCTTCTGGTCCAGTTCAAAGGGATCTCTAACTTATAAAATTTAATCAATTAAAAATAAAATGTGTGTCTAAGGGAGTTGGCCTTTGAAAGCAAGGAGTTAGTCACATTAATTAATGAGTGAAGATTGGACTGAATTAATGGAACCGGGGCTGAGTGATCTCTGTGCAATACTAAGAAGTCCCTTAATTGGATTATGTAGGAGACATGTTCTGGGCTGAACCTGACTCCCCTTAGTACATTTGATACTGGAACAATAAAAAGCACTGAGAACATCCAACAGTTAACAAAAGGAAAAGACATTCAACAAAGCTATTCAATGAAAACACTTTGAGTTGATTAGGGTGAGCAAAGCTCCCTAGACTGAATTTCCCATCATTTCCCATTAGTCCAGAATCAAAGAGTTCCTGGATCTCCTTGTGTCTGTTCTGTACTCGGGCTACCAAGAAGTGATGTCAACAGCCTGGCTCTTTAGCCCTTTGAGTTAATCAGGCCATGGGGACAGACACAATACCTTTTAAGGAATAACTAACTTTCTTTGCATGGAGGGGAAACAATAAGACATTGCCTTTTACTTTTATTGCTGATTGAGCAACAGTGGGGGGTGACCCTTAAAAAACTGGAACAATTTGAGAGGGGATCAGTTTTAGTGAATCCAAGTAGGAGAGGGACTTAAGAAGAACCCTGGCTTCTGATGGAATCAAAAGGAACTGGAAAAGAGGAGAGAAGCTAAATGAATTGGGAGAGGGAAAGCACAGATATCGCTGAGGGAAAAAAGTTGTGTACCATGTGTCTCTTTAGCTTTCTATTTCAAGGTTATTTGTCTAAAAAAATGCTTCTGTCTTCACTAGAACATTAAAGAGCATTGCAAAGTCTGATTTCATGCTGTGAGAGTCAAGCCTTGTGAAATAGAAACATATCTTCATTTACTAAAGCCGACTGGGAAAATAGCAGAATTGCCTAGGAGTTAGGTGCACTTGGTATATCATGTGACACTCTTGGAACATATTTGCTCTGTGACTTTAGGCAAGACAATTAACTTTTCAGTTCTACAGACAATTCTTTTAAGTGTTTAAGGTACCGAACAATTAGGTCGGCATTGTTGTAGAGAGTTTCCCACACAGATGGAATCATAGCTCTGGACAACATATATTTGCACTGATTAGGAGTACTAACTGTGAATTTTCTAGTTGCATTTTCCTCAATGTTGACAATTAGCTAGAATTCCACAATGAACTGTAATTACTGCCTAGATGAAAGGACAAACAGATGGCTATAATGATGCTTAAAAAGTAACCTGCATGCTTTAGAATGAATCTTAAAACATGAAGCCTAATGTTAAAACTCACACTGATAGTGTCTTAATAGATCAAGGAGGGGACATGGCTTTTCTTCCCAGTAGGAGAACTCTACCTCTACTGGAGATGTAGTAAAAAAATAAATCACCATCCCAAGAACAGTGGATCTCAGAATATTTTCCCTTATACTCTTGTCCCCTTTATTACCTTCTCCCTAACTCTCACATTTTGGATCAGAGTTCTAGGAAAGATCATAATTTTTAGCAAGATGTTTTTGTTTCTTTGTTTAGTCTATGAATTCAGGCTTCTTCTGAAATTTTCTATTATCTTAGGTACCCTTTCTCTCTAAGAAGTATTCCTCTTTTTGGTTCTGCTAATTGCACTTATTCACCATCAATGGTCCAAGAAAGGGATGATTATGAACTGGATTAGTCTAGTGTTATGAATAGAGAGAAGGGGATTGATGCTAGAGATAATGAAGAGGCTAAATTTGATGTGATTTGGTGGAGAAAGCCTCAATTACTGTTAAGATTATAATATTCCCCAAGACATCCCTGAAAGGAATAGAGAAATTTGGAGAAAGTTAAATTTGGAGGAAAAAAGATAATGGGTTTTATGTTTGAGAGGACTAGGGGTAAAAAAAAAAAATGACTGGGAAATCTAGATGAAAATATTAGTAATGCAGTTAAATATGGAAGACATGATTTCAGGAGAGATCTGGATTTGTGAATTTGGGATTCACTTGCATAGACATGATATTTGAACTTATTAGCTGATGAGATCTCCAGGAGAGAATATAGGAAGAAGAGGAGAGACCCCAAGATAGAAACCTAGGGTATATTCATACTTAGGAAATAAAACAGGGAGATTGACCTTGGAGAGAAAGCCAAAAAGGAATGCTTCAGCAGAAATAGCTTAATAACAAAGAAACAAGGAGAAGATAATATCTAGAAGGAGGGAGTAGATAAGAGCACCAGTTGCTTCCGAGAAGTCAGTAATGGTGAAGACAGAAAAGGCCACTGGATTTAGCAATAAAGAGCTGGTGACCTTGGAGAAAACCATTTCTGTTCAATAGTGAGAATAGAAGCTAGATTGCCGAGTTGAAAAGTGAATGGTTTGTTATATCATATTGTGCTGTTGGAAAAGTCAAAATTTGGACACTTGGTGGATTGAACATTCTAACAGATCCTTCTGCAGACTTTTAAAACTATTTCATGCACCCCTCATACATCTTCCTTTGAAATACAAAATGGATTCTTTTATGATTCTCCTCTAGCTTTTACTTTTCTTTTCTTTTTCTCCCAAGGTAATTACAATTAAGTGAGTGCCCCATCTCACACAGCTTGGAAGTGTTAAGTGTCTGAGGCCACGTTTGAATTCAGGTCCTCCTAACTCCAGGGCTGGTGCTCTACCCACTGTGCCATGTAGTTGCCTGCCTTGTCCAGTTTTTTGAGTTTGTTTGCTCTGTGATATCTGACTTGATCTGAGACAGCATTCTGTTAGGGGCTGTTTTCCCTTCCAGAGGGGATTCTAATTGTCTCTGACATTGATAAAGGCAGCCAGTCAGGATGAGCTCAGGTCTTTGCTGTTTATTCTTTCCTTGGAGAATTGTAAAAGCCTGTAACTTTTGAATTAAAAGAGCTCTGCAAGAGACCATTCTCACAAGGAAGAGGTACTGTTGATGAAGATTTTAGCTGAAGCTAAAAGTTAGCTCATTGCTATGAGTCCATTGAGACTCTTGTCTTAGCTATATCTCAGACATAGATTGCCCCACTATCCTTGCACCCTGACATGGTTCCCATGCATGTTCACTTTTCCCATGGATGTTATCTTTCTGAGAGAGTATGCCTTAAATTTGTATAATAAATGTGTAATTGCTACTTTTCTTATTGTGCCATTTGATTCAATGCCTTTGTTTTGAACTAATTATGCTGTCTGGCTAATTATTAAAAGTAAATTCATTGATGGGGGCTCTTGAACTCTGTTCTTAGCAGATTCAGATCCATAAAGTTCCTTGAGCCTGGAATATACATATTTCACTGGGATTTCCAAGTTCTAATTTAAAAGAGCATTTTCTAGATGCAGATCCCAAAGAACCTTTTTTATACTTGTTATCTTGCACATTTCTTGAAGACTAGTTATTCTTAATTTTTTTAAAATTTTAATCAAAGAATTGTGGATCTCATCTGTAACAGAGAAATGTGACATTTGTCCCAAGGAATCTTAATTTCTTTCTTTCCTATCCTCTTCTTTTTCTTCTCTTCCCCTCCCCTCCCCCCCATGTGTCTATAAAGAGAGAGGAAAGAAGGGGAATGAGAGGGCACTATTATTAATGTTCAGGCTAAATAAGGCTCTCATTTTTCCTTTTCTTTGACATATTAAGCACCACAATGTTATAAAAATTCAGAAGAAGATAAGATAGGCAAATATAAGGATACAAATGAAAAGTCAGAGTTTAATGGTTTTGATCTCCAAATGACCTTCCAAAAGTCAGAAGTGCATTTTAAATTCATCATGGATATATGTGGTCTCCTTATATGAGATTTTTAAAAATTTATCAATTCCTAGCAGAATTAAAATCTACAGTTGACATAAAATCATGTTTGTCTTTGAAATATTACCTATAGAATTCAGCTGACTCTAATTTTTAAAAAAAAAATCTTCTCTAACAGGGCTCCCTGGATGGAGAATTATCAAAAATCAGATTTTACAGATGGTTCATTTCAAAACACCATTGGGAGTACATCATTGAAAGCCTAGCCAAGGTTCCTCATGATTTTGTTTATATAAAACTATGGAAGGCTGAAGTAGCTAGGGTTGACTCAAGATACTACATCAGAGAAATACTTATCTGAACAAAGTGTGTCATTGAAATGCATCTTTGTTTAAGTGAGATAGAGGAAACATTAGACTAACCAGCCCAACTTTGGAATGACTTATTCTGGATACTGCAGTTAAATTGTTGGGGTTTTTTTTGAGGCAATCAGGGTTGAGTGACTTGCCCAGGATCACACAGCTAATGAGTATCTAAGGTTAGATTTGAATTCAGGTCCTCCTGACTCCAGGGCTATTTATGTGCCACCCTGCTGCCCCTTCAACTGAGTTGTTAAAGAGAGAATTTAGGGCTCAACCCAACAATTAGGTTTTAACATTTTCCCTAGTTCCTTCTCCAGCTCATTTGGCAGATGAGGAAACTGAGGCAAGAGTGCCTTGCTCAGGGTTATCCAGTTAGTAAGTGTTTGAGTCCATATTTGAACTCGTTTTCCTGACTTCAGACCCAAAATCACTGTTATCACCTAAAGCTGAACTTATAGAGACAACTCTAGGATAAGGAAATCTTTTCTTTCAGTATAGATCAGCACTTTCTCTGCTACTTAGAGGGAGGTGGGTAGGCAATGAGAAATTAAGTGACTTATCTAGGGTCTTATAACCTACCCAAGTTTTTCTGATTCCAAGGTAGGCACTTGATACACTCTATTATGTTGCTTTCCCAAAAGTTCTTATCATATAGCATTCCCAAAAACAAACAAAAAAATTAGTTCTTCTCCAGCCCGTTCCAAAAGACAGACTTACTCTTCAAATTGCTATATAAAGGTGAGTGATTGTTTTTCTACATTTAAATCTCAACAACATTCTAGATGACTGGCCAAACTATTGAAAGTTCAAGAGGAAATGAACAGTTACTACTTCTAAAGGAGTGGCAAAGAGATGTGTTAGTTCTAGCTGGTTTAACTCCAGTTATTTCCATGCCATTGCTGAGAAATGTACAACAACAAAAAATCACACAACAAAATGTACAACAAAAAAAATTACTCACACAGACAAATCTATGTCCATGTTATTTTCCCAGTAAAAATATGGAAGCTCCAGCCCTTTTAAGATGTTGAAACCACCAGGTTTATTTGCTTTATCAAAAGTAATCTGGGAAATGTTGTCCCTTAACAGCTCCCACTGGGGAGGCTTCCTTCCTCATTTCTAGTTCTCAACCAGTTTCAATGGGATCTTGACCCAGGCTGCTTTGGGTTTCAAGTTTCTCTTTTGTCTGTCCCACTTAGTCATCTCTTATCATTATCAAGTTATTGTAATTCCCCAGGATGAACTTCAGACAGTTCCAGGATGAGTTCAAGCTGGGTCAAATGCACAGGTATCTTATCTTAAATGAGAATTTTTGGCTTATGATTTTCATAGCAACATGGAATCATAGATTTAGAGCTGGATAGGAAGATGTAGGCTATTTGCATAGGTATCAGGTACAGTGAGTCAAAGACAGGATTTGCAGGGTCTTAGGAAGACCTAAATTCAAATCCTACCTACTAACAATGACTGTGGGATTCTTTTAATTACCTCAGTTTCTTCATTTGTAAAGTGGAGGCATACCTCTCAGGCTTGTTAGGATAGAATAAAACAGCATGTAAACCACTTTCCAATCCTTAAAATGTTACATAAACACCAGCTAGAATTAAACTCTCATTTTACAGATGAAGAAACTGAGGCACAGAGAAATTAAGTGATGTACTGAAGATTGTACTTTGCAAGGGAAAGAATCAGTATCTTAACCCAGGTTCCCTGATCCCAAAGGCAATGAAAACTTTTTCCACTGGATGACACTACCTAATGTCCTACACTAATGTTCTATATCATTATAACTATCTAAGCAAATCTATATTTTCTTTATCAATCCCTATCTCTACCAAAATCCTTTAGAAAGGTTATCTTCTTTAGCCTTATTTTGCATTTGTATAGTGCTTTAAACTTTTAAAAGATTTTATTTCCTTTTATTTTCAGGTAGCTACCTGGAACAGCCGGTACTGGAAGACTTATCTTCCCAAGTTAAAATCTGCCTTCAGAAAGTGTGACTTTGAGTAGGTCATTTAACTCATTTTGTCTGTTTCTTCATCTCTAAAACAAGCACAGAAGGAAATGGCAAACCATTCCAGTAGCTTTGCTAAGAACATCTCAAAATGGGATCATATGCAACTGAACCACAACAACAGTACTAATTAGTGCCAGGATCTAAGATTATCACTTTAAAATATTATCTTATTTGATCTTCACATCAATCCTGGGATGTTAGCCTTTTATATTTCCATTTTCTAGACAAACTAAAAGATAGAAAGACTTCCCTAAGTTACTTTCCTAAGGTTATAAAATAGGAATGAGTAGGAGAGCTAAGCCAGGCAGCCAAGAACAGGCCTTTCTGCACTAACCTAACCCAGCCCAAATCTGATCCCTGATTCATTGAATAAATATTGATTGAGCTAAATTAGTGGAATATCATCCAGGGGCATCTCCGGGCATCCTGATCTATATCTTGCCACTGGACTAGATGGCTCCAGAGGGGAAAGTGAGGCAGGTGACCTTGCACAGCCTCCCTCACTTAAATCCAATTCACTTAGCTGTCATGGTATCATCTCCCTGACTTCATGGTCTCATGGTTCTCTTCCAGAACGACAGACAGGCAACAACAATGGTTGAGAAGCTACTGTGCACGGAAGCTGTCTGTTCCCTTAGTATTTAGATATACATGACTACATCTCAGTTTGCACTTGTGCTTTGGAAGGGTTTGGTTTTTTTTTTTTTTTTAATTCTTTTTGACCTGTCAATTCAACTGAGATTATAAATTCTTGTTGGCAAAGGCTATGACTACATCTATAATTTCCCTCCTGGTACCATGTGTATACGAGGGGCTCAGTAAATGTTGCTGAGTGATTATCATCTACAAAAAAAGACTCTTTTGATGTTAATGACAGCATTTAGAGTTAACATTTCCTTCTTGTCTGGGAATAATAAATTAATTTCCACCTGAGGTTTTGTCATGTATTTCAGGTTAGTGAAAATGTACAGAATTGTTCTGGGGCTAAATGGTAGCATGGTAGCTAGAGGTTGGAGACTCCTTCAATTTTTGCCTTAGTAGCCTGGGCCCTAGTAAAACGCTGAACATATAGGAAGTGCTTAATATATCCTTGTTAAGTTAAATGTTTGTTGTATTGAATTAAATTTCCAATAGGAAAGAACTGGGTTATTCAATGGTGCATTGGGGAAGGGGGAAAGATGTCAAATTAGATTCAGTAGACTAGAATTAAATTCTTGACTTTTATTTAATCATTTGGGTGAACTTGAGGAAGCCTCTCACACTTCTGGTTCTTCTTAGATTGTTCATCTGTCCTCTGACATCCTTTCTAGTTCTAAATCTATGGATTCATGATCCATGTATTGACCCAGGTTAAATTCCTTGTTGCATATTTTAATATACATTGATAAATTCCAAAAATCAAAAATTAAAAAAAAAACCCATTCCCAAAAGATGGGCTGGATAGCCAAATTTCAAGAAGGGACCCCCAAAAGCTGATTAGTCCAATCCCCTGATTTTACATGTAAGAAAACTGAGATCCAGCAAGATTAAATTACTTGGCTGCCATCACATGTGAGGATTGAATCTGGATCCTCTCACTCCATAGTGATCTTTCTATCATACCATACTGCTTTGCTGAAAGATAAACAGGTCAAAAGTGAGAAGCTGGAATAAGTAGTCATTGCTGAAGTACCTGTTTATATGGATGACATAGTTTTGATGAGGTAGGTTTATTCTGATTCATGTATAAGAAAATAAACATGAAACCAAAATGTAAGTATACAAGCCAGCTTCCAATGCCCTTGTGCAAGAGAAAGAGCATGACTCTATAAACAAAAAAGGAAAATAACAGTAGCTGAAATAAGATACCTCAGGATGATATTTTGAAAAGGCAGAGAAGACATTAAATAAGCAAGTAATAAAGTCAAACAAAGGTCCTCAGTACAGATACTAGGAGAAAAATATCTGACATGGTAGAAATGTGGGCCCAGAATGACTGGAGAATGAACTAAGAAAATGACAAAAAACAAAAATAAATGCATAAAACCAGGCTGAGGACTAAAAGATCAGGGGAAGATTGAAGGAGAATGAAAAAAAAAAAAAAAGTCCCAACTGAAAAGATAAAAAAGAAGAAAGAAAATGCAAGGAAGGATTATAAAGGATGAGTTAATGTATGCTCTCTGGGGATGTAGAAGAGGTACTGAGATAAAGTAGAAAAAAACTTAGGTCTAGAGTCAAGAGATTTGAGTCTATCATTTACTGCTTATGTGCAGGAAGAAACCACTTCATTCTCTGGCCTCAGTTCCTCCATCTATAAAATGAGGAGATTGGATTAGATGAGCACTAAGCCTTCTTTTAGTTTGAAAGGAGATGTTCCAAAAGGAGTTTTAACCTGAGGTCTTTGAACTAGTCTCCAAAAATATTCCAATAAATGTGTTTCAATATAACTGGCATCCTTTGCATTCCTATGGACTTTACTTGATGCATTTAAAAACATTATTCTGAGAAGGGGTTCATTCATCAGTTTTACCAGACTTCCAAAGGGGTCCATGTCATTAAAAAAAAGGTGAAAGACCCCGATATGAAACGTCATGACTATAAAAATAAATAGTTCACATTGATGTAAAGCTTTAAACTTTAAAAATTTTTGCAATAGTATTTTATTTTTCCAAATACATAGAAAGATAGTTTTCAACATTCATTTTTGTAAGACTTTGTGTTCCAAGCAATTTGATATAGGTTAAATATGTGCAATTTTTAAAAACATTTCCATAATTGTCATGTTGTGTAAAAAAATAGACCAAAGGAGAAAAAACCATGAGAAAAAAACAAAACAAAAAGGTGAAAATACTATCCTTTGATCCATATTCAGTCTCCATAGTTCTCTCTGGATGCAGATGGCTCTTTCCATCCCAAGTCTATTGGAATTCCCTTGAATCACCAAATTGTTGAGAAAGCCAAGTCCATCATAGTTGATTATCACATTCTCTTGCTGTAACTGTGTACAATGTTCTCTTGATTCTGCTCAAAAAGCTTTAAACTTTAAAGATAAATAGATCCCAGTACAGCATGGGGCCACCACTGGGGAGCCCATGGTATCCTAGGATCTATTTATCTTTGAAGTTTTTATATAAAGTATAATGTCCATACATCAATACCCAGAAGAATTGGGTCATTTGACAGCTTACTATTTAAACTAGAAATAGTTTGGCTTGGATTAGGGATTCTTAACCTAGAGTCTATGAACATGTTTTTAAAAAACATTTTTATAACTATTTCAGTAAAATTCATTTCCTTTGACGTTCTATTTTATGGATTTCAAAACATCCTGAGGAGTATATAGGTTTTGCCAGACTGTCATTATACACAAAAAGTTAAGAATCCTTGTTTTAATTTTTAGCGTTATGCTTAGACCAATTCAATCCATTCAAATCCTGCCTTAGACATATAGATATGGGCAAGTCACTTAATTAGTTTGTGTCTTGGTTTTCTCATTTTTAAAGTGAGGTAATTGGACTAAGCCTCTAAGATCCTTTCTAGTTCCAAAACTATTATTTTGTGATGATTATAGTCAATTCCTTTTGTTTTTATTTTTGGTCAATTTCTTACTTGACACTAAAAATATATATTTACTGAGGATGAAGCTGGAAAGGTAATTCTAGCAACCAAATGGATTTGAGGGATTGAGCTAAAAAAAAATTATTTGAAATCATTCTTCCACCAAAACTTCCTCTCCCCTAATCTTCCTAAAGAATCATATTATATGAAAAGATGTTCTAAATTATTATTGATCAAAGAAATGCAAATTAAGACAACTCTGAGATACCACTACACACTTGTCAGATTGGCTAGAATGACAGGAAAAGATAATGATGAAAATTGGAGGAGATGTGGGAAAACTGGGACACTCATACATTGTTGGTGGAAAAGTGAACAGATCCAAGTATTCTGGAGAGAAATTTGGAACTATGCTCAAAAAGTTATCAAACTGTACATACCCTTTGATCCAGCAGTGCTACTATTGGGCTTATATCCCAAAAGACATATAAAGAAAGGAAAGGGACCCACATGAGGCAGCCCTCTTTGTAGTGGCCAGAAACTAGAAAATGAATGGATGCCCATCAACTGGAGAATGGCTGAATAAAATGTTATGGAATATTATTGTTCTGTAAGAAATGAGCAGCAGGATGAATACAGAGAGGCTTGGAGAGATTTACATGAACTGATGCTGAGTGAAATGATCAGAACCAGGAGATCATTATATACTTCAACAATAATACTATATGGTGATCAATTCTGATGGAAGTGGATATATTCGGCAATGAGAGGATCCAATTCAGTTCCAATTGATCAGTGATGAACAGAACCAGCTACATCCAGAGAAAGAACACTGAGAAACGAATGTGGATTGCTTGCATTTTTGTTTTTCTTCCCAGGTTATTTTTACCTTTCTAAATCTGATTTTTCTTATGCAACAAGAGAACTGTATAAATGTGTACACACATATTGTATTTAAGATATACTTTAACATGTTTAACATGTATGAGACTGCCTGCAATCTACGAGAGGAGGCAGAGGGATGGAAGAGAAACGTTGGAACAGAAGTGTTTGCAAGGGTCATTGTACAAAAATTACCCATGCATATGTTCTGTCAATAAAAAGCTATAATAAAAAAAATTTTTTTAAAAAAAGAATCATATTATACTAGAAGGGGTTTAGAGATCATCTGGTCAATCCAAAACTGAGGAGCTAGAAAGAAACGATGAACTTGGTCAAAATCACAGAGGAACCAAATTTCAACCCTTACCGAAATTGAGGATGGCAACTATGGGAGAATGGCTAAACAGATTTGGTGTATGATTGTAATGGGATATTGTATTATATGAAACAATGACCCTAAAAAATCCGAAGAAGCATAAGAAGGCATATGAATTAGTGTAAAATGAAGATAAGCAGAGTCTGGAAAACAGTATATGAAGGGATTATATCAATATAAATAGAGAGAGCAAAGCAACAAAACTAAATATTCTCTAATTACAAGGATGAGCCTTGACCCAGACAAGAGTTGAAATTCATCTTGCTTTCTTCTTTGCAGAAGTGGGAAGCTATGGAAGTAGAACAGCATAGAAGTAGAACATACATCATGACTCAAGTGATATGTATTGTAATCTTGCTGAACTACATTTCCCCCATCTCTTTTGTTTTTATTCCTTGTTCCTAAGATTGACTTGATGGATAGGGAAAGAGGAAGGATTTGCTCAAGAAATATTAATTTAAAAAAGAAATGGAGTATGATCTCTGTGTAATTTTCTCTGGATAGTCTTGAATTGACAACACGTATCCTTTTCATAATGATGAGAATCATACCCCTTTCTTTGATCATTCTACCCAGTGACTGACATGGCAGCTTTCTCTTGGAGTCTTTTTAAGTAGTTTAATGTTATAATTAAGACAAGAGATTCTTACTTTTGATTTAAACATTTTTAGTTAAAAGCATGCCTTTAGGCCATGTCCATACCTAGTCTGGATGGATTGATGGGTAAATTGTGGCATGGGAGAGTTTGCCTAAAAAAAACTCTGTTTGGGACAGCTAGATGGTATAGTGGATAGAACACCAACCCTCAGGAGGACCTGAGTTCAAATCTGACCTCAGATGAACACTTCATAGCTGTGTAACAGTGGGCAAGTCAATTAACCCCCAAAACAAACAAACAAAAAAACCCCCCTCTGTTCCCTGTCCCGAAGAGATCAGAGAAAAAAGAAAAGGACCAAATGTACCCAAATATTTATAGAAGCTCTTTTTGTGATAGTAAAAAATTGGAAATTGAGGGGATACTCATCAGTTGGGTAAATGATTAAACAAGTTGTAATATGAATTATGACAGAATATTACTGTGCTATAAGAAATGATAAAAGGGATGATTTTAGAAAAACCTGGGAAGATTTATATGTACTGATACAAAGTGAAGTAAAACAGAATCGAAAGAACATTATACCAAGTGACAGGAATATTATAATGATGATCAAGTATTAGAAAACTTATCTCCTCTGATCAATATAATGATCCATGATAATTCCAAGGACTAATGATGAAAAATGCTCTCCACCTCTAGAGACAGAGAACTGATAGACTCTGAGTGCAAATTAAAGCAAATTTTTTCTTTCTTTTTTCCTTCCTTTTTTTTTTTTTTCCTGCAACATGATTAAGATGGAAATATGTTTTGGATGATTTCACATGTAAATGGTTATCATATTGTTTGTCTTTTCAGAGGGTGATGGAGGGGTTGGAAGGAGGGATAGAATTTTGAACTAATAATTTAAAACAATGAATGTTGAAAAAAAAGTTTTTTTAAAAATGCAATTGGGAAATATTTAATGAAACAAATAAAAATACCTTAAAAAACAAAAATAAAATAAAATAAAAAGGAGTTATCTTGTATTATAGCCAGCTTTTCTGCTTGACAAAAGAGCAAGTGAAACTGTTTGGAGCCTGTGAATTAGCCTTGCCTGTCTCTCTGGAGATTGGACTGCTATTCACAGAATGAGTCATTCCTTGGACCTTCTGGCTTTCTTCCCTTTTAGACTGGGGTAGAGGGAGAGTAGGGAGAGTGGGAGGAAGATGAGATAACAACTCCAAAAGAACAAGCTCCACATGGTTTGAAAGCCCCATTGCTTGCTGGAATTCTTCATGCAAAACTCTTCTTTCCCTAAAGTCAGTGTTTTGTGAGAGCCAATCCATTACCATTCAAAGGATGTGTCTGTCTGGTAACAGCTTGGTTGGGATCGTCCTAGAAATGTTCCCAAGGCAATGTAATCTCAGGACCAATTATCATTTCAACAAGTCACACTGGAGAATCAGAGTAGATCAGAGTAGACAGAGTTATTAAGCCTCCCAGTAAATACACACAGGGCAATAGTGAATAGCCTGGATCCATAGTTCTATCTAGGAAATGGAATAATTTCTAACTATCTTCCCTTTTGGGATCGAAGACAGAAGTAGAGCAATAAATAATTGAAGGCTTAATATCCCTTGTCCTTCATTCTCATTTCCCTCCTTTTTCCCCAGGATGTCTCAATACTGTTCCTTCTTGTTGAAAACCCAAAGAAAAAGGTGGGGCCAAATTCCATGAAATAGTTGATACTGGTAATTATGATTATTATGCTGGACACTTGAATTCATTGACTCTGTGGTTTCATTTCAAATGTGTATTTATGTTTTGTGTCCTTCAAATAATATAAATGTTCATGGTTTACAATGCACATGAGGGGAAGAAAATGACAGGGAGAAAAATAAAAATTTATACTTGGCCCTGTCTATTTTCTTGGGGCTTCTTGTGTGATGCTAAGGGCAATGTGGGGACAATGAGTTCAGTTAATATATTTGAATTAGAGTCCTCTCTCTGAGTCGCCATGTTGTATCCCTTTAACAATTGTTTCTAAAAAAGTTCAGTAGTCATTTTCAGTTAGGAATCTGTTAACATGAAACCTTGATAGTTTGCAAATAAATTGTTCACTTTTTTTTCCTATAATTCTATTTATAGAATTATAATTCTATAAATTATATCCCCTCTAATAATCTGAGTCTGTTGCTCACCTGTACATGTGCACTTAATCAATCACGCTGAGCCTTTCTGGAAAAGGTAATTGTTAAGTGGGGCTCAGAGATAGACTCATTCAGGCATGGCGGTGCAATCTGAGGCTGGGAAAATCAGAATTTTGAAAATCTCTAATAAAGCAGTCAGGAGTTGTATGTAAATACCAAACTTCCTTCACCCTTTGGACTTCCATTTGTTCTGGGAATGGAATATAGAGCAACCTCCATTCTTTTCCTAGATCTTTATCTGTATGATGCCTTTGGAATGGAATTACTTAAAAGTAGTCTACCAGAAGTGGAAAGCTTCCAATTAAGGCATTTCATTTGACCAGTGTAGACTGGATAATTAATTCAAAGTTAAGTTGAAATCCTTAATAGATTTTAGATTTGGGGTTTGAAATCTTCTGTTGAGATCCTATCTTATTCAGTCCCAGTTCAAATACTATTTCATAGGGAGACAACATGGAAAATGCAAAAAGTGTGTAAGACACTCTCCCTACTCTCAAGGAGTTAATGTTCTAGTCGAGAAGTTATTACTCTATGGAAGAATGAGAATATAGAGCAGAAGATGAGAACATAAAAGGAACATAAAACACTATGAAAGATCTAATGAAAAGAGCTGTAGCTTCCAGTTGGACGGAATCCAGAAAAGGTCCCACACAGCCATCAACTCTTCATTTCAATTCAATTCTGCACCTAGTTAAGTAAGTGCTTATTATGTACCAGGTTATTGGGTAGTTCAGTGGATAGAGAGCTGGGCTTAGAACAGGAAGACCTGAGTTCAAATTTGGCCTTTGTCACCTATTAACTGTCTAATGATGGTTAATATGATATGTTATAATATAATATAATAGATATAACAATGACTATACTGGGCAAGTCATTGAGCCTCCGTCTGCCTCAGTTTACTCACTTGAAAAATGGGGGTAATAATAGCATCTATCTCTCAGGGATATTAGGAGAATCAAGTAAGAAAATAGCTATAAAGTGCTTGGCACAGTGCCTGGGACATAGTAGATAATAAATGCTTGTTCCCTTATCTCCCTCTCTACAAAGCACTATGCTAGGGATATAAAGACAAGATCAATAATCTGTGTTTTTAAGGGGCTTACGTTCTTCTGAGGTGATACAATAGAAGGTAGATTTTGTTGGAGGGCAGAAGAAGGACTAAGAAAAGAGAAAAGAGGAAGAGAAAACTGCTAGCTGGGAGTTTCAGGAAAAGCTTCATGGAGACGATGATGCCTGAACTGTGCCTTATGAAAAAAGAGATGACCTACCTGAACTCATGGGCAGTATAGGGAAGGACAAGTAATTCAGTCTGGCTAAAACATGAAATTGTATATAAAAGAGATTTTTATAAAGTGAGTATAGAAAGATAGCCAGATTAAAAAAAATTTTTTTTTCTAGCACTTAGTATTTTTTCCAATTACATATTAAAAGCTTTCATCATTTTTTTTTTTTTTGAAAAAAAATTTTAAAAGCTTTTTCTTTACAAGTTATATGAAGGGGTAATTTTACAGCATTGACAACTGCCAAACCTTTTGTTTCAATTTTTCCCCTCCTTCCCCCCACCCCCTCCCCTAGATGGCAGGTTGAACATACATGTTAAATATCAACATTCATTTTTGTAAGATTTTGAGTTCCAAATTTTTCTCCCTCCCTCCTTTCCTTCTCTCTCCCTTCTCCAAGACAGCAAGCAATCTGATGTAGGTAGATTGCCAGACTGTTGATGACAAGCTTTAAATGTCAGGCTGAAGAGTAGACAATAGGGAGCCACTAGTGGATTTTGAGCAGAGCTTGGACATGATAAAACCTGCATTTTAGGAAAATTAATTTGGTAGTTATATGAAAGCTGGATGGAGAAAAGGCACCGATTTTATTAGGAGTCAATTATGATAGTCTAGACCATGAGGTAATGAAAGCCTAAACTAACATGGGGACATGTGAATGGAGAGAAGGGGGAAAAAACAAGCAATATTGTAATAGAGGAATCAGTGCAATTTTGGTAACTAACTGGATATGGATGATAAGGAAGAGGGATGACTCTGAAATGACTCTGAAGTCATGAACTTGGATGACTAGGAAAATGGTGGACTTATGTGCATAGTAGGCACTTAATAAAAGCTTGCTGCTATAGGGAAAAAAAAATCTACCAGTGTTCCCCTAAATATGGATTAAGGCTATGCTTCCTCTAAGTCCCAGCATTTGTTAAACCCTTTCCCCCTCCCTCTTTGTAATGAGATTAATAGGTCTCCTGTGTGCCAGGAATTGTACTATGTTCTGAGAATATAAAAAGGGGCCAAAGCTAGTTACTGTCATGGAGAAATTCATGATCTAATGGGGAGGCAATAAATGAACAACTATGTATAAACAAGCTATTTACAGGAAATAAAAAGGAAGGAGGCAGGAGAATGAAGAAAGGGTAGGAAGAGCTTTCTGTAGAAGGTGGGATTTGAGTTGGGACTTAAAGGATAATAGAGAAGGCAGAGATAAGGAGAAGCATTCCAGGAACCAGGGACAGTCAGAGAAAATGGAAGAAATGAAGAGATGGTTCAGCAAGGGTGTTAGTGTCACCATGTAAGAGAGCTCATGTCAGAGAGTAAGGTGTCAAGACTGGAAATTTAGGAGGAGACAGGCTATGAAAGGCTTTGAATGCTAAACAGAAAATTATATATTTGATCCTAGAGGCGACTGGGAGTCACTAGAGTTTATTGATCAGGGAAGTGACATGATCATACCTGTATTTGGGGGAAATCATTTTTGTGGTTGAATGGAGATGAATTGGAGTGGGGAGAAACACAGAACAGGGAGACTTATTAGTAGGTTATTGAACTAGATCAGGTAGGAGCTGATGAAGATCTATATTCATGTGGTAACAGTGTTACAGGAGAAAAGGTTGCAAATGTAAAACAGACAGATCTTGACTATAGATCTGATATCAAGGATGACATCCACATTGTGAATTTGAAGAATTGAGGGAATGGTGTTGCCTTTTGCCATTGGATTTGGCAATGAAGAGATCATTTTAGAGAAAATAAATGATTTCAGAAAAATCTTGGAGAGACTTATATGGATTGATGCTAAATGAAATGAATAGAACTAAGAGAACATTGTATATAGCAACAACAAGATTATATAATGATCAGCTGTGATGGACATGACTCTTTTCAACAATGAGATGATTCAGGGCAATTCCAGTAGCCTTGTGATGGAGAGAACCATCAGCATCCAGAGAGAGGACTATGGCTTCTTAATGTGAATCATGATATAGTAATTCAACTTTGTTGTTGTTTGCTCGGTTTTCTTTCTTATTTTTTTCCCTTTTGATCTGATTTTTCTTGTGCAGCATGATAAATATGGAAATATATTTAGAAGAATCGCACAATAAACTATATTGGACTACTTCTTGTGGGGAAGGAGATGTGGAGGGCAGAAGAAAAATTTGAAACATAAAGTTTAGCAAGGGTGAATGTTGAAAACTATCTTTGTATTTAGATAGAAAACTATCTTTGTATTTAATTTATCTATGTATTTTGAAAAATAAAGCTATTATAAAAAAGAAAGAAAAAAATTAGTTACTTTAAGGAGAACAGTTTTTATGGAATGATGAAGTCAGAAACTGGATTGTAAGGAGTTAAAAAGACAGTGAGAGGAAAGAAGGTGAAGGCACCTAATATAGACGTCTATTTCCAAGGAATTTACCTATAAAGGGAAGAAAATATATAGCATAATAATTAGTGGAGATGGAAGAATTAAGGTTTTGTTTGTTTGTTTTCATGATAGAGGAGACATGGACATGTTTGTAGGCAGTAGAAAATGAGCCAGTAAGTTGGGAGACTGAAAAAACATGACTAAGGGGCAATCTATTGAAGGAGAATGGATATAATGGAATCATTTGAGGCCATGGAGGGATTTAGCCTTAGTAAGGGATAAAGCTCATCTTGTGAGACAGGGAGGAAATAGAAGATAGTGATAGAAGTAAATGGATAACATGAGATGAGGAAGAGAAGAGGGAGTTCACAAGAATGCCCTCATTTTTTGGTAAAATATGAGACAAGGTCCTCTGCTGAAAGAATGTAGAAGCCACGGATGGGTTAAGCAGGGATGATGAAATTTGTAAGTGCCACTCTGGAATAGGATAGACTTACTATGGGAGATCTAGTAGGATTTTCTAGCAGCTGTGAGGACCCAATTAAGATTATGTGACATCAAAGTGTAATAAAGAATAGAAGGATTTAATGTCCTTCACCTTTCAGTTGATGTACTCATGGAAAGTAAGGAGCAGATAAAGCAAGTATTGTTTTGAAGTATCAAAAGGTTTTTCTGACTGAATTAGAAAGGGAATTTGACATTGGTTAGTTAAAGATTTGCCATCCCCTTAGAGGGCTTTAAAAAACCCTAGATACTGAAAATAGGAAGAGTATATTCTAGGCAGGAAGTATCTGTGAAATGTAATCTTACTTCCCTCACTGCTGGCCATTGCACCTTGAAGTAGAATTACTCATGTATTGGGACAGACAGAATCTAGCAGGAGGTAGATTCATATAACTCTTCAAGAGCAGAAAAACAAATTAAAGAGGTATCCAGGAGCCCAAGGCCCAGGTTCAGGCTTCCTTAGGTAGCACATATATCTATTGTCATATGTCAAAAATCAATATAACTGTCAAGGATTAGAAGAGGAAGTAATCTTCATCTTCCCCAACACACATCTCTGAGAAAAAACTCTGGAGAATAGGGTCCCTCCTTTTTTTTTTTTTCAAATTAAGCAAATATTCTTATTTATTTTATTTTGAACTTAAGAAATAAAACAAGCATTTCCACAACAAAATAGAATAGAAAAAAGATGATTGTATATGAAACTACAAATCTATTATGTATAATTTGTTATTCCTTTTAAATATAAAATAAAACTACCATGTAATTTTCCCTTCCTCCCACTCATGACTATCATTAGTCACAATTATGCACTTATATGTCTGTGTATATGTACATATATATATGTAATATACACATCTATCTATCTATCTATCTATTTATATATCTAAAACATTCTATATATGCTTCTATGTATCAGTTTTTCGCCTGGATGCAGACAGTGTCTTCCTTCATAGGTCCTTTGTAGTTAAAAAGACTAAGTTACTTAAAGTTTTAATATTGCTGTTATTATATTCAACATTCTCTTGCTTCTCCACAATCATGGAGGCCAAGGGAAAACTGTATCAACTCAAAATATTATGTTCTGTAATACTGAAATAGCACATGTGGCCCTCAAGAAGTGACCCATAGTCCTATAGGTCAAAGGGCCTATTACACAGAGATATGGAAATTTGAAAGATTGACCACTGAAGAAGGAATATGGATTATGCATAGTGTTTGGGACATGTTGCATTTAAGATGCCAATAAATTGTTTAGCAATTTAATTTACTTCTTATTGTTTTGTATTTGCATAAGAAAGAAAGAAAAAAGAAAGAGTAAGAGAGAAAAAGAAAGAGAAAGAAAGAAAAAGAAAGAGAAAGGAAGAAAGGAAGGAAGGAAGGAAGGAAGGAAGGAAGGAAGCAAAGAAGGAAGGAAGGAAGAAAGGAAGGAAGAAAGAAAGGAAGAAAGAAAGGAAGGAAGAAAGGAAGGAAGGAAGGAAGGAAGGAAGGAAGGAAGGAAGGAAGGAAGAAAGGAAGAAAAGAAAGAAAGAAAGAAAGAAAGAAAGAAAGAAAGAAAGAAAGAAAGAAAGAAGGAAGGAAAGACATTCCCTGCCCTCTAAAAATTCACATTCTGATAAAAGAAAAAAAAATGCAACTAGGGTAGTTCTGGTCAGGGAAGGGTGAACTCCCAGGTTTAGTGAATGGAATCTTAGGCAGTGAAATAATGCTAACTTTCCAGAAGCAACGATAGTTTTGATTTGTTTGCAGTAAAGACTTAGCAGTTTTTCTTTTCATAAAATTGCATCAGTTTAACTGTGGAAAACAAGTAACCATCAAGATAGTAATTCTCTGCAGGCTACCTTTGTATCATTATTCACAAAGTGGTTGTCGATTTCAAGTTCATCATTATTGATTTTTAAACTAAACCAATAATACAAACCAAAGCAACTAATTGTCTTTAACACCAACTGTCAAAGAAAGTATAGCAAACAGACAGATCATAAAGGTGGAAAGTTGAAATACTCTTTTTTTTCCTCCATACTCTTATCAAATCTCAAACTCCCCATCATCCCATAAATGATCATAAAGGTGGTGGGGTTATATTTTAAAAGCATGATAATTCACAAACATTTATGTGACCCCAGAGTAGCCAGCTCATTTGAATAGATATTGGGGTTGTTATAATAGGAGCCATTTAATAGGAAGGACAGAATGACTGGGAATACATTTGGGAAATTGTGCAGCATTTTGACCAGTCCCTAGCACAAAATCTCATCTTCTACTTTCAATATTCTTTCATTGCTACTATTTGCTGATAAATGAAAGATCATAATATTTAAGGAAACAAAATTGTAAGCGCCTCAAAAAAAGAGAGAGACATGGGAAGTATTCATCAGCTGTAGCATATTATTCTCAAAGATTGTATGTAAGAATGGACATAAAAAATGTTTATCCAGGAAATATAGGATCAGAAAAAGAGGTGAGCACATCACATAGCACAGATAAGACATGGACAATTCAAATGATGCTCTGGTACTTACATGATATTAAAAGACCTAAAGGAAGACTTACAGTGCTTTAGTTAGATGTTCTGTAGAGAATCAATTAATTAATAAACATTTATTAAGCACCTACTATTTGCCAAGCACTATACTAAGAGCTTGAGAATATGATAGCACAGACAAAAATAATATGAGAAGCCACAACTAGTTTGCAATCTATATTACTGGGGGAGACTACTGAGAAGGAGACCATGACTCCACGGTAGTGTGGAAAGAATGAATTAGGGGCAAGCAGAATATTTTAGACTAGGCAATATAAGAGACAGAAAAACTCATATACAGTGTGTATCAGTCCTATATAGACTGTTTCTACTTCAGTGATGGTAATAGGGCTGGAATTTTAAGGAACATTCTCTCATGGGATACATGGTATAAGGAATATTAAGTATAGTTTATTTGCCAAAATCTGTTACAGAGGACAAAGAAATAGAAACACTCTCTGAAGGCCTTAACAAGATCCTCCAAACTAAGTCAACATAAAATCATCCCTACTTTCTGTCATCTATTTAGTAATACCTACTTGTGTCAGTTAAACATGATCTGTTAAAACAAGACCACTCTGTTATTTCAATAAAAAGTTGATTTATACTTCACTAGAGCAAATAAACTTTCCCATGCTTTTTTGTATTCTTCATAATCATCATTTCTTACAGGACAGTAGCAATCTATTCCTTTCAGGAAGCATAGTTTGTTTAATCATTCCCCAATCAATGAGAATGAATTTTTTCCCAGTCCTTTTCTATCACAAAATGTGATGCTAGTAATGTTTTTTTGTAAAGGTACCTTTCTATCTCTGATCTCTTTGGGTGTGTGAGTATATGTATATATGACAAGCACATACATATATGCATGTTATAGATATACATATGTATTATATTAGACATCTCTGTATCTATTGTGCATGTGTACTTCAATGACCTCACAGTTATGTCATGACTTGCATGTGAATTGAATTTAAATGAGGCAGAATAGTACAAATTTTTTAGCTTTACTTTCCCTTCCTGAATCATCTAAGTCCAGTAGCAGGACAAAAGTCAAGATTACTGGCGATGGTCCAGGATGCAGTGGATGAGCTTGATGTCTTTGATGCTTAAATTCTAAGTGGTCCATAGCACCTACTTCAGCCACCCTCAGGGCCATTGAAATAAATTGTTCTTATCTGCCTATTCTGCCAAAACTCTTCGCATACTTGGGGTAGACATTCCCCTAACTCACCAAAGGGTCTAAAGCCTATCAGTAACCCTCTACCTGGTCTATCTGTCTACCACTATTTTTTAGTTTTAGTGGGATGGGGCCATTGTGCAAGTTCTATCTTCTTGGAGTCACAAGTGAGAGTTAAGTGACAAGTGGACACGAAAAGTGGATGAACAGTTCTAAAAAGGGCTTCGTCAGCGCGATTACATGATGATCAATTCTGATGGACATGGCTCTTGTCAACAATGAGGTGATTCAGGCCAGTTCCAATGGTCTTGTGATAAAGAGAGCCATCTACACCCAGAGAGAGGACTGTGGGAACTGCATGTGGACCACCACATAGTATTTTCACTCTCTTTGTTGTTGTTTGCTTGCATTTAGTTTTCTTTCTTATTTTTTCCTGTTTAACCTGATTTTTTTGTGCAGCAAATATTTGTGGAGATATGTATAGAAGAATTGCACATGTTCTATATATATTGAACCACTTGCCGTCTGGGGAGGGGATGGGAGGAAGGAAGGGGAAAAAATTAGAACATGGTTTTGTAAGGATGAATGTTGAAAATCAACATATATATATCATTATATGTAAAGAAATATATAAATCATATATATATAGAAAATAAAAAGCTTTAATTAAAAAAATTAAAAAATAAAAAGGACTTGGTAAGCTTTACAAAAGAGGCACTAATCCTTCCTGAACACTCCATACACATATATGTGTATATACCATACCATACACATATACCCACACAAATGTATTCATACACATACCTAGCAAAGAGCATGGACATTTTAATTCCAAATTCACAGCAGTAATTTCTCTTTTTTAAAACCAATTTTAAAAAAAATTATGAATTTTAGCAAATATGAACATTTTTATATGTATAGAATAGCAAAGAACATTAAAAGTACATATGTTAAATTTAACATACTAGTACTAACATTGTTCTGATTGTGTCCCTTTCTGGACTTTTTTCCTGTTTTCTGCTATGTATTTTCTAATATTTCATTGAGTTTCTTCACTTTCTTTTCTTTTCTTTTTTTCTTTTTTGAATCTATCATCCCTCCCCTACAATTTCTCTATCCAAGAAAAACCTTCTTTTGTAACAAATAAATATAAGCAAAACAAAATTATGTATTTGCGATGTTCGAAAATGTGTCTTATGATGGGCTTCTAATCTATCAATTACTTCTCTGTTGCAGTGGTTTCTGAATCAATTGTTTGTGATCAGTCAGATATTGACTATTTGGAGAAAAGGTTAAAACAAATACCAAATTAGTAGGGGAAAAAATGAGCATTATGGCAGCTCCAACCTCTCTTGTATATAAAACTTGTCAATAAAATCAATGATTCTATCAAGAGTTCATAGAAAGGATTAAACAATTCAAAATTGGAAGAAAGAAGCTAAAAGATCCAAGAAACTACCTCAGCCAGCACTCTCCCTGCCAAGTGAAGAAATATGGTAACCAAGTACTTCAGTTAAGAGCACAAGTTCATTTTTAAATTGTGTAGATGAAAATGAAATAAAAATTTTAAGTGTCATAAAACAAACAGGAAGAAGCAATTATGGAGAAATGAGTCTATAGAAAACTTTTATTAGGTTCAACTAAGTCAACTAATGCCAAAGACATTTGTAGATGATAATAAATAAAACAAATAGATGAGAAATGGATCAGATCCACTGTTACTTCTATAATTATCTCTTTTCATCAGTGGCAATAGAAGAACCACTGCATTCAGACACTATAATTTCAGTATCTAATATGAGGAAGTGGCAATGTCATTGAACAGATGAGACCAAGAGAAGTGGAAGGACTTAGAGCCATACCTAGAATGGGGCAGGAAGGGCTTTGCCCTAGGGCACCAAATTCTGAGCAATATATACTTCCTTTCTTTAGTGAACATGCTCCTGAGATGGTCAATGGAGGAACAAACTGGAGAGCAAACATACCCATCTGGATATCAGGACTTTAGGGAGGAGAAAGGAACCACTATTCTGTCTGTCTGATCTCACTCTCTGAGAGTTTTATTGGCATCCCACTCTTTCATGGGTCACCAGATCCTGATTATAACTCGATTAGATATACTTTTAATACTTAGTGTTAAGTAACTATTCTAGGGACCTCTGACACAGAGAATATCCAGAGTCACTGGCAGGATCACTAATCACTGTGGTATATGTCAGCCTCAAAGTATCCTGGAGTTTCTATCCTATCCCTTTATTATTCAGTTGAACTTGTTCTAAATTATAATTTCCATTTAGGACTTTAGACCTGACCCAAATACTCTAGAAGTGAGTGCAAAACAATTTTAATCCTTATTTTTCTTTAATAATATTTTATTTTCCCTAATAACATGTAAAAAGAATTTTAACATTCATTTTCTAAAAATTTGAATTCCGAATTCTTTCCCATCATCTCTGAATCACTCCATTATTGAAAAGAACCACGTCCATCAGAATTGATCATTGTATAATCTTGCTTTTGCTGTGTACAGTGATCTGGTTCTGCTCATTTCCCTCAGCATCAGTTCATGTAAATCTCTCCAGACCTTTCTGAAATCATTCTGCTGATCTTTTCTTATAGAACAATAATATTCCATAACATTCATATACCATAACTTATTCATCCATTCTCTAACTTATGGGCATCCGCTTCAGTTTCTTGCCCCTACAAAAAGGGCTGCCACAAATATTTTGGCACATATAAGTCCCTTTCTCAGGGATCAACTTTTAAGAAAAAAAATTTAAAGTAGGAACTTGTCTCGACACAAAGATTTTATTTTTTATTTATTGATCTGATTTACTATATAGTAAGATTTTTTTTAATGGTCACAGATAATATTACGTTAAGAAAAATCAACTAAGAAGATAATAGCAATTACCAGCCTTTATGTCTACTTTTTTGTTTGTTTTATTTTTAATTTGGTTTTAGATTAACAACTTCTCTCTTCTTAGAAAAGTAAATTAAATTAAAGTTATGATTAATCCTATAGTACCTTGGACCTGCAAACTGGCCTCTATTGGTTTGGGAGATTCACTTAAACGATAAATCAAAAATAAAATTCTGGGGTTGAGGCAAGTTGCTCCTTTTTGAAAGGAAAAGGAAAAAAGAGGAGAATCATGGGGGAAGAAAAATCATATAATGATTTGGGGTCTTTGGAGGCAGAATTCCTTAGTCACTATAGATAGTATTAATTTAACATATGCTTTTTTTTTTTTTAATACTAAAGACAATTCTATAGGCAATACTTCAGAGGTCCCTGCTTCATTTCTAAATGCCCTGTTTTCTCTGCCCCTCCAATGTACTGTTTTTCAATTATTTTGTGAATCAAGTTCTCATCCTGTGAGCCTCTGTAGGTCTGTGATGTACAGATTTTTTAATAGGGTCAGATTTTTTTCAAAACCCAAGCCAGAAATCCACATGCTTCGCTGACAGATGTAGCTGGACATCTTCCCCTCCAAAGTATCAGTCTAACAATGTAGCGCAACTGGCAGCAATCCCTAGGGAACTGATGAAGTCATGGAGCATCTCCAGTAGCATCCATCTATATATTCCATTAGCTCTATATTTCATCTGGCCTCACACTGGAATCTACTTCTCTAAAAAGGGAAGTAATTTCTTGTAATTCCTCTTAGTCAAAATCTGATTAGGGGACAGTCAGTCATTTTTTCTGCCCTCAGGGGACTTGGGATGTTTCTCACTATTGCTATGAATTTTATATATGTATGTAGACATGTTCATATAGATATATGTGCATGGTGTTTCTAGTGGATTCTAGTTTTATGGATGAGACACTGAAGAAAATGATCAAAGCTGAATTTGTTCATAATCTCCCTGAATTTTGCCTTTAGTTCATGAAGCTTGTTAAGATATGTTTCTTTGTGAGATTGTGGGGAACTAAGGCCAATAAAATACTGTAGTATCTCATTTTTCTATGACCTGTAGGCTTTTTTCCAGGCTTAATTCTCTGCTTTTCATGATTTTACCATAGGCTTGGAAAGGTTCAAAATATCAAGTCTCATACAAAGAAACATGGAGTTGATGACAGTGAACCCAGTTAGTTTTATTCAGGGGAGGTAGTCACAAAATGGGGGACAGCTAAATGAATTCTACCTGTAGGTAGAATGCTAGGAATCAGGAGGATCTGAGTTCAAATATGGCCCCAGGGACTTACTGGCTATGTGACTTCTAAGCCATATGGACAAATCACTTAATCCTGTTTGCCTCAGTTCCTCATGGGTAGAATTATTATATTGTCTGATAAGCTGAGTGATGTTTAGGCATTGTTTCTATAGGAAAATATGTTCTAAGTTTCAAAAAACTAATCTACAAATGAATTTTTGGAATGTGCTCATTGACTCTCTAAATTCTAAATTCTAGGCCCATATTAAACGTATCTATGAATTTGTGGAGTTCAGAAACTCCAGTACACAATGAAAGGCCTGGGGGGGAGGGAGGGAACAACTCATTTGTTCCTTCAATGAAACTCAGGAACGCTCTTTGAGGACTTTTGCTGAGATATGTATACTTTTGTTTATCTAAAATTTGTAAATCAAGTTATTAATTCAGTCATCAAACCAGATAGTGAAAGTTGGAGGTCCATTTTTGGCCAGTTTGCTAAACAAATAGGGATGGTTTTGGGATTGTCTTGAATTATTTGGGAATTTAAGATTTTGCAAGGATAGGGAAGCTTTTTATTTAGCCCCACCTAGGCACATTAAGTGGCCTATTTTGCAAGCCCCTTGTGAGATGGCAAAGAATTCAGGAACATCAGACCTACTTAAGCAGAACAAATCAATGTCTGGTCATGTGTGGGTCAAATGTAACATGTTCCGATCTGGGATCCACAGATTTTAGAGTGGGAGGTCTTAACTGTTTTTGGATTGCAGACCTTTTTGGCAATCTGATAAAGCTTATGGATCCCTTCTCAGAATAATACAGCTTCCTTCAAACCTGGACTCAAATTCCACCTGTCAGATGCCTTCCCACATTGGTCTCTTTCTTTGTGTTTCTATCCCTTAGCAAAATGACACACTTATTAAATGCTTGTCAATGATGATGATGAAAAATGCATAAAATAAAATACAAAGGAAACCAATTTTATTGAAATATAATTATCAAAATATATATTTTTAAAAACCAAATTCATGGACACCGAGTTAAGAACCCCTGCTCTAGAATGACTTTGCAAGTAGCAGAGACAGAGCTTGTAAGATCTATTCTACAAATTTGGCTCAGTTTGTTACCAAAGGGATATATTCTATAATTTGCCAAAGTAGAATCTAATGCCTTTAAAAAACTCCTGTGTAGTTTTAGGAGATTCCTCTTCTTGTCTTGTCCTCTCTGTGGTTCCTTGATGAAAAATCATCCCTCAACATTGCTTGAAATTCTACTAGCTGAATGGTATCTTCTTTCAAAATGAAAATACCACTGGGAGAGTTAAGGAAGATAATTAGTCATTTATATTGTAGTTTGATTAGTTTAAATTGCTTTCCTTTTACCATTGAAGAGTGAGGGGCTTTTGCTGAAAGAAAGGGAAGGAAAATGGAATTCCTCTGCTAGTCAAACATTCATTGATTGATCAATTAATTAGATTAACGTTTATTGATGGCCATATGTTTTTATAACATGGTCATTTTCAGATTTATCTTCCTAACATATAGTTATGTCCTACCCTTTAGCAAAGAAAAATAAGCAAAAAATAAGCAATATAACTGAGTGTAACTGTGTCCAGTATCTTGCCCTTGTTTCCTTTGCTGAAAGGAGGAAAGTATATTTTCATTATTTTTCTGGAGGACCAACACTGATTATTTATTTACATTATGGAAGTCATTGAGAATATTGAGAATATAAAATAGGAGAGAGAGTTATGTTGCATTTTCTTCATGTCTTTTCAAGGATTATTGATAGAAACTTTGTAATCATAATGCCAAGTTCTTCCAGCATGATAAGAATATAGTTCATTTGGGCATATTTGCTTTAAGCCATTGAAAATAACTAGATCCTCTTGCTTCATTTTCTTACTTATTTTGAGTTTCATTTCCCTGTAAATGGTTTTTGTCCCATCTTTTCTGTTCCAAAGATCCTCAGTTTCCTCCACTGTAAAATCATGATAATAATAGCACCTACCTCTCAGGGTTATTGTGAGGATCAAATGAGATATTTGTAAGCATTTAGCATATGACATATAGCAGGTTCTACATAAATATTTATTCCTTCCCTTTCTTTGGGCTTATTCTTGTCCTCACCTTGATTCTTAAAGACCTTTTTGAGCTCTCTTCACCATGCCTGAATTTCCTCTCCTTACCTGTTGTCAATGATCTTAGGTATTAAAAGTGATGATTTCCTCCTCAATTTTCCTATCATTTCTATTTTTGGCAAACAGTTCCCCCCCCCCCCCCCCCTTTTCAAAATCAGATTCAGATCTATAGGAGACAAGTTTTCCTTGTTTTCTCCACCTTTTGAAAAATAAAATTATCAGTAAAATGCATGCAACAGGTGATCATTACATAATCTTGTTATTATGGTATACAATGTTCTCCTAATTCTACTCACTTCACTCAGCATCAGTTCATGTAAATCTTTTCAGGTTTTTCTGAAATCAGTCTGCTCATAATTTCTTATCGAACAATAATATTCCATTACATTCATATACCATAACTTATTCAGCCATTCTCCAATGGATAGTTATCTACTCAATTTCCAATTCCTTGTCACCACAAAAAGAGTTGTTTACAAATGTTTTTGCACGTGTGGGTTCTTTTCCCTCTTTTATGATTTCTTTGGAATTCAGACTCAATAATGATACTGTTGGATCAAAGGGCAGACACAGTTTCATAGACTTTTGGGCATAGTTCCAAATGGCTCTCCAGAATGGCTACATCAGTTCACATATAGTTAGTTGTTTCTTTTGATATTTTACTTTCCTTTGTGTATTTTTATGATTCACCTATACTAGAGTAGTTAATCTACACACAATACACTACTCTCATCTCCATGCCTTTGCACTGGCTATCCCCTATATCTGGAATGAGTTCTCTCCTCATTTTTATCTCTCTAAATTTAATTCCTGGTTTTCTTCAAGACTCAGTTCAAGAATTCTTTTCTTCATGAAGCTTTTCCTAATTAATAAGACTTCTCCTTAGAAAACTACTCTCAACTTTGAATTCTCAACATATAATCAATAAATAGCCCATATATATTACACGTAGTGTAGTGTGTATAGACTGAATTTATTCTCCCAAGCTTTCACTTGCATGGGCAGTTATGCTTCTTAGGGTTCAACTCTTCCATTACCTCTAGGCTCTAGGATTAACCTTGAAGACTTTCTATTACTGTATCTCATAAGCCCCCACTGGTATGCTTTCCTTCACTCTATAACTATCCATTGATAGCAATTAGTTAGCTTAAAAAATTAATTTTAATATGTGGAATTTACTAATGTAATATGGTAAGAACATACTTACCATTTGCACATGGAATAGGAAATATATTCCAAAAGTTTGTGTCATAGCGTCCCACAAATACATACATAGGGGAAATAATCTCAAGCTTATTGTTCAGTTGTTTTTGATTGATGTCTGATGCTTTGTGATTTGATTAATTATCCTATGTTCTTCTAATTTATTTATAATCTCGTTCTTTATGCCTAAATCATGAAGCCATTCTGATCTTACCTTGGTGTACGGTGTTAAGTGTGGGTCAATGCTTAGTTTCTGCCATACTTATTTCCAGTTTTCCCAGCAGTTTTTGTCAAATAGTGAGTCTTTCTCCCAAAAGTTGGGGTCTTTGGGTTTGTCAAACACTAAATTGCTATAGTTATTGACTATTTTGTCCTGTGGACCTAACCTATTCCATTGATCAATTAGTCTATTTCTTAACTAATATCAAATGATTTGGGTGACCACTGCTTTATAATAATAGCTTACATCAGGTACAGCTAAGCCACTTTCATTTGATTTTTTTTTTATTAGTTCCGTTGAAAGTCTTGACCTTTTGTTTTTCCATATGAATTTTATTGTTATTTTTTTCTAGGTTATTAAAATAGTTTCTTGGGAGTCTGATTGATATAGCACTAGATAAATAGATTAGTTTAGGTAGTATTGTCATCTTTATTATATTCGCTTGACCTATCCAAGAGCACTTAATATTTTTCCAATTGTTTATATCTGACTTTATTTTTGTGGAAAGTGTTTTGTAGTTTTGCTCATATAGTTCCTGACTTTCCCTTGGCAGATAGATTCCCAAATATTTTATACTATCGACAGTTATTTTAAATGGAATTTCTCTTTATATCTCTTGCTGTTGGATTTACATGCTGATAATATATGTGGATTTATTTTGTGTCCTTGCTAAACTTGTGGATTATTTCTAAAAGCTTTTTAGTAGAATGTCTGGGGTTCTCTAAGTATACCATTGTATCATCTGCAAAGAGTGATAATTTGGCTTCCTCATTACCTATTATAATTCCTTTAATCAATTCCTTTTTCATTCCTTATTGCTGAAGCTAGCATTTCTAACACAATATTGAATAGTAACGGTGATAGTGGGCAACCTTGTTTCACTCCTGATTTTATTGGGAATGGTTCCAGTTTATCACCATTACATATGCTGCTTACTGATGGTTTTAAATAAATGTTACTGATTATTTTAAGGAAAAGTCTATTTATTCCTATACTCTCTAGTGTTTTTAATAGGAATGGGTGTCGAATTTTGTCAAATACTTTTTCTGCATCTATTGAGATTATCATACAATTTTTGTTAATTTGGTTATTTTGTTAATTTGGTTAATTTTCATTATTTGGTTATTGTTAATCTGGTTATTAATTTGTTAATTTGGTTATTGACTATAATTGATATAGTAATTATGTTAATAATATTCCTAATATTGAACTCGCCCTGCATTCCAGTTTAAATCCTACTTGGTCATGGTGTATTATCCTGGGGATGATTTTCTGTAATCTTTTTGCTAATATTTTATTTAAGATTTTTTCATCAATGTTCATTAGGGAGATTAGTCTATAATTTTCTTTTTCTGTTTTTGTCCTACCTGGCTTAGGTATCAGTACCATGTCTGTGTCATAAAAGGAATTTGGTAGGACTCCTTCATTTTCCTGGAAGTACTTTTACTGGAGTACCAAAATTGTTCCTCTGATGGGTGGTACAGTCTTTCTATTGGACTCTTTTTACAGCCTTGAATCAACTCTCCTTAACTCGTCTGTCTGTTCTTAATTTGTCATATAGACACTGCCACCAGCCTATGAAAAAGTCCAAAATCCCTTTAAATTCATGAGATCCTCTTTTGGCTAACGATTGGTAGGGAGGAGACCTAGGCTGAGGTTAAAGAGCTTTCCAACCCTCCAAGGAGTTCTTTGTCAGCAATCACTCTATTTCTTCTCTGCTATCAGATATTCTAATCTCTGGTTCCAATTAGATGGATGCTTTTATACAGCCTCCATAGGACATAACCAACTCCCTCAGCTAATCTAAAGATTTTCTATATTAGCTAGGGAGATGTCCAGAACTTGTTCACACTTAATGAAAAATCCAGATGTGTTCTCATTTGACAAATATATCAGAACATAGCATCTTGGTACTTACTTTAAATAGGATGGATTGATTTGATAGTCTGGCACATAGTAAACACTTAATAGAGGCTTGTTAATTGATTGATTGGTCTTACTAATCACAATTTTGTTGTTTACTGTGACTTCTTTGGGTTTTGCAGTTTAAAGAGAAGTATAGAGAAATATAGAAAGCACAGTAAGAAAAAAGGTGAAAAGATTGGAAATTGAGACTTACATTCAGTGTTGATTATCCATTGTAATAGGGTTGGGGATCATATGAATAAATGAAAACATAAACCTTGTTTTTGCCAATAATTTGAACATATGTTTTTTCTCCAAGTATGGGTGTACATAAAGAAAGGGAGCCAAGTTTGTCATGTGATTCAACTTGGCTATGTAGAGGATTATAAAAAAGTAATCTCGGGAATGATTTCCCATGGGCTCATTGACTGAGTAGAGCATTAAAACAGTATTAAGGTACTAACTTAGCCCCTCCAGACCCTTTTGCAGAGACAAAACAAATGTTTTGTTCAGTGTGTAGGAGGCAATCCCTATTCACCCTTTAAAAAAATCTTCCTTCAATATGAAAATGAACTTTACAAAGAAAGTAAAAATATTAGTCCG
This sequence comes from Sarcophilus harrisii, assembly GCF_902635505.1. Lineage (NCBI taxonomy): Eukaryota > Metazoa > Chordata > Mammalia > Dasyuromorphia > Dasyuridae > Sarcophilus > Sarcophilus harrisii. Next base: position 141,645,199 of record NC_045429.1, read on the forward strand.
CATCTCCCTCAATAAATGTGCTAAGTCTCTGGCAAGGTCTTTGCTTAATTCATTCCTTTTCCTTTTGAAAATTTTAGGATGAAGAAGGCTTAAGGGTCAGGAGCTTTCTTGCCAGCTCTCTCAATGACTCCCATGAAGTTAAGGGAAATGGTTGCATCTGTTTTTTCTATGTTTCTAGTCCTTTACTATGAATACTGCTATGAATGTTTTGGTGGATAGGGGACCTTCCTTTTTATTTTTGGCTTTTTTTTGGGGTTTCTGTCTATTAGGAGAGGGGAATAAGTATTTATTAAATACCTACTGTATATCAGATACTATGCTAAGCGCATATTACCTTATTTGATTCTTACAATTAAAAAAAGGTAGGGGTTATTATTGTTATTCTTATAGTTTGGGGAACTGAGGCAGACAGAGATTAAGTGATCTTTCCATAGCTACATAGCTAATCAATGTCTCAAGTTAGTTTTGAACTTAGATATTCCTAATTCTAGTCCTCAATCTATTTTTCTACCTAGCTGCCTATTATTACTAATAATGGGTCAAAGTATATTTTAGTCACTTAATTAAAAAAAATTTTTGACTTTTTAAGATCAGCACGAGACAGGAATTCAGGTTAGGGGAAAATTGTCAGTCTTTATTCTCAGTGAAGAAGGATCGGAGGTGGAAGAGAATCGGCGATAGCAATGTGTGCAGCTGAGTCAAGAAGCTAGCTCGACCAGCAGCCACACAACCAGCAGTCGGAGTCTCGAACCAGCAGAGTATTGCTGTGCCTATCTTTTCAAAACCCACAGTTTTGTTATTTTTGACAAAATTGTTATTATGAAAGATTTGTTAAACAAAACAAAACAAAACACTTTGCATAGTTGATAATACATAGTTAGGACTGTATGCATGCTTATTCCTTTCCCCTTCCCAACTGTGTTTTTACTGAAGTCCTGCTCTATTCTTCAAAGGAGAGGTTGTTCTAATAATTAACTTGTGTGGTAAAAGGGGAGGAAATATAATTTATAAAGAGAGGGACAATTCTAAAGAATTATGAGTCCTGTTATTGACCACTATTATGAACCAACATCTTTCTCAGCTGACAAAAGAAATCAACTTCCTTTAACTCAATCTGGTAATGAATAAACAGTTTTAAGTGCCTACTGTGTGCCAGGCAATTATGCTAAATACTACAGAAAACTAGAGAGGCAAAAGACAATTCCTGTCCCCAAAGAGCTCCCAGGCTGATGGGGTAGACAACTTGTGTAATCAACTATGTACAAATGATTATATGATCAGCTGGAAAAAATCAACAGAGGGAAGGCATTAGAATTAAGGGGGATTTAGGGAAAAGCTTCATAGACAAAGAAGAATTTTAGTTGGGAATTGAAGGAATGTAGACAAGCCAGTAGGTAGAAATGAGAGCATTCCAGCTATGGGGGAAACATACCCGCAGTGACTGAGGCAACAGTCACTGAAAATGCCTGGAATGTGAAGATAGAGACCCGTGTCATTGGATTGCAGAGCACATGGGTATGTAGGAGTGGTGATGTAAAATGTAAGAAGATGAAAAGGGAGGAGGAGACCAGGTTACAAAGGGTGGGGGAAAGGAGTGACATGGGTCAGACTGGTACTTTAGGAAGAACAAGTTGACAACTGACTGGAGGAAGGATTGGAGTGGGGAGAGACTTATGATAAGACCAACCAGCAGATTATTACAATAGTCCATTTACCAACCACTAGTCCTGGTCTGGCAACAGACAGTGGCAGATTTTGAAAATCCACACAATGTTTACTGCCAAAGATCATATTAGCTCAGTTACTCTTATTAATTTGACATCATCTCCTCCTTCTGGAGTAGAAATATTTAAATGCATGGGTATATTATACATTCATACACAAAATATGCATATATTCATCTGTAATCAGATCTGATTTTAAGGGTCTGGGATCTCATAGAAAATGTAGTTTAGAATCAGATGGGCCAAGTCCTGTTGTTCAGGTTGCAGAATTACCTTCATCTGACCTATATGTAATAGGTTGAATACACATTACCAATTTTTAATGAGCAACTTTTCCACTTCTTTCCTCCCCCAGAGATATCTCAATGATCTCATTTTGTTCCCTGAATCCCTAATCAGGTAGTGAATACCTACCCCCTCCCAAGAGTATTTCATTTATCCAAACACATACAAAGATAGCTTTCAATGTTCATTTTTTAAAAATGTTAAACATGGTAGAAATATATATTAAATCCAATATATGCATACATATTTATATAATTATCTTGCTGCACAAGAAAAAAACAGAAGCAAAATAAAATGCAAGCAAACAACAACAAAAAGAGAGAAAATGCTATGTTGTGAACCACACTCAGTTCTCATAGTCCTTTCTCTGGGTGTAGAAGGCTCTCTTCATCACTGAACAAGTGGAACTGGTTTGAATCATCTCATTGTTGAAAAGAGCCATGTCCATCAGAATTGATCATCATATACTATTGATGATGTTGTGTACCATGATCTCCTGCTTCTGCTCATTTCACTCAGCATCAGTTCATGTAAGTCCCTCCAGGCCTTTCTGAAATCATCCTGTTAGTATCATTTCTTACAGAACAATAATATTCCATAATATTCATATACCATAATTTACTCAACCATTCTCCAACTGATGGGCATTCATTCAGTTCCAGTTCCTTGCTATTAGAAAAAGGATTGCTACAAATATTTTTGTACATATGAGTCCCTTTCCTTCTTTTATGATCTCTTTGGGATACAGACCCCATAGGGAGACTGCTGGAACAAAGGGTACACACTGTTTTATAGCTCTTTGGGCACAGTTCCAAATTACTCTCCAGAATGGTTGGCATTTCATAAGTCCGGTAGTAAATGACTTAAATTTCATTCATGAAGACACTAAGTACATAAGGAATGTTGAATTGAATTAAAACCTTCATTCCCTTGTTGTAATGTTATCAATTTGTTATTTCAAAAGGCAGGATCATGATACTAAATCCAGCAAAGCTTTTAAAGACAGGTAGGAAAGATACTGGGCAGCACTCAGCCTGACATCAAGAATACTCATTCTGAATTTAAATCTAGCCTCAGATACTTACTAGCTTTGGGCAAGTTATTTAACCTTGTATACATCAGTTTTCTCATCTATCAAATAAGCTGGAGAAGGAAATGGCAAACCACTCCATTATCTTTGTCAAGAAAATCCCCAAAGGGGTCACTAAGAGTTGGGCAAGACTGAAAATGACTGAAGAGCAAGGAAGGATTCTAGTGGAAACTGAGGCTGAAAAGAAAGTTGGGGAAACTGGGAATTTGGAGTCATAGATTCAAATTCTAGCTCTACTCCTTACTGTCTATATGACTGATTAGAGATGGGTCAGGAGTGAGAGACTGAGGAATGTCCCTGGGGCAGTGGGATCTTCCCTCAATTCATCAGACTACATCATATAATTGATTTTTTCATTCACTTCTAAGGGGATCTCAACCAAAGACTACTACATACTATAAGCCAGACATTGTACCTAATACCGAGGGGATCAGGAAAGGCTTCCTGTAGAAAGTTGGATTTTAGCCGAGTCTTGAAGGAAGTCAAGGAAGCCAGGTAGAAGTGAGAATAGAGAGAATTCTGAGTATGAGTGCCAGCTAGTGAAAATGAATGGAGTCCACAGGAGATAGTGTCTTCAGATCTTATGTGGTACTTTTTAAAAAATGGATCTGGAGTCAAAAGATCTGGATTAAAACTCGTCAGTAAGTAATTTAACCTCTCTGTGCTTTAGTTTCCTCTGTTGTAAACTGGTTAAGTTGAATCTAAATGAGTGCTCAAATCTATGATCCTACAACTTCTACAAGACCAAGGTGGGAAAAACTTTTTTTTTTTTTTTATCAATTATTCGGACTATTCTAAATATTCATAAGTTTAATATATGATAGAAAATTATCCAGATATTTGATAGACTTGCTCAGCTTTCACCTGGATGGTTGGTGACCTATAGAAGTAATTTTCAGTAGGGACAGTGGTTATTTTCTTTTTTAAATGTTTTAGTTTTGAGAATTTTATTTGTTATGCAATATTTATGATACTGTAAAATTCCATGTTTTGGTAATTTTCAGTAATTTTCAATTGTGTCTAACTACAGTGGTTATTTTCAAATTTTGTCATTACTAGATTGCACTTGGCACTCAAAGTATGTTAATGGAAGTATACATATTTTCCTTTTTTTGTTTTTTTTTAAGGCAATTGGGGTTAAGTGGCTTGCCCAGAGTCAGTATAGTCTGAGATAGAATTAGTTGTTGTTTGTCTTTCCTTCAGGAAGAGGACCAGTGACTTCAGGAAGGTGCTGTTTTGACTTAGAATTGAATTTAAGTGAGACAGGGCTGTGCAAAGTCATCAGCCTCACTTTCTCCTCCAGTCATTGGAATTATCTGTTTAGCAGTCTCTCAAATATACCCCAAAGTGTGCAACACAAGTTGATGGGTCACAGCGTATGTTTTAAGCAGCTGGTAAGTATTTAATAACTAGTTCTAGGGGTGGGGTGGAGAGGAAGTATGCATGAGGTACAGTATAATAATTGCATCATTAAGATTTTTCTCCATCACTGTCTTAAGTCTAGGTAATTATCAGAACAATAATCAACCCTGATTTCTATCCTTTGCCAATTTCTGAGCTGTAAATGTTCATGCAGAAAATTTAATAAGCTGTGGAGGTAGGTTCAGCACATCCCTGTTTTTTTAAGTATATGTTAATGATATATTGGATTACTTGCCATCTAGGGGAGGGGGTAGGGAAAGAGAAGGGAAAATTGAAACACAAGATTTTGTAAGGATTAATGTTGAAAAATTATCCATGCATATGTTTTGAAAATAAAAAGTTTTAATTTAGAAAATAATATGTGTTAAAGTATGCATTTGTATTTTAATCATTTTTGTTATGATAGAATTATAAATAACTATTTTATACCTGATATTTACTACTTTGTATATTGGGTAACTTTTCTAAGAAGTTTCCCTCTTAATTCCTTTTGGAGAGACTTTATATGTAAAGCATACCTAAACTTTGTTTTAGGGATTTTGTCCAGTTCTCTATGGTAAGATGAGGGTGAGCCAGAGAGAACAGTTATCATCACAACTTTCCTCAGAATATTACAGGGTCAGCATAAGAAGTTAAATGGAAATTTTGGGGGAAACTCTAGGAAAGCAGCAGATGACAGGCAAAAACCTGCAGATGACATAGAAAAAAAATTCAGAAGTGCATGATACATGTATATTATTATATAATATCAACCTAAAGTTTTATAAGTTACCATAAACACTACATAAAAGATAATGAAAAATTCAGACTTCTCTGGTACAAAGGGAAGGCAAAAAGATTTTATGCAGATTTTCCAGAATGGGAGTGAGGGGTCCCAATGTGGGCAGAGCTTTAACCCCCATATAGTAGAAGGGATAACTGTATAAGAATATACCTGAACTTCTTTTTGTTATCAAGTTGTCCCAGGATTGAACTTGGATTCATTTGAATTCAGTCAGAACCCTTTATGCAAGGGGACATTCCTGGGCCATCATCTCTGCTCCCTTCATTACTATTAATCACATCTTGATGCTACCCATAGCATCACATAGATTCTTTCTTTCATCTTTAAATAAACATGAAGTAAATCTGACAACAAAGTCATACCATGTTGTGCATGGGCAAAGCAGACACTGCCATTACTAAAGATTCTAAAATAAACCAGAGACAGAGAACAAAAGCCAGGGCACTGTCTTCTTATTTCAATTTATCCATACAGTGTTGGACAACACTGCCTACTTTAATATAATATTTTAAAAACTTTTAAAATTAAATCTTTTTATTTTTCAAAACATATGCATGGATAATTCTTCGACATTAACCCTTGCAAAACCTTGTGTTCCAATTTTCTAAGAGTCTTTGTCTGAGAGGCTGGTTCCTCTCAGAACCTCCATTTTAAGAACACCGAGGCCAACAATGAAGAATAATTTCTTCATTCCTTTCCAAACTTCACTTTCTCTACTAGACATTTTTGTTTCTTCTGGACACCTTCATCTCCATCCCTTTTCACCTTCCTTCTATCTTTTGTCTTTCTCCTCTGTAACATAAGATTCCTAAAATCAGAGATTATCTTTCTTTGTTCTTGCTTGAATTCACCATCCTTACTTTGCCTAGCAAATAGTAATTGCTTAAAAATGCTTGTTGACCTGATTTGAAAAAATTATGAAAAGTCACCTGCTTAGAATTTAGGAAGGAGAATTCTATATTTAAAGGAGGGGGAAAAAACAACTTGGTTTTATCAATGAATTGTAAACTCTTTGATTCAACATGGTGGCCAAAGATTAATCCATTTTTAAATAAATCTTCAAAATCTGCCTGAAGCTTTGAGAGGTTTAGTGATCTACCCTTAGTTACTCACCTAGTAAATTTTTAAGGTAGATTATGACCTCAGGCATTTTTGAGTTCAATTAGAATAATGGGAGATGGAATCATATCTTGATTTTTTTTTTTTTTTCACCTGGGGCAGATGAAAAGGCCTTTAGGAAAGGAAGTGACATCCCAAGGAAGTGTGGTTCCAAAGACTATAGAATATCTTAAAATCTTTCAGATTATCTTCCATTCTCAAATCCTACAAGCCTACAATTTTTATTTTATTTTATTTTATTTTTATTTAATAGCCTTTTATTTACAGGATATATGCATATATGCATGGGTAACTTTACAGCATTAACAATTGCCAAACCTCTTGTTCCAATTTTCACCTCTTACCCCCCATCCCTCCCCAGATGGCAGGATGACCTGTAGATGTTAAGTACATTAAAATATAAATTAGATACACAATAAGTATACCTGACCAAAACGTTATTTTGCTGTACAAAAAGAATCAGACTCTGAAATATTGTACAATTAGCTTGTGAAGGAAATCAAAAATGCAGGTGGGCATAAATATAGGGATTGGGAATTCAATGTAATGGTTTTTAGTCATCTCCCAGAGTTCTTTTCTGGGCATAGCTGGTTCAGTTCATTACTGCTCCACTGGAAATGATTTGGTTGATCTCGTTGCTGAGGATGGCCTGGTCCATCAGAACTGGTCATCATCTAGTATTGTTGTTGAAGTATATAATGATCTCCTGGTCCTGCTCATTTCACTCAGCATCAGTTCATGTAAGTGTCTCCAAGCCTTTCTGAAATCATCCTGCTGGTCATTTCTTACAGGACAATAATATTCCATAACATTCATATACCACAATTTACCCAACCATTCTCCAATTGATGGGCATCCATTCATTTTCCAGTTTCTAGCCACTACAAAGAGGGCTGCCACAAACATTTTGGCACATACAGGTCCCTTTCCCTTCTTTATGATCTCTTTGGGATATAATCCCAGTAGTAACACTGCTGGATCAAAGGGTATGCACAGTTTGATAACTTTTTGAGCATAGTTCCAAACTACTCTCCAAAATGGTTGGATTCGTTCACAACTCCACCAACAATGCATCAATGTCCCAGTTTTCCCGCATCCCCTCCAACAATCATCATTAATTTTTCCTGTCATCTTAGCCAATCTGACAGGCTACAAGCCTACAATTAATGGTGATTTGGATTTAAGATGTTGTCCTTAAGAAAGAAATCTAATTGTTAACCCCAAGGTATCTTTCTAAAAAGGGAAAATAAGGGATTGGGGCAGAGTGTTTTGTTTTGGATTGTCTTTTGATTGGTGAGTGAAATTGTAGAGTGTTCCATTTATCACACCCTTTCTAGAGGAAATGAAAGTATTGATTTGATTTCCTAGATTTTTTAAAGTTAGTTTGTATAAACGTGGTCCAGCACCTGAGAAAGTCTAGCTTGTACGTTTTTTGTTTGTAAGAGAACAGGATGGAGAAGGGAAGGAGAGATGCATTTCCAAAACTTGGTGGAGCAACAGAGATTGCAGAGGTAAAAATGCCAGTGTTGTTTTCTTAAACCCCCCCGTTTGTAGGAGGCAGGCTGGTTAAACATGGACAAATCCTCCCTGGCATTGAGATATGACCCTCTCCAAAGAAAACTTAGGGAATGCATTAATTTTGCTTCCTTGGAGAAGAAGAGGAGTAATTGATATGTTTAGCATTCTGCTCAAATAACAAGGTCATGGAGCGCTTTGACATCTCCATGCTTCACCTTTTCTGTGTAATAGCTCTTGGACAGCTGGGTTGGCTGCAGATATTTCCCTAGAGTATCAGTCAGCACAAGTGAAACAGTAAAAGAGTGGGACTGAGAATGTATACTTACCTCCAGCTAATGAATTAAGCAGCATAAGTAGTCACCTGCTTCTGAAGGGCTCCATTAAAACTAATTATTCAAGTCATTGCCTGGGTTGATAAACCATACCATTCAAGGTCCCAGAGCTACCATCCATCACCATTAATTGTAGGCTTATAGGATTTGGGACTGGAAGATAATCTTTGAGATCCTTTAGACCAATCCCAATAAGGAATTTCAGGAAATTACATAAATAGGGAAACTGAAGCCCACAGAGAAGAAAAGACAGGGGATGGGGTCATGATAACTGTCTAAGTATTTGAGGGCTTAGCACATGTGCAAATGGGATTAGAATTATTCTGCTTGATCCCAGAGGACAGAACAGGGATAAGAAGTAGCAGTTGTAAAAAGGCAGATGTAGATTTGATCTTAGGAAAAATGTCCAAACAGAGCTGTTAAAAAAAATGGAATAGATTATGTCAGTGTAATAGGGTTATCCCATTGGAGTTCTTTAAAGAAAGATCAGATGGCCACTTGTCAGTTTACAAAGAGGATTCTTGTTCAGACTTGACTTTCTGAAATCTCAATTCTGAGATTTTTTTTATTAAAGTTTTTTAATTTTCAAAAGATATGTATGAATAATGTTTCAACATTAATGCCTGCAAAACCTTGTGTTCCAATGTTTACCCTCCTTCCTCTTACCCACTCCTCTAGATAGTAAGTAATCCAATATATGTTAAACATGGTAAAATATGTTAAATACAATATAGGCATACATATTTATACAATTATCTTGCTGCACAAGAAAAATCAAATGAAAAAGGAAAAAATTGAGAAAGAAAATAAAATGCAAGCAAAAAACAACAAAAAGAGTGAAAAATGCTATGTCGTGGTCCACATTCAGTTCCCACAGTCTCTTTCTGGCTCTCTTCATCACAAGATCATTGGCACTGCTTGAATCATCTGAGATTATTTCTGAAGATCATATAAGGAATATGTAAACAGCTGATGACTATACAACTACTGCTCTTTCTTTGTCCCATTGTTGTGCCAAAGTTCCCTTTTTAATGTCGTGACCCAGTTTTTCCAATTGTCCTATTTAGTTATTCTGCCTCAGGTTATAACCTTTCCCTCTTAATGTTTGATGATATAAAGATCTACCTCAGTTGCTCTGCCCCAAAACCCCAGGGTATAATCATTCCCTCTTAAAGGGTTGATGAGATGAAGGTTTTATATCTTTAGATTATAGACATTCCTTCTTAATGTTTGACAGGATAAAGGTTTATCCATTTTAGATGTCATTCGAATATCAATGACCTCCCTCCATTGTGTCATCCTAGGGGCTTCCCCCACCATTAGGTTATCCCCACCTAGATACCTCCCCCATTATGTCACTGTTCTTGTTATACTATAAAAAATCTTGCTTTCCCAGTACTCGGGGCTGGATTCTTTAAGATGACAGTCTAGTCCCAGTATCTCTCTCTCCGTTTAATAAACTATTGAATTGGTCTCTAACCTCTCTCTTGCTCAGTTTCTTTGGCATTACACCATATGAAATAGATACAAGGACCAAAGGAAATGGTGGGTGAGAATTCATTCTTTTCCTTTTGGAAAAATGTATTTTTCAAAATTTTACATTTGGGGGAGGCAATACCTTTTTTTTTTTTTAAACCATTATATTCTTCCCCCCACATAATAAAGGAAAAAAAAAACAGTTGGGCAAAAAACAGTGTGTTTGACAATATGCATATAATCCCCAACCCCTGAGAAGAAGAGATTTTACATGTCAACTTGAGGCTAATGTTTGTCATTATAATTATGCAGTGCTCAGTTTCTGGTTTTCTGTTCTTTCCATTTATGTTGTCATCATTGTGAATATTATATTCCTAGTTCTACTTACTTCACTCTGTATCAGTTCATATATGTTCTTGGACTTTTCTAAATTCCTCATCTTTATAATTTCTCACAGCACGGGAATATTACATTTCATTCATGTACCAGCGTGTTTAACCATTCCCCAATAAATATGCCCTTATTTTATTTCTAATTATTTTCTAAGGCAATAAGAACTGCTGTACAATAAGTATTGCTGTACATTATAGAGAAAACTTTCCTTCTTTCTTTGACTTATTTGAGGTATATGCCTCCCAGTGGGATCTTAGATCAAAGAGTTTGGACATTGGAGTCCTCCATCCCTCCCTCTTTTAAACAATGACATTGAATTGCATATTATTGAAAATCAAGCAGGGATGTTTGAAAATCACATACTCTGGCTTCCTTGAAACATCTATGTTGGAAAGAATGCTGGACTCAAATCAGCTTTTGTTACTACTTTGTGTAACTTTGGGCAAGACAATTTGTTAAGCTTAATGTTTATTAAAATTAAAGTTAGCATTTATTAAGAGCTTTTTTTAAAACCATATTTTATTATTGTTTTAAAATGCACTTTCACAAAACCTTATATTTCAAAATTTTCTCCCTCTTCTTTTCCTCCTCCCCAACACAGCAAACAATCTGATAAATGTTTAACATGTTCAACTCTTTTAAACATATTTCCACATTCATCATGCTGCACAGAAAAAAAAATCAGATCAAAAAAGAAAAAACACAGAAAACACTTTTTAGTTGTGTGACCCTAAGCAAGTCTAAAAACAAGCTAATAACAGCATCCATCTCACAGGTTTTTGTGAAGATCAAATGAAAATATTTGAAAGGCACTTAGTACAGTGTGTGACACATAATAAACATTATATAAAATTCTTGTTCCTTCCTTTCCTACTTTGCCAGGCATTGTCCTAGGTCTTAGAGATACAAAACCCAAAGTCCAAATACAAACTAATGCCTGACATCAAGAATATTCAATTGTAGGAGAGAATAGGTAAATAAATGAACATGATACATTTGAGATACAGGAGAGCAGCATGGTGAGGGTGGGGAAGAAAAATGGGAGTGTGAAATATTAGAAAAGACTTTATTTAAAGGGTTTCACCTGAGTAGAATTTCAGAATTAGTAAGGGAATCATGTCCTGCATGGGTGTGTGTGTGTGTGTGTGTGTGTGTGTGTGTGCAGTGTGACAGCAAAAAGACCAATTTTGCTGTATCATTGAATGTGGAAAGAGAAATAATGTTTAATAAAGTTGGAAAGGCAGGTAGAACAAGGTTGTAAAGGGCTTTAATTCCCAAAAAAGTGGGGTTCATCCTTGAAGTCTTTCAAGTTTGCTAAAATCTGGCAAAACTTTTTCCTTATAGGAATAATCTTCTAGAATATGGAAAGAACTCAAAAATCTTCTCTTTGAAAGGTCATATGGTAAGAACTCTAGTGGAGGATTTTGTTTTTATTTTTTAATGTCGAATTTTAACAATAGGAGTACATTGGCAGCATTGATGTATGAATCTGGGAATTGTGGCAAAAACATGAACAAAATATGTCCAAGCTTCCAAATGACTGAAAATTTGCTATGACAACTAAATTTGAATAATTGAATACATTCACTAGTAGGATGTCTGTATTTCTCTCCCACATTGTCTCCCAAATTATTAAATTCAAGTCCCAGGCACTCTGGATTCTTCCCAGTTGATGTATTTAATTGGATACAAATTGAGTATAAACACTTAGTAATACTGGTTTACAAACTACCCTATCCCTTAGAGAAAATAATTTTCCAAATGGTCCTTATTGGAAATTTGCTCTTTTAGGTCCCAACATGTGCATAATGTTCATTGGCTTTCCACACTTCAGCCTAATGGGAACAGAGAACTCCCAAACCTTCATATATTTGTACAGTCTGTCTTGACAATTAACATTGGCAAATCCCAGCAGTCTTGAGGCTATGCAGACTTGTTTTACTTCAACAAATCAAACTAAAATGAACAATATGAGATCACTGTATCTCAAGGGTTTTTTGCTGTTGTTGGTTTTTGTTTTTGTTTTTTTTAGAAAAATGCTAATCCATGAGATTGCACTGGGCTGAACCCAATGACTAAAGACCAAGTAGACCAAGTTCTCAATAATTCATTAGTTTCTCTGAGTAGTGAAGCAAATTATATTACTCAGCTGAAATGTACTAATTGCAGAGTTGTAATTAGAATTTTAAAACTCTGTTCACACAATCTATAAAACTCTTAATTTAAGGGTTAGTAACAATTGCATACTGCCTGGTATATTCCAAAATTCCTGGCATATCCCACATTAAGTGGATTTGGCCACCCCAATGTTCATGCTGAGATGTCCATTCCAAAATGTATTAGAGACTTGAAGCCATAGTTCACACATTGTCATCAAATGAGTATTATCTTTAGATCTAGAGAAGCTGAGTTCAAATCCCCAGCTGCCTCTTGCTACTTGAGTGCTCTGTAATAAATTGTTTAATTTCTTTCAGCCTCAGTTTATTCATCTCTAAAATGAGAAAATTGAACAAGATAGCCTATAAGGTTCCTGTAACTCTACTCTATGATCCTATAGCTGATCGGGTTCACAAAACAACCCTCTTTGAATTTTCAGTGTAAAGTACCAATTCATTGGCATGAGAAAATATATATACTTTTGAATGCGCTGTACTACATTCCTCCTGGGAAAATAAAAATCTATGAGTATAGTTTGATAGTCTTCTAAGATTTTTTGGGGGGAGGGAGGGGTACACAGATTCTGACTTCAATTGGTTTATTGTTTTGTTTTTTTTTCAAACAACAAGAACTTATTTTCGACTTATGAAGGGCCTGCTATTTGAAAGGCACTGGGTTAGGTCAGGAATACAAAAACAAAAATATTATAATCTTGCAATCTAAGAGCTTCTAGTCTACTAGGAGAGATTATGTGTAATACATAAGATTTTAATGATATAAGGAAATTGTTACAGGAGCCACCTGCTTGTGGCTGCTGGGGATCTAATTCTGAGAAGCAGAATAGATCCCTTCAGATGGGAGGAGGAGGAGGAGGAGGAGGAGGGAGGAGGAGGATACAAGGAGACTGAAGGGAGCTACATTCTCTGACCTCCCTCCTCTTCTCTGTGCCTCCAATTTATTTCATTCCCAATTCACAAGCAACATCTGTGTTAGGAAAGGCTGATTTGAAATTCCTTCAAGTGTGTTATGATTCACAGCTGTGGGGCCTTTTGGAGAACCAACCTGTCCCTTCACACTTAGGCGTGGTCCTTAACAGGACATCTCTGGGAAGGAGACTCCTATTATGTCATCAATGGGACTTGCATCCAGGTCTTCCTCTCACTGAGAACAGCTCTCTATCTCCTTAAGTCAAAAATTCTTCTTTTTTCCTGCCTATGATTTTGGTTTATAAAAAATAAATATCTTTGATAACTGTATTTTGATGTAATTACTTTTCTTTGTAATCCAATGTATTTTACATTTAAAATATTCTTCTAAGATGGAGTCCATAAATTTCACCAGACTGCCAAAGGGGTCTATGATACAAAAAAGGTTGAGACCCCTACTTTATAGGATACCAGAAATAGATAAGGACTAGAACTATAATTCCACTGAAATAAAAAAATCCCTGTTCAAAAAGCTACTTCTACTAATGCAAATCAATTGGTATCTTCTTTTAGAGAATTACTCATGTTACAGAGGTAAATTGATTGGCCCATTGTCACACAATCAGTGACTTCAAAAGGAAGACTTGAATCCAGCTCTTTTTGATCCTGAGGTCATTGTTGTAAGACATAATAATAATATCTTACAATAATATATTATATATAATAAGTATTATATATAATAAATTGGACAACGGGCCAGTCAATTTACCTCTGTAACATGAGTAATTCTCTAAAAGAAGATACCAATTGATTTGCATTAGTAGAAGTAGCTTCTTGAACAGGGACTTTTTTATTTCAGTGAAATTATAGTTCCAGTCCTTATCTATTTCTGGTATATATATATATATATAATAAGAATATATATATATATATAATTATAATATATAATATATTATAATAATATCTTTCAATGTACCTGTGTAAGTGAATATAAAATAATCTGAGAAAGAAAAGAAAAGCACTCAGGAAGGGTTTCCCATTGCAGAAATCTTAAGATACTTGAGATTCTAAAAGCCAAAGATGAGAAAGCAATGTATTCCAAGTTTGGAGAAACTTATCATCTCTGCAAAAGCACTGAGGCAGGAAATATGAGGATTTGGAATACAGTAAGTAAGTTCAATTGAAGTGCAAGGTAAAGTGAATGAAAAGAGAGAAATGTGAAACAAATAAAGGAAGATAGATTAGATGAGGAGGTGAGCATAACACTGAGGGTTTGAACCTGGATGAGTAGAAGAGTGGATGAACCCTCACTAAAAGTAGGGTAGTTCAGAAAAGAGGTTGATTTGAGGAGAAAGAGCAAGTTTTCTTATTTCTTCTTCAGGACTGTTCTTAGTCATTATAATCATACTATAAGCAGTTTGAATGTATTTTTTGCTTTATATTATTGTGATTATTATATTTGGGTTTTTTTGGATCTGATTCTCTGTATCAATTCATGCAGATTTTCAGATATGTGGTCAGAGCAATAGCCTAACTTCCTGCCACCTAGTTTTCTCCTTAAAAAAATATTAAGATGGGGTAGCTAGTTGGTGTAGTGGATAGAGCACCAGCCCTGAAGTCAGGAGGACTTGAGTTCAAATCTGCTCTCAGATACTTAATACTTCCTAGATGTGATTCTGGGCAAGTCACTTAACCCCAATTGCCCCAGCAAAAAAAAAAAAAAAAAAAAAAAAAAGTATTAAGATTATTCTTAGGACTTGATTGGACTAGGCAACTAAGTGCAGTTGATATTACTTTAAGATAACCTGTGACAAAATAGCCTCCAGGATATCAGCGTAGTGCTGGGGCCTGGCTAGGAGACCATAATGGGCATTAGAGAGACAAAAACTGTTCAGACAATTCAATGTGTCCTCAATTCATTTTCTTGTCAAATAACCTTACCCTTTCATGTCTAAATAAATCTCCTTTTGTTCACTGTAGAATGACCTTTGAATGTCTCTTTTCATTCCCGTATCAAACCTAAACTAGCAGGAGACTAGCCTGGGTCAGGGATAGTCCAGAATAACTTGCTTTTCTGAATTCCTTTTATCTGTCACTTTTTACAGTACAGTGATACTCCATTCCATTCATGTACCACAGTTTGAATATTTACTTTTGCTTCTAATTCTTTGTTATCACAGAGTGCTGCCATATATATTTCACATACATGGGATGTTTCTTTCTTTTGTGGCTTCTTGGGGTATATGCCCAGCAGTGGGATCCCTGGATCAAGGTAATGTTTATGAGGTTTAACTTTATATATTGGAATTTGGCTAAAACTGGGATCTGGGCTATAAGCAAATTATTTTCAATAATTTCAACTTGATATGTCCTCTTGTAGATCAGAAACTTTATAGGCATTCCTCCTACATATGATCAACCATTAGCAAACCTAGGATACTTCCAATAAGACTTAGTTATCCACAACCTACCTAGGACATCTTAAGTAGAAAGTGCAATGGATTTGGAGCCAGGATATCTGGGTCTGAATTCCTGCTCTTGCTGCTTACTGTGTGATGCTACAGAAGTCACTTAAACTTCCCAGATTTAGTCTCCTCATTTGTTAAATGTTAAATGAGGAAATTGGGCTAGAATGTCTCTAAGGTTCCACCTAAATCTTAAAGACATGATATATGTAAAATTCTTTGTACTCTCAATTTCCAATTCTTTGTCATCCTAGAAATCGTTGCTATTAATATTTTCCCCCCTTCTTTTAAAAATCTCATTGGAATACAGACCTAATAGGACTGCATCAAAGGGTATGCACAGTTTTATAGCCCTTTGGTAACAGTTTCAAATTGTTCTCCAGAATGGTTGGATCAATTCACAACTCCACCAACAGTGTATTAGTATTTCAGTTTTCTCACATATCCTTCAACATTTGTCATTTTCCTTTTCTGTCACATTGGCTAGTCTGATAGATGTGAGGGTGTACCTCAGAACTGTTTTAATTTGAATTTCTTTAATCAACATGATTCAGAGCATTTTTTTATATTACTATAGATAACTTTTATTTCTTCATCTGAGAATTGTTGGTTCATATCTTTTAGTCATTTATCAAATGAGGAATAACTAGTATTCTTATAAATTGAACACGATTCTCTATATATTTGAGAAGTAAGGCTTTTATCAGGGAATATGTAGTTTATTTGTTTTTTTCCCAACCTGATGATAAAATCCCCAAGAGGTTATTTATTCCAAAATATCACTCTGTGTAAGAATCCCTCCTCCTCACAAAACGTTTTCAAAAAGGTGACATCATTGTCTTTTGAGACAGCCCATTCTATTCTGGAGAACTCTAATTGTTAGAAAGTATTTTAAGCTGAAATCTAACTCTTTCAGAGAACTGTGGGAACTGAGTGTGGTTTGCAAAATAGCATTTTCACTCTTTTTGTTGTTTGCTTGCATTTTATTTTATTTTTAATTTTTTTCCGGTTTGATTTGATTTTTCTTGTGCAGCAAAATAATTATATAAATATGTATGAATATATTGGATTTAACATAAATTTCTACCATATTTAACACTACTTGACTTCTAGGGGAGGGGGTCCAGAAAAAGGGGGAAAAATTGGAACACAAGGTTTTGGAAGGGTTAAAGTCAAAAAATTACCCATGCTTATGTTTTGAAAAATAAAAAGCTTTAATTTAAAAAAAAATCTTCCTCTTTCCCTCTCCCTACCTCTATCAACTAAATTCTTCCCTGTGGACCAACTCAGGATATATTAAGGAGCTCAGCACCCTCACTCCCTTTTCACTCAGTCAAATTGTATATATCCCATCATGCCTGGTTTTCTTTGTGGAGGTTTGGCTAATCATCTTTTCTCCCCTCTCCTCCCCCAGAACAATGACCATGGCAGATTTCTGGCATATGCCTCTGATTTCTTCATAACAAGACTTCATTAAAGTCTTGTATGAATCTGATATAATTGAGAGTCCTTTTCAGAAGAAAGGGTTAGTTGTTATGGAGGAAAAATCACAAAAGTATAAATCGTGCTGATATGTGTTTATGTAAGTACGGTGGAGTTTAAACAAAGCAAGTGGAAATAAATCTAGAAGCCTTAGTTGCAAAATCAAGCTTGGTAAGTCAGTGAAATTATAGGTTACCCTTGCCTTGGTCTCTCTCACATAAAGTCACAAGTTCAGGCAGATTTCCTGACAAATCAGAGAGCTCAAATCAGAATCTAGAAATAAATTTCATCAGATCCTCATCAAACTGCTTGAGAAATTGTAGTTGAGAAACTGAAGGATGTCCCAAATCATATAGACTATTATTTCAAGAGCCCAGAATGCCAATGATCATTTGGGTAACCTGACTTAATTCTGGTGAAAATGAACAATTAATACATAGTCCTTGTTAATTCAAGTCAATCTCCTAGAGCCATTTCTAATTTCATGAAGCAAGAAGAGTATTGGAGTATTGGAGTATTGGAAGTATTGGAAGCAGGTGGCCCAGTGGGTCAAGAAAACCTGATAAACCCAGTCAGTAACATTTCTGTTTTTGTTGGAATTTTTGATCTTTGCAAAGAGATTTTTGCCTGAATCCAGACTAAAATAATGTGTAGAAATGGACTTTTGATGAATGTGATCTGCTGAAGGGTCTGGAGATACCATTATATACATACACTTTTTTTTGTGTGTGTGATTTTTTTCCCCCCTCACTTTTCAGCATTGGGTACAGAAGCCAAATAATTGTTTAAGAAATAAAGGTCAACAGCAGGATGATTTCAAAAAGGACTGGAGAGACTTGCATGAACTGATGCTGAATGAAAAAAGTAGAACCAAGAGAACATTGTACACAGCAACAACAAGATTATGTGATGATCAATTCTGATTGACGGGACTCTTTTCAACAATGAGATGATTTAGGCCAATTCCAATGGACTTGTGATGGAAAGAGCCATCTATACCCAGAGAGAGAACTGTAGGGATCAAGTGTATACAACATATTAGTTTCACTTTTTTTTTTTGCTGTTGTTTGCTTGCATTTTGTTTTTGTTTTCATTTTTTTCCCTTTTTGATATAATTTTTCTTGTGTAGCATGATAATTGTGGAAATATGCATAGATGGATTGCACATGTTTAACTTTTATTGGATTACTTGCTGTCTAGGGGAGGGGATGAGAGGAAGGGAGGGAGAAAAGAAGTTTGGAGCACAAGGTTTTGCAAGGGTGAATGTTGAAAATTATGCATATGTTTTGAAAACAAAAAGCTTTAATAATAATAAAAAAGAATAACAACAAAAAAAGAAAGATGAAGTACTGTAGACACAGATAGAGAAGAAATATTGTTTGTGAATTATCCTTGCTTTATATCATGTCACAACGATGTTTTTTTTCTAAATGCTTTTATAACAAACTATTTTATACCATATGTGGATAACGACATATATGAAATTTTTTATTGAATCTTTAGCTTAAAAAAATTTCCAACCCATTAATTTCAGATATTGGAACTGCTTTAGGGTTAAACTTCATTAAGTTGGTCCAAACATCAGATAGTATTAGGAGCCAAACTGCATAAGCTGCATGGGAGGTTGTGGTGAGAGGGAAAAGATGCTGACTTATTGGTCTCTTCCTTGACTTCCTGATGTACGGTACTTGTTAGAAGTAGGAAGCCTTTTAGATATCGACAAACAACAGCTAGATGATGTAAAGATTGAGGTTCTGAATTTAGAATCAGGAAGCCTGTAGTTTAGTTTTGTTCCCAATATGAACTATGTAGGTATGTCTGTTTTCTCATCTGTAGAGTGAGAATAGCATTAGAACCTATTTCTCAGGATTGTCATGAGATGACGTATATGGAGCCCTTTCTAAAACTTAAGGTGTTTTATAAGGGCTATTATTAGTCTTACTATGTCATTTATAATTGAAGAAACTGAGGTAAATCAAAGAGTTAATAGCAGAACCTAAGGCTCATGGCTCCTATTTGAGTGTATTTTCAATCATATCGTGCTTCCCTATTACAAAAACTATTATCAATCCCATGATTCAGGAAACTCATTTAAAAGTGAGTTTTTGATCCAAAATAACTAGACCTGGCCCAGCTTGATTAAAAACACTTTCTATTTTTGTGATATAGAGCGACACAACCACACTATATTAACTACTCAATAGTAGTTAATTTAATGTTAATTAAAACTGTTTGCCTTAGTTTCCTCATCTATAAAATTAGCTGAGAAGAAAAATAGCATTTTTGTCAAGACATTCTAAAATGGAATGTCAAAGATGTAACTGAACAACTATAAATGGAAAGTCATATTTATGTCATTACATTGTTAAGTCCTAAATCCCAGGGTATGCCCATTCCCACAAAAGGGCTCTATCCCTGGATCCACATGAACCAGGTTCAGTCCTGAGGGAGTCTGAATAATTCCTAAATGAGGAAAGTTGGACTTCTCTCAATTTTTTTTTTTTTTGGTTACATTATGCACCAACTCTAGAATTCTGGAGAAATATTTCTTAAATAAAGATTTACATATAGTAAATCCTTAGATGGCAAGATTATATATAGTTCATATCTAAGAGATTTATATCTTTTCTAGTAGAGATATTCAAAATATAAAGTAGTTATCAGTTAAGGATTCATACACATTTCTTGTGGCACATATATATATATATATATATATATATATATATATATATATATATTCAAAGTACTTTAAAAGACATAAAAGACTAATATGAATGTATTGACAAATACAGTAGATTCCCATCATTTGAAGTAATGTTCCATAAAGTTACTGAGAATATCGAATTAGGATCTACTGAAGCATTTCTCCTAGGGAAAATATAGGCTTAGGTTACTGGAAACTTCTAATCACAATATACTTTAGCATTTTCCCAAATGGTTTCATGTACAGATTGGCAAATGTCTTCTTCTTTTTTTCTGGATCCACCATATGGTTGATAAATTAATATTGAACTTATAGTTAACATCGATATAACTCGCACTGGAATGGAACTTATTTAACAGAGTTCCTCTTTAAGGCATATAATAGCTTTCATGTGTTTAGGAACAGTATAAGAACTTCAACACTATGGTTGGAGAGCCATTTAAAATGCCAAAATTACCAACAAAAAGCAAAGAAAAAAATTGGGAAAACGGTATTAAGTAGAGAAACAGACACTTGTTTACATCATGGTAGCTGAATAATAAGTCAGATCCCTTGGTGTTCAGCCTCAGCTAAGAATGTGAATGATGGGGAAGTAAAATTTTTTGCTCTCTGCAAATGATCACAAAAGCACCTCAAGGAATTGATTTTGAGGGTTACAAATAAATTTTAGCAAGTAGATGAATTTGTAAATATAAAATCCAGGAATAATAAGTATCAACTATACTTAAAACCTGAAGAAATAACTCAGAGTTCCTATTATTTTCTCTTGGAATGCATAGAGAATTTTGTAGGATGATTAAATAGTACATATTTACCTAATATTTGTATTGTGTAAACAACTCTCAAGTCCTAGATTTTGTTGCTAGCCAGAAAAACAGCTGCAGTCCTTCTTTCAGCTACAGAATACTAATGTTGCTTCCTTTCTGCTCTGAGAAGTTGTTGTGGAAATCAATTGGGGAATGATCAGCTCCCAGCTTGTCTCATGAGATTACTAATAGCACTAGAAATGTCCAGTTCTCAGGACTGCTGTTAGTGAACTGCTTTTAGGAGTGTGTGGGAGAACATAGATCTCAAAGAAACAACCAACGAGTTGAGTTACAGTTTCAGGATTACCTATATAGGTACATATTTCTATAGTATTCACATGTAGTCTGCATTAATTTGGAGGGGAAGTGAGAGTTGGGAAAGGAGAGAAATCCCTCCCCCACTTGAATTCCTAGGGAGTGTTGGAATAAGTTATTTCCCCACAACGAAGGGGACACTTAAGAGTCCAGAACCCATTTTTCCTTGTTCTATATAATTTTCGGAACTTGCACTTTCCCCTGAATTAATCAATACTCACCTTTAGCATACAAAGCTCCTAGTCCTGGAGAATCACAGAGATCAGTCAGGAACTATTATATGTTTTTCAGCAAGAGGTCAGAGCATATGGACCAACACAAAGGAGTCAGAGTAAATGCTCAATCACATCACCCTTTTTATACAATGCCTGTTATGCAATCCCTGTGGTAACATATTTTACCACAAATTATTTAGTTTTTCCTTAATTGATGGGCATCTACTTTATTTCTAGGATAAGAGCTTAACACACACACTCTCTCTTTTTATTTAAAATTTTTTTCTTTTTTCTTTTTTCTTAAAGCTTATTTTCAAAACACATGAATAGAAAATTTTCAACATTCACCTTTGCAAAACCTTGTGTTCCAAATTTTTTTCTCTCTCCTTTCCCTCTACCCCCTCCCTTAGATGGCAAGTAACCCAATATATATTAAATATGTGCAATTCTTCTATACATATTTCCACAATTATCATGCTGCACAAGAAAAATCAGAGAAAGAAAACAAAATGCAAGCCAACAACAACAGAAAAGTGAAAATACTATGTTGTAATCCACACTCAATCCCCACAGTCTCTCTCTGGGTGCAGATGGTTCTCTCCATCATAAGACCATTAGAACTGCCCTGAATCACTTCACTGTTGAAAAGAGCCGCGTCCTTCAGAATTGATCATTGCATAATCTTGTTGCTTTATAGAGTGTTCTCTTGGTTCAGTTCATGTAAGTCGCTCCAGGCCTTTCCGAAATCATCCTGCTGATCGTTTCTTACAGAATAATAATATTCCATAACATTCATACACCATAATTTATTCAGCCATTCTCCAATTGATGGGCATTCATTTAGTTTCCAGTTCCTTGCTACTACAAAAAGGGCTGCCACAAACATTTTTGTACATGTGGGTCCTTTCTCCTTTTTTATGATTTCTTTGGGATAGAGGCCCAATAAAGACACTGCTCAATTTGAAGCATATGGACAATTTGATAGCCCTTTGGGCATATACACATACACTCTTAAGAAGATGTTTCTTCACCTATTAGCTGTAACATTTCAATCATTTATATATATTTAATCTCCTTCCTCTCCTGGGCTCTCTTTATCCTTACCTCCAGTCTTTAGCTTGCCCTTCCATCAGGATAAATGAATCTTTGTCTCCAGTATCTGGGCACTAGCATTGTGGTTCCATACTCCTTCATCAGAGTGACTGCCATCCTCATTCCTCTTCTAGTAGTCCTCTGTTAATATAAGATGCAATTTCCAAACCCCCAAGGTTCTCTTGCCATGAAACTCTCTGGGAACCTTTTCTCTGAATTCCTGGGAATGAGGACTTCTATCTCTTTTGCTCTGAAGTAGTGCAATCTTAAATATAACAGTGACCCATTTCCAGCTTTTTCAAGCCATCTTCTTCATTGCCTGCTCTAGTCATCCTAACTCCAAATTAAAGTCATTCCTAGGTTAGTTCTGGCTAGTTAATGTTTGGTTATTTCATAGGATTTAGAACTGGAAATACAAATAGAAATGATGTAGTACAATCCTTCCATCCCTATTTTCCAGGTGAGAAAACTGACAACCAGAAAGGAGAGTGAGGACCTCATCTTACAGGTAGTTAAGAACCCAAATCTGTGATTCCAAATCTAATACTCTTGACAATGTGCTGCTACTACTTTCCAGGGGCATATCTTTAAACAACTAATTTCTTTCTTTCTTTTTTAATCAATAGTATTTTATTTTTCCAAATACATGTAAAGATAATTTTCAACATTCATCCCAAGACTTTGTGTTCCAAATTTTTTCTCCTTTCCTTCCTTACCTCCCCTCTCTCCAAGTTAGCAAGCAATCTAATATAAGTTAAACATGTAATAGTCCGTTTCTATAAATTTTTCATTTTACTTTCCCTCAAGTCTAACTGTAATATCTCATCATGGGATGAAGATGATCCTGAGTCCTCAAAATTTATGTCAGAGATGTACCAGCTCAGGAAGGTTTTTCTACTGGTTCGAGTGATACGTTATCTAAGGATCAACTTGAATAAATCTGGAGAGATATCCTCATGTTGGCTGTAGAGTAGTGAATTTTTTGGTCCCAGAAACATTTGAAAACCATCTAGAAGCTCGTATGTGAGGAGATTTGAGGTATTGTTTTCTGTGCTAGTAGAGTAGTATCTGCAGTGACAAAAATCATATGACCCAAAAGTATTTTGTGCTTTATAAAAGCTTTACCTCATAATGGCTTCAAGAGAGACACTGATAATCCCATTATATTTTATAGCTAAGAAAATCACACAATTAATACGTGTCAGAACTGGAGTTCAAACCTAGGGCTCTAAAACTTAACGTAAGCTGATCCTTCCTCATAAAGTGGGTTGACAGTGGTGTGGTAGTAATAAATTTCAGGGGAACAAGCATGTGCTTTTTGCAGGTATTTTGTCCTAAGATCTTGAATTATTCATAGAAATAATGAGGATGAAAACCAGTGGCCATAAATCATCCTTGGTAACCCTCCAAGACACAATAACATCCTAAAGATTTAAGAGAAAGCTGAATTTTTATCGTACTGAAAATGGAAAATCCCAGCCATTGGTAGAACTCATGTGAAATAAATGCTCTGAAGGTTGAAAGTCTGTTGATGCTAAAAGGACTGTTTACGTGCCTGAGCTCATTTTAGCTGGAATGGTTCTATTTTTAGCTATACATCCATGAAGGCCAAATTTCTCTTCCTTAGTGGGGAAGAGCAGAATAGCATTAATCTGGTAGCCATTTTAAAAAGAAGGCCTCCCTGTATAAAAAGGGGTTTTTAAATTGTGCGTGTGGGTGTGTGTGCTGGATCCCTTTGGCATTCTGAGGAGGCCTGTGAATGCATTTTTAGAATAATATTTTAAAATATAAATATTTGCTAGAAATACTAAATTCCAGAGGTGAATGAAAATAAATATATAATTTTTTTCCTCATCCTAGTTTATAGACACCCTTTTCTCTCCCCTTCTCTCCCCCAAAAAAATCTATCCAAGAATCTCAGGTTAAAACCCCCAGTGTAGAGAAAGGATCTCAAGTTGAGAATTGTTAGGAAGAAGAGCCTGGAGGGGAGTCTGGAGATTGGGGAGGGAGGGTAAAGGGATATTTAGAATTAGACATTCTGTCAGTGAGCCATCCCAGGAGAGTGAGGACAAAGCCCTGTGCTAAACCAAAAAGGAAAATATAATAATAATTTTTTAAAAAGATCTTGAATCATTTGGCCATAATAGTCATCAACGGGCTGCCCCAAGAGGACCATGCAGGATAGGGCCATGAGTTCTCAGCCTAAGTGCTCTCTCTGATTTAGCTGAGAATGACTCAGGCCTTGAAGCACTTAGTCTTCCCTTGATAATTCTTCATAATCTCTTTGATTTCTCCATTAGGGAATTTTCATGTGCAGCTTAATTTTGCTTTTTCAATTTCAAGTGACTGCTCACTTCTAATCATATCCCTTTGGGTCCATCTCCGTGAGACTTTCTCCTTTGCTATTAACAACTCATTTCAGAGTTACCTTCTGATAGACTAGAAGAGCCCATGGGCTGATACCATACCAACCCTTCCTACCCTGCCCCCTCCAACATCATCTCCTTTTTGAAATTTCACAGAAGAATTGTAGTGTATTGTATTTATTTTGTATTTAAAAGTAAATAACCTGGTGAAGGGGTTAGGACAGGAAATGACATTGTAAGTTATTATTAGGGAATGGAAAGGACACCTATCAGGAAGGAACCCTCACTTTGCCATAAACTGGTTGTATGACCTTGGCAACTCCATTTTCTCTCTTTATTTATTTATTTATTTTATTTAATAGCCTTTTATTTACAGGTTATATGCATGGGTAACTTTACAGCGTTAACAATTGCCAAACCTCTTGTTCCAATTTCACCTCTTACCCCCCCCACCCCCTCCCCTAGATGGCAGGATGACCAGTAGATGTTAAATATATTAAAATATAAATTAGATACACAATAAGTATACATGACCAAAACGTTATTTTGCTGTATAAAAAGAATCAGACTCTGAAATATTGTACAATTAGCTTGTGAAGGAAATAAAAAATGCAGGTGGGCATAAATATAGGGATTGGGAATTCAATGTAATGGTTTTTAATCATCTCCCAGAGTTCTTTCTCTGGGCGTAGCTGGTTCAGTTCATTACTGCTCCATTGGAAATGATTTGGTTGATCTCGGGCAACTCCGTTTTCTCAAGCTTGTTTTCTTTTTAAAATATGTGGATTGTTGGGTATGAAATATAATGTCAGTTTTTTGAAAAAATGAATTAATTTGCTAAAAAATTTTTTTCCACTTCTTCCTCTTTTTTTCTTAAAAATCTTCTTTTTTTTTTTTTTTTTTTTTTTTTTTTTTTTTTTTTTTTTACCTCTCCTATGGTTTTTCTCTTTGGGCTGAATGCAGGATAAAATCTAGGTGATAGAAAAACAAAAAATACCAATAAAAATCTACTAAAAAATCCCCAGGAAAGCTGATTATATTAGATGATCTTTAAGGTCCCTTTCCAGCTCTAAAATTCTTATGACCTCGTTTATACTTTAATGTGGAAGGTTTTAACTCCTTTTTTAGGGCAGGTTTTGACAAGTAGAATTTTACTAGGATATTGGATGCCAGATGGGAGGAACAAAAGGCACCAATGAAGAAAATTAGTGTATATAATGGGGTGGCTATGGATATGAAGGTCAAACTTTATCATCTAGGTGGCCAACTCTGATGGAAGTCTTCATTTAACATAAGACACAGGAGACCACACAGTTAGCTTCATTTTTCCTTATGAATCATTTCCTTCAAGGCTTTAAAACATAATTTTATTCTGCATAGATAATCTAATTAGTAATCATTATATAACCTTTGTTCTCACCATTATCCAGTAGGTTACCCAAACCAGCTCTACAAAATAGCTATTGTATTTCCAGGAAACCCAGAACTTTGAACCCTAATTGACATATGTGGTATTTGTAGAGAATAGGGTGATGTGGGTAGGCACTATGGAAAAGAACATGAGATCAGGATTGAAAGATTTAGGATTGAGGACTGGTTCTGCTGCTAACTTTCTGTTTGACTGTGACATTTTTGGTCTCAGTTCTCTCATTTATAAAATCTTTGATCTGTAACAACAACAACAACAAAAAAGTTAGGTAGATTTAGTACTGTAGCTCTAGAAATCAATTAGTAAAAATGATACTGAAAAAGTCACCATCCTTTTCCCTATATTACTCAAACCATTTCAAGTCAATGAATGTTTAATAACTACTAAAAATATACAAATTATAACACAAATGTAAATAATGAATACATAATGTTATATGAGTTGAAATTCAATTAAATTCAACAGTCTTTAAGCTTCTCTGTCAAGAAACTCTACTATATAGAAAAATCTAGTTGTAGGGTGAGATCTGAAGAGGAAGGATATTACTAAGGTTTTATGGAGAACATGACATCTGATCTGGACTTTAAAGGAGAATTAAGAACTCAGTAGACAAAGAAGGGGAAAGAGGACATTTCTAGGATAGCAAAATTTTCAAATAAGTACATAGAAAAGGCACGAAAGTGGGAAAGTATAGGCCATATGTGAAACAAAGCAAGTAATCTCATTTATTTGGTACACAGAGTGTTGTTCCCTGTGCCTGGAATACTCTCTTTCCTCCCTTTGATTACTGGGGTGATTATTGTTGTTCTCCAGTCATTTTGGTTGTGTCCAACTCTTTGAGACAAGTTTTGGAGTTTTCTTGGCAAAGGTACTGAAATGATTTGCCATTTCCTTAACCAGTTTATTTTAAAGATGAGGAACCTGAGGCACACAGGATTAATGACTTGCTCAGGGTCACACCCTAGTAAGTATCTACTGCAAAATCTGAACTAAGGTTTTTCTGGCTCCAAGTCCAATGCTGTATCCAGGGAATTAGCTTTATCTTCTTTTAAGTCCCAACTAAAATTCTACCTAGGCAGCCTAACCCAAACCTTCTTAATTCTAGTGTCTTTCCTCTTTTAATTATGTCTGATTCATCCTGTTCTGTATATATTTATTTGCATATTGTCTACACCATTAGATTGGAAATTCCTTGAGGACAAGGACTCTTTTGCCTCTTTTTTGTTTCCTTATATTTAGCAAAGTGCCTGGCACATGGTAGGACTTAATATTTACTGATTGATTGTATGTAAAGGAATCATATGAGATAAAGTTGGAAAAGTAAAGTGAAAAGAATGAGCTATCTTCAATACTAGGCAAAGGAATTTGAGCCTAACTCGAGAGGCAGTAGGGAGCCAGATGAGATTTTCGAATATAACATGATTAGATCTTTTTCCTGGAATTTTTTGATAGAGTAATAAAATGAGGACTATACATGAGAAATCATGTAAGAAAGATGATAGCAATTTCAGAGGACAGATAAAATGATAGATGCTCAAGAATAAAATTGTAAAATCCTGAAAGGAAAACAATTCCAATGAAGGATTTGTGTAAAGATACCAGTGTAGATACATGAGAAACTTACTAATCATCTCGAATTAAAAAAAAAATGTCAATAGTATTTTATTTTTCAAATTACACATAAAGATGGTTTTTAACATTCACTTTTGTAATATTTTGAGTTCCAAAATTTTTTTCTCCTTCCCTCTGGTCCTTCCTTCCCTAAGATAAACAAGCAATCTGATATTGGTTATACATGTACAATCATTTTTATTATTAGTCATGTTGTGAAAGAAAAATCAGAACAAAAGGAAAAAAGATCATAGGAAAGAAAAAGCAAAAAAAAAAAAAAAAAGTGAAAATAATACATTTTAATTCACATTCAGTTTCCATAACTCTCTCTCTGGATGCAGAGAGCATTTCTATCCCAAGTCTATTGGAACTGTCTTGGATCACTGTTTACCTAGAAGAGCTAAGTCTATCATAGCAATCATTATGCATTTTAATAAGAAATAGAACTAAAGAGAAAGCAAGGCTAACCAAGAAGACGAATATAAGAGCATAGAACAATCCTATAAAACAATAGTACCAAGAATTCTAACACTCAGAATGTGCTATAACTAGTGAGATAAGCTAAGGGTAATCAAAAAAGGTTTTTCATTTTAAATTATATTGAGAGAAAAAGACAGGTAGAAGACTTAAAGACTTACTTGTGGAGGAAGGGATGATAACTTACTACAGAGAGAAAGCAATGATACTTAATTTTTATTTTACATTTGTTTCCTTTGCCAAGCAGAATGACCTTTGCACTGGAAATGAGAGAATAACTACCAAAAAAAGGAATGAGAAATGATAATTGAGATAAATAAGATGATAGTGAAGGAACATGGAAAGAAGCAATAATTTACTGTCTACTATGTATCAGCCATTATAATAAATGCTTCACAAATATAGTCTCATTTGATCCTCAAAACAACCTGATCAGGTAGGTGCTGTTATGTCCATTTTATAGTTAAGGAAACTGAGGCTAAGGTTAAATGACTTATCCAGGGTCACACAGCTACTAAGTGTCTGAGGCCAGATTTGAACTCGTGTTGCTGATTCTAAGTTCAGCACACTAGCCACTATCTCACTTAATGCCCTTTTACTGAATACAAACTTCTTGGCCCAAGTTAAATATTCTCTGATATTGAAAGAATTGGTTGCTGTGAGTGCTAAGCTTCTGTAAATTATATTTGAAAAGTCAATGTCTCAAATTTTTTAAAAAGGAAAGGAACAGAGTCTGTAAACTATAGGCGAGAAAAATCTGACTTTTTAGTTCTTTGAAAAATTGGTAAACAGATCATTAAAGAGCAATCTGAGAAATATCTATAAATGGTATGGTATGATGAACTTTATCAAAAGTTTTGATAAAGCCAAAATGACTTCTTTTAATCACCATTTTCCTTTTGAAATGTTTATCAAACTTTTTTGAGGACAGAGTTGTATATGATGAGTGTCAATGGCACTAGCATTCAGTAGAAGCTGAGGCTGGCTATAAATGCTAAAGCCATTTAAAAAAATGATTTAGTTATATAGGGAGCAAGAAGAAAATGAAAAGAGGAAGAGAGGTCTTCTGCTTATCGTGGACAGATCTGACATCTCTCATTTGACTTGCATTTTCAGTGATCTTTGAATTGATAAGGACAGAAAAAACAATGCAGAATAGATAGATGAACTTAGAGTAAAGTGAACATAGAGAATTGGGAAAATGAATGGCTGACCCAATAACAACAACAGAATTTATATAAAGCTAAAAGTTTGGTAAGAATACTCCTTATGACTTTCCCATGCAGCAGAAAATACAATTGTTATTATTATTTTTAATAGACGGGGAATCTGAGGCTCTGAAAAGGTAAGTGATTTGTTCGTGGTATGGTAGGGTTTCTCAGATTTGGACTTAGATTTTCTTTCCATTACACAATGCTGCCTTTTATAAGATCAGTTCACTTGAAGGGATAAAACAAAGAAAGAAGCAGATGGGATTCCTGAATAATAATAAGTGATCTTTGAAAGATCTTTGGAAAGTTCCTAGAAAAGAAAAAAAAGATAGAAGCTACAAAATACAGAACACTGGATACAAATAATTTGGGAGGCTGCATGTTATTATGATTAGTGAACTAGTGTTGAAGTCAGGAAGATCAGGGTTCAAGGCAAGTCTCTCAGATATTTACTGTGTGATGCTGGGCAAGTCACTTAGGCTACTCTCCATGTACCAGAAGTAGAGGAAATGTCAACGTTCACTGTTATGAAGTTTCCTCACTTAGGAATTCCCCTTATTAGTAATGGGATGGCTTATACTCGTAAAGAAAGAGAAGTTATGACCTTTAAGAGCCTGCATAGTGTCATCAAGAATCAATGAATAGAATTACTTCTTTTGATAGGTTTGTAAATTAGGGAAATGCTGTAGACAAAGTATACCTGGATTTCATCTACATATTTGAGGAAGTATGTCATGGTATCCTTCAAGATGAGATAAAGAAGTTTAAGCTACATGACAGTCAAGTTAGGTAGAGTCCAGAACTTCTTGAGTCACAAGTTCCAAAGTGTAATCATTAATGGGTTGATGTCACTTGAGAGGAATGTCTCTGGTTAAGTATTCCAAGCATTTGTTCTTTGCCCTGGATTGTTTGACATTTTATCAATGATTTAGATGGAAGTATAGATGCTTGTCAGATTTACAAATGATATAGAGCTGAAAGTGATAGTTAAACATTGTATTACAAAACCAGAATACAAAAAAAAAGTCTGGCATTAGAATGAGAGGTCAAATTTAGCAAGATACAAATTTTAAAAAGTTGAACATAAAGTCATACATAGATTTAAAACATCAATTTGAAAAGTAAAAAATAAGGGCCATTGAGCCTGGAGAAATGGTGTCATTACTCTCATCATACCATATTTGAAGAACTGTCTTCAGTCTGGCACCATATTTTCTTTATATTTTTTAAATTCTAAAATAAATAATCCCATATATAAGATAGAATAGAAAAAGAGTGGATATATAAAACTACGAATCTCTATTACATGCAGCTTTTTAAAAAAGCACATAATGAATTCAACATAGTACTTTCAAAACTATCCTACACTCCTGTTTCCTTATGAATTTCTTTTTTGTGAATAAAAAAAATGCTTCTATGCCCTCTTTGTCTCTCTTCTTTTTGTGAAATACTATCAATTGCTCCCCTTTTCTCTCCAGCTTATTTCCCCAAAAATAAAAATAAAAAACCAAAAATTTATAATCAAAAAGCAAAGCCAAGGAAAACAAATCCACACATTGGCCATGATCAGAGAGGTGTGTTTTATTCTGTGCCTTGAGGTCCTTGACCTCAGGAGATTAATAAAATGCTTCATCATGGGTTCTTCAGAGCCACGGTTGTTCATTGCATTGCTCATAATTCTTAAGCCTTTAAAAATTGTTTTTTTTCCTTTTTCTTTTTCTTTTTTTTTTTTTGCTGAGGCAATTGGGGGTTAAGTGATTTGCCCAGGGTCACACAGCCAGGAAGTGTTAAGTGTCTGAGACCAGATTTGAACTACAGTCCTCCTGACTTCAGGGCTGATGCTCTAACCCCTGCGCCCCCCAGCTGCCCCCAAATTGTTTTTTTTTTTCTATTCTTGTTACTGTATAAATTGATCTTGTTCTGTTCTCTCTGCATCATTTCATAAAAGTTTTCCTAGATACCTTTTATGAAATTCTTTTTTTTTTTGACATGTTTTGTGGAATAATAAAGTTCCATGATATTCATCTCCCCAACTTTGTTTCCAGTTCTTTACTACAATAAAAAGAACTGGGCACCATATTTTCTAAAGTGCGGTTATTTTTTTCTAGATCATTATAATATTTTCTTGGAAGTCTGATTGGTATAGCACTAAATAAATAGATTAGTTTAGGGAGTATTGTCATCTTCATTATATTCACTAGGCCTATCCAGGAGCACTTAATATTTTTCCAATTATTTAAATCTGACTTTATTTGTGTGGAAAGTTTTTTGTAATTTAGCTCATATAATTCCTGACTTTCCTTTGGTAGATAGATTCCCAAATATTTTATGCTGTCAACAGTTATTCTGAATGGGATTTCTCTTTGTATCTCTTGCTGTTGGATTTTGTTGGTGATGTATAAAAATGCTGAGGATTCAGCAACAAGATCAACCAAATCATTTCTAATGGAGCAGTAATGAACTGAACCAGCTATACCCAGAAAAAGAACTCTGGGAGATGACTAAAAACCATTACATTGAATTCCCAATCCCTATATTTATGCACACCTGCATTTTTGATTTCCTTCACAAGCTAATTGTACAATAATTCAGAGTCTGATTCTTTTTGTACAGCAAAATAATGTTTTAGTCATGTATACTTATTGTGTATCTAAGTTATATTTTAATATATTTAACATCTACTGGTCATCCTGCCATTTAAGGGAGGGGGTGGGGGGGTAAGAGGTGAAAAATTGGAACAAGAGGTTTGGCAATTGTTAATGCTGTAAAGTTACCCATGTATATATCCTGTAAATAAAAGGCTATTAAATTTAAAAAAAAAAAATGCTGAGGATTTATGGGGGTTTATTTTGTATCCTGCAACTTTGCTAAAGTTATGGATTATTTCTAATAGCTTTTTCGTAGAATCTCTAGGGTTCTCTAAGTATACCATCATGTCATCTGCAAAGAGTGATAGTTTGGGTTTCCTCACTGCCTATTCTGATTCCTTTAATCTCTTTCTCGACTCTTATTGCCGAGGCTAGTGTTTCTAATATGATATTGAATAATAATGGTGACAGTGGGCAACCTTGCTTCATGGTAAAACATCTAGGGACGGATAGTCTTTATGAATGGGACGTGGTGAAGTTTTCTCAAAAAAGTCTATAAGATAAAGTAGGTCAGACCTTAGGCCTAAGTCACATGATTCCTATTCCCAGAGGTCTGCAGAGCTGGAAGATTCAGTCATAGGCCCAGATTGCTAGGCTTAGAAGTCTATAAAGGCCAAGACCCTTAGATCAGTGACAGGATGTGATGTGACCCTCAGGAAATGAACAACATTGATAACCAACGGTCAATGGGGATTACTTCCTTTTAATCAATCCAATGAGAAGCCTTGGGTCTTTTGCTATTTAACCAGCTTTACTGCTTCCTATTTATCAGATGAGCACATGTTGGGAGTGGGGATGGCTCCCAGGGGCATCTGGGCCTCTCCCTGCAGGGACTAAGTAAATGCTTTCTCTTTGTACCTGAAGATGTCTCTGATCAGCTAATTTGGGAATGAGGGTCTAGCACCCATCCCACACATTTAGAACATGATATATAAAGATTAATTTAAAAACTTAAGGCTATTTAATCCAGAGAATAGAATTCTTAACGGCGGCAGTTAAGAATATATCTATTAATCATTTTTGTATCCTAAGGTCCTCTCATGTTATCTGGCGCATCAGTCTTTAATAAAGGCTTGCTTGCTGTTATCTGTAGAAGGGATTTGCTTGACTCACTGGGAAGTTTTGCTTTTTTATTGGGGATGAACGAGATGAGGTGAGATCTTTCAAAAATCGAGTAAGGCTTCATCTACTTCAAAGTTTGAGTAGGCCTGAAGGACTTTAGGCATTGAATCAAGGGCATACTTAAGTCCCCTTGTTATCCTCCTATGACATCAGTGTCTTTCTGCTTAGGTCAAATATGGGCAACTATGTACTTATTGGTCAAGTTCAATTTCTTGGGTAGTTCCTGTGTTTAGAATGTAAGATATTCAGCCAATAAGGATGAGGGTCAGCGGTAGGAGGGAGTTATTTGTGTTAGGGATAAAAAGTGTTGACCCTGCCCCCTACGGTGCTTCCTCCCTTCGATTGTCTGCTCGATGGGTGGGACGTCCGATTCTAGTGAGAAGTTATAATAAACTTTGCTTTGCTTCTAGAGATCTCTCCAGCTTTTTTTTATTAAATGCTGTCTGAACCACACAGGGATAAATTGGAATTGGGCTCAGATGATATTTCAGCAGGATTACAAAGATGTTGGGGGAATATTGTTTGTCCTTGGTTCCTGGAGAGGACCATGATAACAGGGAAGTGATAGCATGACACACAAGTGAATTGGATTTAAGTGGGGAAGGACTATGCAAAGTCACCAGCTTCAGTTTAGGATAAAAGTAGTGGAAGTGACCAAAAGGCACAGCAGTAGTCAGTCCTGAATAAAGGCATCAAACAGGAGCTGCTGCTGTTGCTCTAGAAGGGGACCATGACAGCAGGGAGGTGATTTCATGACATGCAAGAAAATGTCATCAAAAAGCAAAGTCATATTTAAAGATTTAAGTAAGGGAGGGCTGTGCAAGGTCACCTGCCTTACTTCCCCTTCAGGTCCATCTGAATACAGTGGCTAGACTGGAGATAGCTCTGGATGAAACCAACCACAATGAAGTTTTCTATTAAGATGGATAGACTAGCCCAGAGAATTGCTAGTGCTGTGACAATGCTAGTGCATTGTGGAAAGTTGGTAAGACAAGTAGAGGTCCAGGGACTTCATGGGTAGAAACATCAATCTAGGTCAGTCACACAGGAGACTTTGCCAGACTTTTTCCCCTTTAAATAGTATGAAATCTACATTTGCCTCTCCCAAGTACACAGTTAGTTTAGGGAATTACTGGGAAGATTAGATTGTTTTCTCTCAGCAATGAGTGTGAGAAATTGTCCCATTCATTTGCAAATTTTTTCATCCTGATTTAATGTTTTACTTTTAAATTAATTGCTCTTGTTTACCCTCTTCCCTCCTCCTTTTAAAATTTTGTTATTAAAGAAAGGGGAGGAGAAGGGAAGGAGGAGGAGGAATTTGTTTGGAAAAACAAAAGACATCATTTTTTTTAAAAGGAAGAAAATATTAAATGCTTGTTTTCTACCTGATCAGCTACCAAAAAGTGGCAAACAAAATTGAGCTGACTTTAAAGGCTGCTCTGGTATGGTCTGCCATATAAGAATCTGTCAAAATACTCCCACACTAAACCCAGTGATTGCAGTGACTCTAGGGTTCAATGACACTGGAAATAATGGATAGAAACAACTTGGAGAAAGAGAAATTTTTTGCCTTTTTTTTTGGGGGGGTCTCCCCAATGCCTGCCATCTAGCAGTTACCAGTAGGTTATTTTAACTGACTGGAAGAAGTACCAAGTTTATAGTGGTTCTGAAGCCTAAGAGCATCTATGAAGGAGTAGTTAATGCTGCTTCAGGAAGGATAAGGACTTTTAAAAAATTCTGTGGGATTCATCATAAAGGCATTACTGATGTCTTAGAGAAAGATATTTCAGCCAGATGGAGTTGTCTGGGAGGGGCAGACGTTTTAACCGGGAATTAAGGAGAGAATGATTCGGGGGGGAAACAAAGATATTAGTAGAATTTTTTTTTCAAAAAGTTGAGCTGAGTAAGGGAGAAGGGAGCTGGTTCAGAAAAGGATGGAGGTAGAGTGGTTTTTTTCTGTTATGTGTGACTTCTTGGGATCCTTTTTGGCTTTTTCTTGGCAAAGACACTGGAATAGTTTGCCATTTCCTTTTCCAGAATTTTACAGATGAGAAAACTGAGGCAAACAAAGTTAAGTGACTTGTTCACAGTCTCACAGAGTGGTGTCTGGGGCTAGATTGAAACTCAAGATAATTTGATCTAATTTTTCTTGTGCAGCATGATAAATGTAGAAATGTTTTTAAAAATTGCACACATTTAACCAATATTACTTGCTGTATACTTGAGTGGGGAGGTAGGAAGAAAGGAGGGGAAAAAATTTGGAACACAAAGTTTTGCAAGGATGAATGTTAAAAACTATCTTTGCACGTATTTTTTAAAATAAAAAGCTATTTTTACCAAAAAAAAAATTCAAGATGATGAGTCTTCCTGATTTCAGACCCATCACACTATCTACTGTGCTACCTTGCTGCACAGAAGAATCTAGGAAAGGCTTTTTTGGGGGGTGGAAGGGAAAGAGAGATTTGGGAAGTTTGAGAATATTTGTAAGCTCATGCAAAGAAAACTATGGAGGGGGAGAATTTGAAGATGCCTAAGAAAGGATATGGTTGTGGAGCCAAGAGGGAATTTTATCAAAGTAGATGGAGGGATTAACTTTCTTCCCTGTCTCATAAAATGATAAATTTAAGTATGGAAAAGACTTCAGTTTCATTTTATAGATGCAGAAACTGAGGTCCAGTAGCTTAAGTGTTTTGCCCAAGATCATATATACATAATAAGCATTAGAGATCTCTGTTTCCAGAGCCAGGGCAAGTGGCAATATATTATTACTTATATTATTTTATCATTAGCATAGTAATGCCATTGCTAATGGTATTTTTCTTTGTTTTGTGACTCAAGGGAAGGAAGAGAGAATAGATGATGCAAATAGGACATTTTGAAAAGTGGAGGAGCTAGATAATGGAACTCTTAAGGTATTTTGTTGTTCAATCATGTTCCACTCTTTGTGACTCCATTTTTGCATTTTCTTAATAAAGATATTGGAGTGGTTGGCCATTTCCTTCTCCAGCTTATTTTACAGATGAGAAAACTGAGGCAAATAGGTAAGTAATTTGCCCAGGATCACTAAGCTATGGCAAGACTTGAATTTAAGAAGATGATTCTTCCTGACTTCAGGCCCAGCATTCTATCTACTGTGCCACTGCAGCTGCCCCTGTGAAGGCTCTCATAAGGAATGGTTTCAACATTTTCAGGAAAGTTGAAGGCTAAATTGCCTGTTTTAAGTTTGGGGTTTAGGAAGTAAAGGGAGAACAGTTTGAAAGTTATTTGGAGAATATGGGCAAACATTCCAATAAACAATAGTGTCTTCAGATAATCTATTTTGTTTTTCATGTCTAGCAAATCTCCATATAGACAAACTTTAAACATTGCCACATCAAGTTACTGAATTTTGTTCTTGAAACTTTGTTATAATTATTTTATTAGATCAGAAGGACTCAATGCACTAGATGTGGGCTAAAAGAGTGATTTTTTAAAATGGTACTACTATATGATTTGTTCACCAGTTATGATGTATCAGAAGAAACTTTCCAGGGCCACAGAATTCTAAGAGACTTGAATTTTTTTATTGTAAATACAATAGCCATTAACAGTAACAAACATTTCACCATACACAGAAGTACCAGAAATGATACTGTGTACGAATTTGTCAACTTTTGCCAACGTGACAGTGAGGTGGCCCAATGAATAGAGCACTTGGGCTGGAATCAGGAAGATCATAGTTCAGATTCTTCAGATACTTGTTAGATATGTGACTCCTGGACATGTCTTCTAACCTTGGTTTGCTAAAATTTCTTCAAGTATAAAATGGAGATAA
Source organism: Sarcophilus harrisii (assembly GCF_902635505.1). NCBI lineage: Eukaryota > Metazoa > Chordata > Mammalia > Dasyuromorphia > Dasyuridae > Sarcophilus > Sarcophilus harrisii. Next base: position 141,682,182 of record NC_045429.1, read on the forward strand.
TAATAGCACCTGTATCCCAGGATTATTGTTATTCTTTTTTTTTTTTTAGGTTTTTTTTTAGGCAATTGGGGTTAAGTGACTTGCCCAGGGTCACACAGCTAGGAAGTGTTTGCCTACTCATCCTAGCAGAAAGGAAGAAAATTTGGTTTATGAAATGCTGAATTTGGATTTAGAATAGAATTGAGTTTGAATGCTGCCTCTTATACTTACTATGTGAACTTGGGCAAATTGACTAATTTCTTTTTTATTATTATTATTATAGCTTTTTATTTACAAGATACATGCATGGGTAATTTTTTGACTAATTTCTTTAAGCTTCAGTTTCCTTACCTGTAAAATGAGAACAACAGTAGTTGTAAGGTATTGTGAAACTCAAATGAAATGTACCAGAACACTGGACAGTGGTGTCTGCTGGTGGACATCAATCCTTCATTGTCTGTCCACTGTAGCACTTTGGGGTTTGATTCTGTCTGAAAGAGTAGCTTCTCTTCTCCAGCCCTAGATAAAGCGCCCAGCTGAATCATCATGGTCAGGAGGAGTGAGCAAACATGAGGAAGATGGGGAGCTCCAACAGTGTCCACTCCTGGAAAGCTCCAGTGCCATCTCAGTAGGAAGCTGAGCTTCTTGCCCATTCTTGCCATAGACTGGCTACCCCTCCAGAAACTTTAGCTGTTCAGTGCAGAAAAAGGGGATATTGGGACTCCAGTTTCAGGACCGCATGGTACCAGCTGAACATAAGCTTGTGTCCCTGGTACTACAGTGACAGACAGAATTGGATCAATTTTACACTCTCAGAATCTGGCTCTTCTCCTCTTCTCTTCCTTCTCCCTTCTCTTGACCTTATTCTCTCTAGGTAGAGATAGAAGAATGGGATCCTCTGGAAAGAACCTATTTGGGTTGTCTTTTACTGATTACTCTAAAAGAAACCATTCTAATACTACATAGTTATTATTATTATTATAGTACTGATTTATCTGTGCATGTATGTGTTCTTGGGGTTACATGCATCCAGAAATCAGTCAACAAGCAGTTATTAATGACTTAATATGGGCAGGCACTGTACTAAGTACTTTTTTTTTTATAAAAGCAAATGCATGAGCCTTGCCTTCAAGGAACTCCCATACTAATAGGGGAGGCAACATGTGAAAAATCATATATACAATATATGTGTCCTGTAAGTAGAAAGTAATGGCAGAGAGAAGGAAGGCAGTAACTTTGGAGAGGGGACACTGGGAAAGGCCTCCTATAGATGAATTTTGAGCAGAGTCTCTAAGGAAACCAAGAGGCAGTAGAGGAGGGGAGTATGGAAAACAGCTCAGACATAAGGGTCAGTAAGTATAAAATGGATGTAAATATACCTACAGAAAGACGGTGATATATATATATATATATATATATATATATATATATTTTTTTTTTTTTTTTTTTTTTTCAGAACAACTAAGAATTTTTCTATCATCGGGATTCAGAGCTACATAGAAAAGAGATTCTATTGATTTTTAAGTTTTTCTCTAATGGCTCTGGACCCAAAGAACTAGGGACAAATGGTGGCAATTGCAGTTAGCAGTGGGGGAGAGAAGGGGAGATAGATTGAAGTTGGTTCAGGTGAGGCCATTTTGAGGAATTTCTGATCTTATATGTAGGTTTAAAGGAAGCCAGTCCCTCTGAGGGTCAGAACTGAAAGCATTGACTAAAGAACCCTAAGGCAAGAATTGAGAATGAGTGGCAATAAACTGAGGGGCCAGCCAAGAGAAAATAACTCTTCTTATTCATCATCCTTCACCTAACCCATCAGACTACTGAAAGAATAAGCACTTATTATAAAGAAAGTGTGAGAAAAATAATGTATGTAAAAATCTCAGACTACTATGAAGGACTTGTGATGAAAAATGCTGTCCATACTCAGAGAAGGAACTGATGGAGTTTGAATATAGATTAAAGTATACTTTTTTAAAACTTTTTTTTTCTTAAAGTTTTTTTGTTGTTGTTGTTTTGTTTTGCAACATGACTTTTAAGGAAATGTTTTGTATAACTTCACATGTACCTTCTCAGTGGGAGTGGGGATGGGGGAAGGGAGAGAATCTAGAACTCAGTTTTAAAAACAAATGTAAAAGTTTTACATGTAACTGGAAAAAATATATAACTGTTATATGTAATGTTAATGTGATAATATATTTATATATTATAATAGATACTGTATCTACTGTGTGTGTGTGTGTGTGTGTGTGTGTATATATATATATATAGAGAGAGAGAGAGAGAGAGAGAGAGAGAGAGAGAGAGAGAGAGAAATTTTTTTTTTTAATATGTAACTTTATGTTTCTAAACTTCCACTTTGGGAGTTCCTTTACTTATTCTCTTAATAATGTTCAAGTTTTTTATTCCATTTCTTATTCAAAATGAGAGTCTGAAAGTGCTGCTTTGAAGAGTTTAGGAGATTAGACAACCTAAAAATTCTTTTATCTATGGTTGTCCCAATATGGGATAAAGATTCCTCTGGCAGGAAGAGATTGACACTCAAACTTCATGTTGAGAACTATTCTTTCTTTCTTTTTTTTTTATTATAGCTTTTTATTTACAAGATATATGCATGGGTAATTTTTCAGCACTGACAAATGCAAAACCTTTTTTCCAATTTTTTCCCTCCTTCACTCCACCTCTCCCCAAGATGGCAGGTGGACCAATACATGTTAAATATGTTAAAGTATAAGTTAAATACTATATGTATTAATATCCATACAGTTATTTTGCTGAACAAGAAGAATCAGACTTTGAAATAGTGTGCAATTAACCTGTGAAGGAAATCAAAAATGCAAGCAGACAAAAACAGAGGGAGTGGAAATGCTATGTTGTGGTTCACACTCATTCCCCAGAGTTCTTTCGCTGGGTGTAGCTGGTTCTATTCATTACTGAACAAATGGGGCTGATTTGGTTCATCTCATTGTTGAAGAGGGCCACATCCATCAGAATTGATCATCATATAGTATTGTTGTTGAAGTATATAATGATCTCCTGGTCCTGCTCATTTCACTTAGCATCAGAGAACTGTTATTTCTTAAAACTAAAAAATTCTGTTTATCAAGCTGTTTGCTTACATCAATACTAAGTGCTTTAGTAGTTGGGAAGCAAAAATGGTTATGTGTGTTTCTTACTCTGCAGTATGTCCAGCTCAGGGACTTGTTCTCCTTAATTAATGCTTTCCTATGCTAAATCTTTGCCTGGTGATTTATTATCTGCTTATCGCCTATTCAGGTGCTGGACACTTTCCTTCATCATACTTATGTAAGTTCCTTGGGGGTGAATCTGGACTTAATAAAGCAATTTGGTCCAAAATGCCCAAGTTGTACTGTTTTTTAAAGCTCTCCAAAATTTTTCTTACCTTTCTGAATATCAAGGATTTGGTATATACTCTCTCAACTTAAGCAACACCTGAGCTTAGAAAATAAATGAACGAATGGTTGAATATGTAAATAGATCCTCCTTAGTATTCCAAACTTTCTTATTTAGCTTATAAGCAAAACTTTATATATATGCTTATAAGCAAACTAGCTTATTATTCATATGACTTTGACTATCTAGTTAGTCTGATTTTTATCCTCTTTTTCAGATCATTAATAAAGTTAAATAAACCCTAGGTTGGTATCAATCACAATTTGTAAATACAAGCTAGTGGGATTTCTTTAGGTAATAATAGTGGCATAATCCAAATAGATTCCAAATGAGGCATTAGTGTAAGGCAAAATACATGAAATGAAATAAAAAATGTAAAGCATTTTGCAAACTTCCAAATGTTATAAGTTAACTACAACTTTATATCTGTAGCTGTCTCTTTTCTTGCAATTCAAAATCCAAAGTGAGCTTTGGGGGCTTAGTTTTTGTTAAGTTTTTAATTTTTAATTACACAATGGGAGAAGACTGGCCAGTGAGGGCCATTCATTAGAACATGCTCAGATTTAAATTCCTGATTGGCTATTCAGGGCCTTCACCAAAAAATGCATTACTGGTTCCAATCCAACATAAGTAAATTTGGAGAACTGGTTTCTAAGATATGAATTACTCAGGTATTGGATGATGTGATGAAAAGTCTTCCAATTGGTTGCAAACCAGGAGAAATTGATGACACAGTAGACATTGAGCCAAAACTAAATTTGAATATAAAAGAGAAAAGGATCTTTCAGGTTTTTAATTTTTTTTTTCCTTTGTGGTGGTGAGAAGCAAAAACTGTTAATGAGCTGCCAGATAGGAGAATCATCAATAAGCTGCATTCTCCCTATCCAGTCACCAAGTGTTCATGAGTAGCTGGTACCTCTCTTTCCTAAATATTTGTTTTCTAATCATAGGTGAAAAAGGATTCTGGGAGAGCAGTGCCCAGGTGATCAGGTGATTTAGAGCTATTAAAGGGAGTGTTGACAATCTTCATTGGTAACAGAGTCTGCTAGAACAGTAGTGGTCAATGACACAGGAAATACCTTTGGACAAATCTAGCATTAGGAATTATGGCTTTTTATGACAGAAAAATAATAAAGGGGAACCTCCTCAGGGGATATCAGGGGATAAAAGGACTTATGGGGTCAGAAGTTGGAAGGTACTCTTGGTCACATGTATTTTTTGCATACGTGACTCATTACTGGTAAGTTTGAGGCCACTCTCCTAATTGGATGATTTGGAATATAATCTAAAGTCAGCAATAGTTTGAGTGCAATATTGCTATTCTTGCAATATTTTTCAAAATCTCGACTAAAATAACTTGAAACCCAGTTTTTATAGTAATTTTTGTCACACTTTTTTTCTTATTTAACTTCCAGAGAATTGGAAGTGATCTATGGTTGAGGCTATTCAGATAAACAAGCATAACCTTTAATTTAAAATCTGGAAGGCTCTAATAAGAAAGAAAAGGAGAGGATTCTGGGAAGATGGCAGAACAGGTCAGAAAACTTGAGCTTTCCAAATTTCCTCCACAGAAAAAAGATAGAATATTACTTCAGAGGGAATTTTGAGCAGTGTGAAAAAAGCAAAGTTAGGCTACCGCAGTTGTTCTAAGACAACTTGAGAAATCCTAGGAAAGAGCTGACCTCCAGCTGCAGATGTTTGACATGAGTACTGTCCAAATACCTTCAGGTCAACTCTTCAGAATCAACAAACAAGCACTGGGAGCAGATGGGTTTAGGAAGCAGCCTTAGCCTTAGAACTATTCATCAAGATTGAATCCCAGAACAGATTTCAGAAAATAAAACAGTAAGAAAGGATCTGAGAGTTGGGGCATTATTTCTCATACCTCCATACTGGAACTTGATAACACTAAAAGCTGCTAGAAATAAAAACTAAACAAAAAAATAAAAATAAAAATGTGGAAGCAAAGAAGAAAGAACCCAACCAGAGATAGCTACTACGAGCATAGAGAAGATCAGGATTCATATTCAGAGGAAGATAAAGAATATAAAAAAAGCCACAACTTTTTCAATGAGAGACATCAAATTATGCCAAGCCCAAAAAGGTTTCTTAGGGAAACTTTAAAAGGACTTTAAAAGTCAAATAAAAGATGTTGGAGGAAAATCAGAAAAAAAAACAGCAATCCAAAAAAAAATCAGGAAAATTATGAAAAGAAAGTCAACCAGTTTGAAATAGAGAACCAAAAATTTTAAAAAAGAAAAGAATGTCTTGAAAACTGGAATTGTGCAAATGGAAGCTAATGATATTTTAAGACATTCTAAGAAACAATAAAATAAAATCAAAGGAATGAAAAAAAATAGAAAAGAATATGAAACATTTCATCAGAAAAGCAACTAATCTGGAGGACAGATCAAGAAGAAATAATATAAGAATAGTTGTGCTACCTGAAAATTATGATAAAAAAAAGAATCTTGATACATGTAATATTACAAGAAATTATCAAAAAAAGTTGCCCTGTAGTTCTAGAATAAAAAGGCAAAGCAGAAATAGAAAACCCTCCAGCAATAACCACTTGAAAGATCCCTGGAGGAAAACTTACAGAAATGTCGTAGCTAAGTTTCAAAGCTCCCAGGTTAAGGAGAAACTATTGATAGCAACAAGAAAAAACCCCCCAACAATTTAAACATTATGTAGTTACCATAAGGATTATAGAAGACCTAGCAACTACTATGTTAAAGAATCATAGATCTTGGAATACTACATTTCATAGAGCAAAAGAGCTGAGGTTACAAACAAGAGTAACTTTACCCAGCAAAGTTAAATATAATCCTGAGTGGACAAAAAAAGGGGGGGGGGGATATTTAATGGACTTTCATGTTTTTGTGACAAAAATAGCAGAACACAAGGAAAAATTTGATATAACATCCAGAAGAAATATAAATTTTAAAGACCAATTATTAACAACTTAATAAGGTCAAATCATTTTTCTTATAGATGAAAATATTACCAGTTCTTCTATGATTGTCATTTTTATTTGGATAGTTTGAAAGAAAGGTTTGGGCTGAACTCAGTATGATGAGGTGATTCTAAAAAAAAAGTAAAGCTTTGTAGGGAAAGATAAAAAGGACCAATTATGTCATTCTAATGAGCCCAGAAAGGTAAAAATGATTATATAAGGTTACTCTCATTGTGGATACATTAAAGAGGGAACAACATAAATATCCATAAGGATATAAATGTCTTCTAAATTCAGGAAGAAATAGGAAGGGAAGGAGGCAGGGACATAGGGTGGGGGGCAGAGAGGATAAGGGAGAGATTTTTGGAGGGATAAATAAGTTGAGAAATAGGAGATCAAAGTAGTGAGTAGAAGAAAGACTTTGAGTAAAGGCAGCCTGTCAACCCTGCGTCTGTCATGTGAAAACCAGTCTGGCTAGGTGACAAGAGTTTCATTACTAGAAGATTAGCCTTTAGGTGAGAATTTTTCTTTGGCTAAGGCACTGAGTACACTAGTATTCCAATGGATTTGGATCTCAGTGATGTGTCTATTCCTTTCCATAATGCAAATAGCAACCCATCCATGCCGGCCCAAACTATGTGATTCTCTTCTATATGTTCCTATATGTTCACCATGAGGATCCTCCCAAGGAGCCTGGGACTTTCACTGAGTTCTCTGAACATCACAAGAATGTTAATGGAGCACCTAGGCTGTCTATTTTCCCTGATTGGTTAAGTACTCTTACCATATGACTAACCCATTTCCTTTTTCATTCATACATTTCTCTGATAGCATCTCCTATTCCTCCTTGATTTTTCTGAATAACTCCTTATTTGCAACATGGTATAGCCCATTCTTTTTTTGTTTTTCATTTTTAATAGCTTTTTATTTACAAATTATATGCATGGGTAATTTTATAGCATTGACAATTGTCAAACCTTTTGTTCCAATTTTTCCCCTCCTTCCCTCCACCCTCTCCCCTAGATGGCAGGATGACCAATACATGTTAAATATATTAAAGTATAAATTAAATACAAAATAAGTATACATGACCAAACCGTTATTTTGCTGTACAAAAAGAATCAGACTCTGAAATATTGTACAATTAGCCTGTGAAGGAAATCAAAAACGCTGGCAGACAAAAATATAGGGATTGGGAATTCAATGTAATGGTTCTTAGTCATCTCCCAGAGTTCTTTTGCTGGGTGTAGCTGGTTCAGTTCATTACTGCTCCATTGGAACTGATTCAGTTTATCTCATTATAGCCCATTCTTTTTCTCCCTATTCCTTTTTTTTTTGAAGTCCTCAATTTTATTTCCTTGGACACTATTGTTTCAGGATACCATTCATGCAAAATTATAGGTAGGATATGAAAAAAAAAGTCTTTGTTTCAGGGAGAGTCTTGGATTATTAAATGGACTTTGTAATTTCTTAAAGGCAATTTAGTTCTGTTGCCTTCTATTCAATTCTTCATCTAGCTCATTGCCAATTTGTATGTAGTATTTTAGATACTATCTAGTTCTATACCCTTATCTTATAGATGAGAAAATTGAGACCCAAAGACAGGAAGTGTCTTGCCTATCATCACACAGGTAGCAACTTGTAAAGCCCATATGAGATCACCTGATTTCAAACCCTGGGTTCTTTATATACTACTACTACTACTACTATACTACTATCACTACTACTAATTACTACTATCATGATTATTACTACTGATACATCACTACTACTAACTACTACTATCACTACTACTATGATTATTACTACTACTATCACTATTACTATTACTACTATTACTAATACTATCCCTACTATTACTATCACTACCATTAACTACTACTACTACTACTATTACTACTATCATTGCTACTACTACTACTACTATCACTACTATTACTACTATCACTACTACTATTCTCACTATCACTATTACTATAACTACTACTAACTACTACTACTATCATTACTACTAGCTACTACTACTACTATTACTACTGCTAACTACTACTACTATCACTACTACTAACTACTACTACTACTAACTACTACTATCACTACTACTACTACTACTACTACTACTACTACTACTACTACTACTGCTGCTGCTGCTGCTGCTACTGGTACTACTACTTCTGCTGCTATAGCTGCTTGTCAATAAACATTTATCAAACACTTATTATGTTCCAGACTGAAGAAGGAAATGGCAAAACACTCCAATATCTTTTCCAAGAAAGTCCCAAATGGAGCCACAAAAATGGAGCCAAAAGGGCTGAAAAAGTGACTGAAAAACAAATATGCCAGGCACTATGCTAACTGCTATATTGCTGCTAGTCTAGTCAATAAACATTTATTTATAATTATTTATTTATGAGAACAAATTGTGGTATATGTTTGTAAGGGAATACTATTATGCTATAAGAAATGATAACCTCATTGATTTTAGAAAAATATAGATAGACTTGCATGAAATAATGAAGATCAAAATGAACAGAACCAAGAGAACACTGTACATAGTAACAACAATATTAAGAAAACTTTGAGCATTTTGACTTTACAAATATCTAAGTTAATGATAAAAGCCATATGAAGGAAAACACCATCTGCATATAGAGAAAGAACTGTACCTAATGATAGCCATCTCTAGGTTGGGAGGGAGGAAGGGAAGGAGGGAAAAAAGAGAAATTTACACTATAGTTTCATTATATATTTAAAAGGAATAGCAAATTATACATAATAGATTTGCAGTTTCAAGCGACATCTACACACACACACACACACATATACATTTATTAAGTACTTACTATGTGCCAGACACTGTGCTAAGTGCTGTATTGCTGCTCCTATTAGGTAACATTTATATAGTGTTTTACAATTTGTTTTTTTTTTTTATTTTTTTATTTTTTTTATTTAATAGCCTTTTATTTACAGGATATATACATGGGTAACTTTACAGCATTAACAATTGCCAAACCTCTTGTTCCAATTTTTCACCTCTTACCCCCCCACCCTCTCCCCTAGATGGCAGGATGACCAGTAGATGTTAAATATATTAAAATATAACTTAGATACACAATAAGGATACATGACCAAAATGTTATTTTGCTGTACAAAAAGAATCAGACTCTGAAATATTGTACAATTAGCTTGTGAAGGAAATCAAAAATGCAGGTGTGCATAAATATAGGGATTGGGAATTCAATGTAATGGTTTTTAGTCATCTCCCAGAGTTCTTTTTCTGGGCATAGCTAGTTCAGTTCATTACTGCTCCATTAGAAATGATTTGGTTGATCTCGTTGCTGAGGATGGCCAGGTCCATCAGAACTGGTCATCATATAGTATTGTTGTTGAAGTATATAATGATCTCCTGGTCCTGCTCATTTCACTCAGCATCAGTTCGTGTAAGTCTCTCCAGGCCTTTCTGAAATCATCCTGTTGGTCATTTCTTACAGAACAGTAATATTCCATAATTTTCATATACCACAATTTATTCAGCCATTCTCCAACTGATGGACATCCATTCAGTTTCCAGTTTCTAGCCACTACAAAAAGGGCTGCCACAAACATTCGTGCACATACAGGTCCCTTTCCCTTCTTTATAATCTCTTTGGGATATAATCCCAGTAGTAACACTGCTGGATCAAAGGGTATGCACAGTTTGATAACTTTTTGAGCATAGTTCCAAACTACTCTCCAAAATGGTTGGATTCGTTCACAACTCCACCAACAATGAATCAATGTCCCAGTTTTCCCACATCCCCTCCAACAATCATCATTATTTTTTCCTGTCATCTTAGCCAATCTGACAGGTGTGTAGTGGTATCTTAGAGTTGTCTTAATTTGCATTTCTCTGATTAATAATGACTTGGAGCATCTTTTCATATGACTAGAAATAGTTTCAATTTCTTCATCTGAGAATTGTCTGTTCATATCCTTTGACCATTTTTCAATTGGAGAATGGCTTGATTTTTTATAAATTAGAGTTAATTCTCTATATATTTTGGAAATGAGGCCTTTATCAGAACCTTTGACTGTAAAAATATTTTCCCAGTTTATTGCTTCCCTTCTAATCTTGTCTGCATTAGTTTTGTTTGTACAAAAACTTTTCAGTTTGGTATAATCGAAATTTTCTATTTTGTGATCAGTAATGATCTCTAGTTCTGCTTTGGTCATAAAGACCTTCCCCTTCCACAGGTCTGAGAGGTAAACTATCCTATGTTCCTCTAATTTATTAATAATTTCATTCTTTATGCCTAGGTCATGAACCCATTTTGACCTTATCTTGGTGTACGGCGTTAAGTATGGATCAATGCCTAGTTTCTGCCATATTAGTTTCCAATTTTCCCAGCAATTTTTATCAAACAGTAAGTTCTTATCCCAAAAGCTGGGATCTTTGGGTTTGTCAAAGACTAGGTTGCTATATTTGTTGACTGTTTTATCCCTTGAACCTAATCTATTCCACTGATCAACTAATCTATTCCTTAGCCAATACCAAATAGTTTTGGTAACTGCTGCTCTATAATATAATTTTAGATCTGGTACAGCTAAGCCACCATCATTTGATTTTTTTTTTATTAATTCCCTTGAAATTCTTGACCTTTTGTTTTTCCATATGAACTTTGTTGTTATTTTTTCTAGGTCATTAAAATAGTTTTTTGGGAGTCTGATTGGTATAGCGCTAAATAAATAGATTAGTTTAGGTAATATTGTCATCTTTATTATATTTGCTCGCCCTATCCAAGAGCATTTAATATTTTTCCAATTGGTTAGATCAGACTTAATTTGTGTGAAAAGTGGTCTGTAATTTTGCTCATAAAGTTTCTGATTTTCCCTTGGCAGATAGATTCCTAAATATTTTATATTATCAGTAGTTACTTTAAATGGAATTTCTCTTTGTAACTCTGACTGTTGGATTTTGTTAGTGATATATAAGAATGCTGATGACTTATGTGGGTTTATTTTATAACCAGCAACTTTGCTAAAGTTGTGGATTATTTCTAATAACTTTTTAGCAGAATCTCTGGGGTTCTCTAAGTATACCATCATGTCATCGGCAAAGAGTGATAATTTGGCTTCCTCATTGCCTATTCTTATTCCTTTAATCTCTTTCTCAGCTCTTATTGCTATAGCTAGCGTTTCTAACACAATATTAAATAGTAACGGTGATAGTGGGCAACCTTGTTTCACTCCAGATCTTATTGGGAGTGTTTTACAATTTGTGAAGCATTTTTAACTGTTATTATCTCATTTAATTTTTAACAATAACCCTGTGAGTTGAGGCCTATTATTATTTCCATTTTACTGATAAGTAGAATGAGCCTGAAACTGGTTTAGTGACTTACATAAGATTACATAGCTACTAAGTATCTGGAGCAAGTTTCAACTAGGTCTTTCTGTTTCCCAAACACTAATCATTATGCAATACTGTCCCCATAATTCAGCTAGGTAAATTTGTGTCTTCATAGCTGTAGATTGTAACTTCAAAGTGTATCTATTAACTTAGATATTTCTAGGGTTCTTTTCTCCACTATCCAATATTCAAGGAAGGTCTTTGGGAGTTGCTTGTTGTGATTAGACAATGCTAATAAGATTATTGAGTCAGAGATTTAGATCCAGAAGGGTCCTTAGAGATCAACTACTATAAATGCCTTTTCACAGATGAGGAAACTGAGGTCCAGAGATGTTAAGTGATTGGCCTAAAATAACTTAGCAAGTAAATAACTTAGCAAGCTGGGATTCAAACTCAGGTCCTTTAATTCTAATTTCATTCTTTTTCCAATTGTACCATGCTACCTTCTCTCATTTTCCCTTTTCCCTTCTATCCACAACACTCCAAAATAAACATTCACAAAACCCTCATTAGCATATATGAATGTGGGGGTTCATTTATTATCCTACCTCCACTCTATATTCAAATACATAAATTAGGTGATAACATGTCTCAACTAATAAATTTATCACACATCATTAAGTGAAAATTCTTGAATGGCTAACAGTGATATTGATAGGAAGAGTTCAGAAAGGCTCAGAAAATTGGTCACAGTTGTAGGGTGTCTCTAAAGTAAGAAACTAGTTCAGACTTCAGGTTATTCAATTATCTAGAAGAGGAGAGATTTTGGTGGTGGAGATGAAGGAGTGGGAACATCTGGATATAAGCTGGGAAGAACCAAGACCTCAGATACAATTAGTGAGAACAGAAAGGATAACTACTGAGTTATAGAAAAGAAGCGAGATATCAAGGCAGGGTAATGGCCCTTTAGACATCTAAAAGTAGAAGACTTGGACTGAAGTCAACTGTTAAACTCACCTCCTCATTGATTGAGGGAAGTTCCAAGAAAAGGTCTGTTCTTTTCTAGCTTCTCCTCCTGGGCCATTTTTCTTTTAATTCAGTTTTAGATTATCATCAGATCTATTTCCTCCTATCCTACTTCCTCTGATCCATCCATTGAGAATTCAAAGAAAATCAAAACTTGTTAATAAATATCTATAGTCAAGAAAAACACATTCAAGCAAAACTCATTCCTACTTTAGATATGTCAAGAAAAAAAAGAGAAAAATTTGTATTGATCTATACTCTTGAGTTCATTTGCTCTTTATGTGATGGGATGTAGATGTTTCATTGTGAAGTCTTTAGGTTTGTGCTAGGTCATTGTGTTGATCAGGGTGCCTAAAATTTTCAAAATCGTTTATTTTTAAAATATTGTTATTTCACGAATTGTTCTCCTGATTAATGTCACTTTACTTTGTATCAGTTCATTTAAGTATTCCCAAGTTTTTCTAAAACCATCCCCACCATAATTTTTTACAACACAATAGTATTCCATCATCTTCATATATTATAATTTGTTCAATCATTTTCTAATTCATAGGCACTCTTTCAAATTCTTTCCCACTATGTAGGGCTGCCATAAATATTTTTGTATATATGGGTCCTTTTCCTTTTTGATTTTTTAAAACAAATTTGATATAAAGTCAGTAGAACTATCAGTGGTTCAAATGGAATGCAGAATTTAATAGGTTTTTTAGGCATAGTTTCAAATTCCTGGGCTTGTTTATCAACAAACATTGTTAATACACTACTATTTTGCTTGTTGATCTCATTAGCTCCCATGAATTCAATTATCTCTATTCAGATAATTCTCAGTTCTATTTATAATTGACCTAATTGCTGGGCTAATTTCCCTTTTGCATCTTTAACTTCCTATCAGACATCTTGAAATCTTAAACTCAACATCCCCCAAGATGAACTCTTTATTTCCCCCCAAACTCTCCTCTCTTTTTAACTTCCCTATTAATACTGAAGGCATCTTTACAATCACCCAGGCTCAAAATCAAAGTGTCTTCAGCAACTTCTCTCTCACTTCAGGTATCTAATCTGAGAGAAATGATTATTTCTTGCTTATACTGATAATCAATTATTAAAAATGATCATTTCTTACTTATGTTAATAACCAATTATCAATTGATAAGGTTTTTTTTTTTTTCTATTTCCTCATTCAGAAATAACCCCCTGTAGGGAATCCAGCCAGTCTTTGAAGGACTGACCTTGCCCAAAAATTTGTCCCACTTAGACCATCTTATCTAGGTGGAATTGTTTCCCACTCAACTAGAAAATCTTATAAAGAAAGACTAATCTAAGTAAATTCCTGCCCATTGTGTTCTACTCTAACCACCTTGAATTGGGGGTAGATCCCTTTGTCTAGACTGGGGGTGTTCTGGGAGGAAGAGTAATAAAATCAAAGCATGTTCCCCAGCCCCTCATTAGAGTAGGCCCACCTCTCATTATAATGTTCATTGTCTCATTAATTGTTAACCAATCAGAGTTGATCGAAGCTTGTTGGGAATACCAAGGGGCCTGCATGAGGATACTTTTAATTTATGAGAGAAAGCCAAAGGACCATCCTTTTATTAACTATTTGCCAGCCATAATTAATAAAATGATCAGTTACCTAGAATTATTTATTCCAACCTTTTATTTGTCACAAATCTATTCCCCATTCTGTTTTCACAATATAACTCTTATAAAGCTCCCCTCTCACTTCTGACATGGATACTGCCCCAATGAAGTCTCTTTTCACCTCCAGCCTGGACTATTGTAATAATTTTATGGTTGCTTTCCCTTTCTTAAGTTTCTTTCCAGTCCACTTAACTACCACTCAGCTATCAAGGTGATTTTTTTCTTTGTATTTCTGTACTTAACAGTGCCTGGCACCCAGCATTTGATAAATGCTTATTGACTGACTAAAGTACCATACTGATTCTTTACTTCTATATTTCTGAAATCCTGAATTGTAATTCTATCAGAGAGAGAGAACAGGGGTTAACTAGAAATAAATATAAATTAATTCAGAGAGCCAAACCTCTGTTTAAGTGCTAGGAATTTTCCTATCTGGAGATGTGGAGAAAGATTACAATTCTACCCCTAATTTTTCATCTGATATAAACTACCAAAAATTGTCAAGGAGAAAAACTTGTGAACTTGAGGGCCTGTTATATTTTCCCTAGGCTTTAAGTGGGTTAAATATTGTAACAGGTTATTCAGGACAAGATAGCACAGTGGATAGAACTGGGCCTGCAGTCAGGAAGGTCTGAATTACAATCTGACCTTAGACATTTAATAACTGTGTGATCCTGAGCAAGTCACTTAACCCAATGGTTTTTTCAATTATAAAATGAATTGGAACAAGAAATGGAAAACTGCTTTGTCATGAAAACTCCAAACAGGGTCACAAAGAGTCATGACTAAAATGATATAACCCCAAAATGTTTACATCCATATAGATAACTGTTAAGCTGTGTTTGCTATCTATTCTTTTAAAAATTTATAGGTAATTAATAAATTCTGATAAGAGAAAAAATGTAATAAATAGAATATAGTACATTCTTGAAGTTGACGTATCTAGCTGGTCAATAAATATTTTTGCCTTTATGTATAAATCTGTATGCTAATGCCAGTTTGTCTGAACTATAGATTTGACATCAGATCAATGAGCACATGACTGCTCTGGCCAAGACACTGGAAATTTGGCTTTCATTCCTTTATTATGTAAATACTGGCTCTTCACCCTCTGCTTATGCAGTATCACGCCATCCTCTGTGCCGTCTGCAGAGGCTGGTGTTTCTAGGGCAAGATGCTTTTTGCTTATATTTTGATTTCAGGTTGGCACTCTGTTGAAACATCATTAACAATATATTTGTGGATATTTCTATTCACACATTTTTAGAGGCCAAAGTATGAAGCTAGATGGCTAGAAGGAAGATCAGATACCAACTGTAACAGGAGAGAAATGAAATGAGAACAAAAAAAAAAAAATCCTTATAGTCAGGAGAGCAGAAATCTTTTTTTTTCCCCTTGTTCTCACAGGGATCATCTTTTCTTTCTTTCTTTCTTTCTTTCTTTCTTTCTTTCTTTCTTTCTTTCTTTCTTTCTTTCTTTCTTTCTTTCTTTCTTTCTTTCTTTCTTTCTCTTCTTTTTCTCTTTTCTTTCTCTCTTTTTTCTTTCTTTTTCTCTTTCTTTCTTTCTCTTTTTCTTTCTTTCTTTTTATTGGAACTCTACTCTTCAGCCCTCAGACAGGAAAGCAGACTGAATGAGGCAGCTAAGAGATTAATTTATGAGAGAAAGTCAAAGGACCATCCTTTTATTAACTATTTGCCAGCCATAATTAATAAAATGATCAGTTACCTAGAAACTTTTATTTATTCCAACCTTTTATTTGTCACAAATCTATTCCCAATTTTGTTTTCACAATATGACTCTTATAAAGCTCCCCTCTCTAGCTTTTTATTTTCAAAACATATGGATATGGATTTTTTTTTAAACATTGGATAATTTTTCAACATTGATCCTTACAAAATCTTCTATTCCAATTCCCCCCTTCCCCCATGCCCTCCCCTAGATGGCAAGTAATCCAATATATGTTAAACATGTTAAAATATATATATTAAATCCAATATATGTATACATATTTATTCAATTATTTTGCTGCATGAAAAAAATCAGACCAAAAAGGAAAAAAAAAAAATGAGAAAGAAAACAAAATGCAATCAAACAACAACAAAAAGAGTGAAAATGTTATGTTGTGATCCACACTCAGTTCCCACAGTTCTCTCTCTGGGGGTAGATGGCTCTCTTCATCACAAGATCATTGGAACTGGCCTCAATCATCTCCTTCTTGGAAAGAGCCATGTCCATCAGAATTGATCATCATATAATCTTGCTGTTGCTATGTATAACGATCTCCTGGTTGACAAAAGAAATCTTCCTTCCTCTCCTCAGTTCTATATAGTTCTCTCGTGACCCTCCTCTCATCAGCCTTGTTATTATTATCATTGAATTGTTTATGATCTCATTTGGGGGTTTCTTGGCAGAGATACTGGAATGGCTTGCCATTTCCTTCTCTAGTCTATTTTATAGATGAGGAAACTGAGGTAAACAGGATTACCTGTGACCACAGTCAGAACCAGTAAATACATCTAAAGCTAGATTTGAACTCATAAAGATGAATGTTCCTGACTCCAGACCTAGAACTCCTAATTGGAGTCTTTGCCAATTTCTGCTCTCTAGCCAGTTTTCCTGGGATTCCTGAACTCTATAGTGAATATGGTATCTTGGGCTGAGCTGATGTTATCTATCATCGTGCATTTCTTCCCTCTGGACTACTCTGGGGGAAAAAGCAAAACACAACACTTTGTGTAGAAGTCTTGGAGGAGCAAAGGATTCACCAATATAGACCTAAATGGCAAATCATTCTTTCTTTTAAAATTTTTTAATTTGAATTTTTTAATTTTTAAAAGCTTTTTATTTTCAAAATATATGCATAGATGATTTTCAACACTCACTCTTGCAAAACTTTGTGTTCCAAAAAAATTTTTTTCTTCCTCCCTTCCCCCAATCCCTCCCCCCGATGGCAAGTATTCCCATATATGTTAAACATATTGTAATTCTTCTAAACGTATTTTCATATTTGTCATATTGTGCAAGAAAAATCAGATCAAAAAGGAAAAGAATGAGAAAGAAAACAAAAAGCAAGCAAATAACAACAAAAAAGGTGAAAATATTATGTTGTGGTTCATTCAATACTCACAGTCCTTTCTCTGTCACAAAGCCCTCTCTATCACAAACCTTTGGAAATGGTCTAAATCATTTCATTTTTGAAGAGAGCCACATCCTTTGAAGAGAGCAAGAATAATCTTGCTATTGCTGTGTACAATGATCTCCTGGTTCTGCTCATTTCACTTAGCATCAATTCATGTAGGTCTCTCCAGGCCTCCTTGAAATCATCCTGCTGATCATTTCTTACAGAACAATAGTATTCCATGGCATTCATATACCATAACTTATTCAACCCTGAATGGCAAATTGGAGATTACTTAGTTCAACTTCTTGTTTAACAGACAAGTAACCTGAAGTCCATAGAGTTTAAATCACTGCTAAGGTCCCAGAGGCAGCAAAGGGACAAATCTCTTAGCTGCCTCATTCAGCCTGCTTTCCTGTCTGAGGGCTGGAGAGTAGAGTTCCAAGTTCCTCTAGAAACCTGGAAGGGAGAAATTGGACTCACAGGTCATACACAAATAGTCCCTATGAACATTTGGAGTGGACTCTCTAACTTTGTATATTTTGCGTTTCTTCTGAGCTAATTCAATTCTGCCTTGCTCATATAGCACAGCACCTATGAGAGAAAAGATTTGGGATTTCTCTTATTAGCTGATTTAGGGCAGTTCATCAATTCTCATTTTTCTCATCTGTCAAATGGGGATGATGATACTTGGACTACTTGTCTCACAGGGTTGTTGTGAGAAAAAAATTTTATAAATTTAAAAGTACTATATAAACCCGAGTTAAAATGATGCTGTCTGTGATGATTGAGAGAATTTCTGCATTGATGAAATCAGGAATCAGTGGGAGCAATACAATGGTATATTGACTAGAGTGCTAGAACTGGAGTCGGGAAGTCCTGAGTTCAAATCCAGCATTGGATGCTTATTAATTATGAGACTGTATAAGTCACTTAACTTTTGTCTACTTTGGTTTCTTCAACAATTGAAATAGTGTTAATAATAGCATCTACTTTGTAAGACGTTTTGAGGATTAAATAAGAAAATTTGTAAAGAGCTTACAAACCTTAAAGTACTATATAAATGTTAGTTATTATTATTTTTAGTTTTTAGTAAGAAGGTAAAAGATTATAGGGAACCCTGAGAGAAGTGTAACTTTAGCCAGGGAGCCTCTGCTCCTGGAAGCTGTAGCCATCACATCTTTCAGAAAGGTCCACCCAAAGTACTTGAATTTTTATGGCCTTTTGGGAAATAGTATTTCATTGGATTTTCCTCTAGTCTTATATCTGTTACCAAATGCTTCACAATTTCTTTACTTAAATGAAGCAGTAACACTTCCCATTGAAAAGTTGAATTTCCTAGAAAGAAAAACTGAATTCATCTGGAGACCTGAGAAAAACTCATTTTGCTGAACATCTAGTGCAGACTTACACACCATTGACCTATTTTCTTGCAATAATTATTATTACAAGGGAATCATATTGAAATATTATTATCAAAATATTTTAAAGAATACATGGACCTCTTGAATTTATCCAGTTTGGGAAATATCTGTAAACTCCTGGTCTAGAGATGTTAACTACTGAATTCTGGTTATTTACTATGTGTATTATACTCTGCTAGATGTAAGACAAGACAAACCTAATTAAAACACTTTTCTTTTCAACATGGACTTTGCAGTGACCTGATAGTTTTTTGTAGTAGTGATATGGCCATCATTTGGCCATTTGTATCTCCATTGTTATTTCTGGCATGATTAATAACTCACTTAAGAATTTCCTTATCATAGTCTTATTGAAAGCAGCAATAATTCATCTCATTCTCTCTGGTAGGGTTTTTTTGGGGGGGAGGTAAAGGGTAAGCAAAAATAGTCTAGTCTTTTAACTCATGAAAGTAGTCAGTGGTTCACTTTTGGCTTACATATTCAAGAGAAACTTTTCATCTTCCTTTCTTCCTTTTTTCCTTCTCTTTCTTTCTTTCTTTCTTTCTTTCTTTCTTTCTTTCTTTCTTTCTTTCTTTCTTTCTTCCTTCTTTCCTTCCTTCCTTCCTTTTTCCTTCCTTCTTTCCTTCCTTCCTTCCCTTTTCCTTCTTTCCTTCCTTCCTTCCCTTTTCCTTCTTTCCTTCCTTCCTTCTCTCCCTCCTTCTCTCCCTTCTTCTCTCCCTCCTTCTCTCCTTCCTTCTTTCCCTTCCTCCCTCTTCCCTCCCTCCTTCTTTCCCTTTCTCTCTCCTTTCCTTCCTCCTTTCCTTTCTTCCTTCTTTCCCTCCAGAGTCAGCTAACCTAGATTGGGAAGGTCAGGAGAAGAATAGTCTTCTTATTTTTTTAATAGTATTTTATTTTTCCAAATAGATGCAAAGATACTTTTCAGCATTCACCTTTGCAAAACCTTATGTTCCCAATTTTTCTCTCTTTCCCCCTTCCCTCCTTAAGATAACAAGCAATCCAGTATAGAAATAGTCTTCAACAGAATACTTCTCTTTTATAAATTTGAACTATTCCCAGTCCCTATTTGGTAGCTCTAAATTTCTTTTTCACCCACTGCCAATTAAGTCTTAATTAGACAGGCCTGTTTTCTTGCAGTTGGCCAGGATGTCTGATCAATACATTGAAAATATTCCAAAACATGTGCAATGTCTAACACTTGTGAACCTTCCATCTTCATGAAAGACTAGGTGTTGGACTACTCAATCATAGTCCTTCCTTAGCTTAATATTTCACTCTTGACTCTGTGCATTTCCTATATTTCTTTCTTTCTGTCTTTCTAAGAAATCGTTTCCTATGCCTAAATGCCATCCCTTCTGATTGCCTCCTCTAAGAATCCTTACCTTTTCTCAAAACTCTCCTGCAATGAAGTTTCCATGAATCCTTGATTTTCTTCCACTTTCCAACAAGTTGTTAATGCTTTCTCCCTCCTCAGAATACCTATTTATTCATAATACTGTTTTCTTTAATCAAATAAGCTCAGAGATAATGTAGAGTCAAAGAGTGTTTTATTTTGAACTTTATAACTCCAGTTAAGGGCAAAATTCCATTGTTGTGGACTGAATGCAAAAATGCAACTATCTATATCTATCTCTATCTGTCTATCTATCATTTTCCCTTTCTAGCTTAGGGTAGCCCCTACCCACCCACCCAATGGCATTCTACTTCTTATAGGCATAATTATGTAATGATATTATACCATAAATAATATAATAATAAATATGCTATGTTAATAATCATTATTATTAGTGTGTTATGAAGATTGTAGTCCTTCACTCTTCTCTTATTGTATACAAAGTCAGCATTATAATGAAGGTATTCTCTGGCTCAATTAAGAAGCTTGACAATGAATATGACCTGTGATTTGCTATATGAGCTTCATGAGCTGCTCCATACTAATAGCATTTTATTTCTTGAAATGGATTAATGTTTATCAGTTTTACTTGATTCATTTTTTCAGGCTCATCTACTTCCTAATTTTCAGGAAGGAACCTTTCTAGAAAAGATACCTTAGTTGATGAAAGAAAACTATTCTCTGGGAAGATTACCTTAAAAAGTTTACCTTAAATTCAAATGATTAGAATTCCCTTTTCATAAAATCAGTGAGAATTTGGTATGCCTTTATTCAGCACATTTTTGACATTTCTACATTATAATTAGTTTTACTGTTCTACTGCTCCATTGCTATTGTTTCTGAGAGCCAACCAATGCTTCACCCAACTGCCCATCCATATACATGAAAAGGTCCTCACCTTGTCTTCTAATCTAAAACAGTTGCTCTTGGCTCATATTCTGATCAACTTCACCATGAAATGTTATCTTTTGACTACCTTTCATGCCCTCCAGAATCTTTCTTTCTCTTGAAAATGTTTTCTTCCATTTCAGTTTTTACGTCTATATTTAGGGTTCATTAGCTCTTCATGCCCTTGGCACTCTGTTCAAACTGAGTGGAATTATTTCAGATCCTATCTGCTGAATTCTTATTTATATTCTAGTACCTTTGCGATTGGGACAGCATTCCATAGTTCATTCATTTATTTATTTTTTAACCCCTGTGTCCTTCACATTTATTACAAATTTTATATTTTTGGAAAGTCGATTTTTTTCTTTCACTATCATATAAATCTTTTAAAGTCACCAACAACTAATGAACAACATTTTATTTTTCTATTCTTTTTGGGTTCTTCAACCTCCTCCAAAAACATATTAAAGATATTCATTGGAGAAGCAAAGCTGTGTCAGAAAGCATTTTATAAGCTTAAGAAATATGCTTGTACTTTTCTCTGTCATTTGGATGATATTTTCCTATATGCCTTTTTTTAAAAAATAAAAGTTCTTTCTGCAAGGCATTGGGTTTTACCCTCAAACCATTATAATGAGTTCTTTTCTTCACTATTTTCTTAAAAAGTTATTTATTTATTTTTAATACACATCACTTTATGAATCATGTTGGAAAAGAAAAATCAGAACAAAAGGGAAAAACCATGGGAGAGAGAAAAAAAAACCAAACAAACAAACCAGAAAAAGAAGTAAACATAGCACGTATTGATTTCCATTCAATCTTCATATTTCTTTTTCTGGATGCAGATGACATTTTCTGTCCAAAGTCTATTGGAATTGCTTTGGATCCTTCACTGTTTTCAATAGTTGGAGAGTGTTGCTTGTAGAAAACTGTGTCAAAATTCCCTCGTCTGTGAGGGATAAAAGGGGATCATTCAGGAGCTGGTTGAGATATTGGGGGAGTGAGTGGAAGAGAGAGGGAGCAAGTTCTTGTGAACAGAGTTTGTACAGTGGCAGTTGCTGCCTCTGCTTCTTGCTGAATTTTTTGGAAAATTCCATATGATGTGTTTTACTAACACAATTAGGTATCATGTTTCAGTCAAACTAGATGATTCATTGGTTGACTTTTCTGATTCTGTGCTCCTAAACTATATCTTTTCTTTGCTATCTATCACTTTCAGTTTCAAACTTGGATGATGCCTTTGTAGAATCTGCCCTTTCAACTGTCTCTTTCTCTTAACTTTCTGGATTCAGACTCTGTATTCTCTGCAAATAATTCCAACTTTAGCGTATAAATGGTAATAAAATTACTAATTAAATAATAAATAAAATTAGTAATAAAATTATCATCTTTTGCCTATAATTGTTTATATTTTTCATAGTTATATAAATCTGATGTCCATATGTCCCCACTTTACTATATTTTATCATGTTCAAAGCTTAGTAACAACTTCTTGTTTCAGAACTGAGTCACTGTTTTGCTTAGAACTCTGCCCAAACGTCATTCAGCAAAACTCTTACAGACATACTGCATATGAATGTTTATTCTCTTCTCTCTTTACGAACAGAATATTTAAAAATTGGTCAGAGAATCCAAGGATGAAGCAATAGGCAATAAACTCCTTTTCAATGACTGGTGAGGTAATGAGAGGTACAACTGGTGGCTCATATAATTTCCTTCTGTAGAAATTCAGCCTTGGAATATATAATTTGGTGGCCAGGTATTCATGATTGATTGTTTTTGTAAATCTGAATTTCCTATCTGACCTGAGTGGCTGGTTACTTTGAATGTCCAACAAGTTTTCTCATTCCTTTAAAGTCAGAGTTCTTAACCTGGGATCCTTGAACTTGTTTAAAAAAATATTTTGATAATTATATTTCAGTATTTTTGATTTCCTTTATAAACCCTATATTTTTTATTTTATGTATTTGAAAATATCCAGAGGGGTTCACAAATATTCAGATTATCACAGGAGTCCAAAACATACACACAGGCACAGACACACAAACATACACACACACTAAACACCTCTATTTTATAAGAAGAAAGTGACAAATGCTAGTTCAAATTCATTCAGTGTAGTTAAAAGCGTGATTATATAATATGACCTAACATCCTCTATAGCTAGGTTGAAAAGTATAGCGTATAAAATTTTAGAGCTAAAAGGAACATTGGAGAATACTTGCTATGTCTATTTTTAATTCTATTTTAGTATTTTTTATTTTAAAGGACTAGATGGGTTTAATTTATATAACTTTTTTTTTTTTTGATAAAGCAAAATGCTTGTCCTAATTTGACCCTATTGGGGCATAACAAAGTTTTCAGAACACTAGAATGGAAGAAAAAAAAAGAAAATCTTGATATCATTCAGGAAGTATGAGTAAAATTCTTTCTGTATTGTTTCTGGTCTAATCTATGATCTGATAAAATAAGTTAGGTATGAAAGCGCTAAGAAAATGTTGTAGACTTATTTATGGAGAAATTGCTGTTTTTTCAAACATGCTAAAAGCCCCTGTTCATTTTTCAGTAAAAAATGAGCAGCCTTCATTTGAAAGTACAGGTACAAACCCACTTTCTACATTGGGGGTTAAGTCAATTGGAATTTGAAATGTATCTTGCTACTGACTACCTACTAGGTTCTGTGATTTCATTCATGTGGGTATTCCAATTACCAATATAAGTCTTTAATGCTTACATGTCTAGCTAAGGCACCCAGATGGCACAGTGGACAGAGTGCCTGGAGTAAGAACTCCTCTTTCTGAGTTCAAATCTGGCCTCAGACACTTACTAACTGTGTGATCCTGGGCAAGTCACCCACCCTGTTTGCCTCAGTTTCCTCATCTATAAAAGGTTCTGGAGAAGAAAATGATAAACCAGTCCATTCTCTGCCAAGAAAACCCTAAGTGGAATTATAAAGAATCAATTTACAACTGAAATGACTGAATAACGACAAAATTGATCTCCAATATTAATGAGTTCTCTTTAGGCCTAATGATTCAACCAGTTCAAAATACATTTAACATTTATTTCCCATCTACATCTTATCCATCAGTACAGAGCAAATGCATTGCTGAAATGAAATGCTGAAAATGACTAAAGCATTCTCTTGATATAATAGCTCATTTATTCTCTCAAAAGATATTAAAATGGTACATGTCCCATTCTAGATGGTTTAGTTTTTAGTTTGCATTGCTTCCTTTTCTAATTGCTCACAAATTACCCCCTACTATGTTTTAGAATTTTGTCAGTAATTAAAAACAAGGTCACTAGCTGAACCTCTTTTCTTTCCTTTCTCTCAAAAATTAGGACACTTGCTTGTCTAAAGTCTTGTTGCCCTCTCGTAACCTCTAATATTGTTCATACATCAGGGATAGCTTAGTTATCACATGTGCTAGTTCTCCTGGTGCCCTCAAGATAGAGTCATCCAGGCCTGATGAATTGAACTATCGGCTTTGATTATATACTTGTTTGTTATGTCTCTTTTAAAAAAAAAATTGGACTTCAACTCTTTGTTAACCTTTTTTTTTTTTTTTTGCTCTGTATTCACCAGTTCAAATATAATTTTCTTTGCACTGATAAGAGAAACAAAAAGAAAGGAATTGAGTAATTCATCCATTTCAGCATTGTCAATTATTGTTCTACCTTTTCTTTAAGTTACCTTTTGCCCCTAGCACAATGATTTTCCCCTTTTATTATTATTATTATTTAGCATTTATTAACAACCTCAGCTTATCTTGATTTTTAATGGCTTCTGAAACTAGTCTCCCATGGCAATGTTACTACATATTTTAATTTTCAATTACTTGCCCTTGCTTCTGAAATAAGTGTTTCAAACCCTGCTATCCTTTTAATATTATTAATTACTCAAGAAGACCTGAATTTAAATCTGGCTTTAGACACATTAGCTCTGTCATTCAACCCCTCTCTTGGAGGCAGCTATGGGGCTCAGTAGTTACAATGCTAGATCTGGAGTCAGGAAGTCCTGAGTTTAAATGTGGCCTTAGATACTTACTAGTTATGAGATTCTAGGCAAGTCATTTAACTTCTGTTTGCCTTAATCCACCTGGAGGAGGGTATAATGAATTATTCCAGTACCTTTGTTAAGGAAACTCCAAATGGGATCATGAAGAATTGGATGTAACTGAACAACAAAAAAATCAGAATGCTCTATGTTCTGATGCCTTTATCAATTGAAAATGCTCTTTGAGTTAGAAAAATCAAAAGCATAAAGTAGATGTGAAGACCTTAATTTGGGAAAAGTGATGTGAGAAGTGCTTTTATACTATTTGGATAAAATCAAATGAAGGTACAAAGGAAATGTAGCTTAGAGAAGCGAAGCCAGAAGAAAGCAGGAAGTTTGGATGGGATGGGGGTGAACTCAGAGGAAGTTATTTATACTTTTTCTCCTAAAGTTCACATAACTTGGTGAATTTTAAAAAATGGGAAGCTTTGAGCTTCCTGGAAGTTTCAGTGTAGTCCCTCCCTCCAACCCACCCCAGTAGCAGTGCATCATAATGGCATTACATAAGGAGCTGAGAGACACCGTAAGAATACATTAGACATGGAAGAAAGCCAGTTTCACCCTCAGAGCCCAATAAAAGAACTACACCTAAGGGGATCTTCATGAGGGCTCCAAAAAAGGGGGAAAAAAGACTTACACTCTTCTGGAGTTGTGAGTTTCTCTTTTAGCTATGAGCTCACTAAGTTTGAGATGTCGTGTGTATAGGAGAGATTGTAGTCTGGGGAGATGATTTTTTTTTAAAATTGTCCTTGCTATACCTGCTTAGTAATTATTCTCTTTTAAAAGCAAATTAATTGATTGGTTAATTGATAATTAACACATCAGGTGGGCTGTCATGAATTCATAATATTAGAAAACTACCCCAAATATCTTGGGTTTATTCTAAGAATTAAGAGGAAAGAAGTAGACAAATGCATCTTGGGCACTCAATCTGGGAATTGGTGAGAATTGGGAGAATGATTGGGAAAGAGCTACACTGCCATTTTTTATGTCTTTTAAAAATCAGAGGAGGTTAATGAGTTCCCTAAAAGTTCATCCTTTTTGGCTAGTTCCCCATCTTCATCATTATAATAATTTTGCTTAGGAATCTTGGTCATATTTCTTGCTTATATTTTTCTCCATAATATTAAAAGCCTATTTTTTTTTAAAAAAAGAAATCTGATCCAGCTGGAAAAAGTTGCAAAATTTAGTGTAAAATTAGATTATGTAGGGTAGCATTTTTTAAAATTAAATTTTACTTTAGATTCAAATTTTACCTACCACTCTCTCTCCCCCAAACAATAGAGATTAGAAAAATAAAACAAATTCTCACTTTAGCCATGTTCCCAAAAGAGAAAGAAAAGAATATATACTTTGTTCTATGCTCTGAGTCCATCAGCTCTTTATCTGGAGGGAGACAGCTTATTCCATCATGAGTTCTTTAGAGTTATTACTATTGTTAATACAGAGTTATTAAATCTTTCAAAGTTGATTATCTTTATAGTATTGATATATAAATTGTTCTCTGAATTCCAGTCATACAAGTTTTTTCTGGTATCAGTTCATACAAGTTTTTTCTGGCATCTCTGAAATGATTCTCTTTATCATTTCTTATAGACAAATAGTATTCTGTCATATTCATATATCTTACCTTATTCAATCATTCACCAAATGATAGGCATCCCCCGTAGTTCGAAATTTTTTGCTACCACAAAAAGAACTGCTATAGATATTTTTATAATGTGTGTTCTTTTCTTCTTTCTTTCATCTCTTTAGTGTATAGACTTTGTAGTGGTATTGCTGGCACAAGGGATATACACAATTTAATAGCTTTTGTGTAAAGTTTCTTTTTTAAAAATAATATTATTTTCCAATTATGCATAAAGACAATTTTTAACATTCATTTTTACAAAATTTTGAATTACAGATTTTTCTTCCTCCTTCTCTTCTTTCCTTTATTCCTAACGTGGTAAATTATTTGTTATAGGACATATATTTGTGCTTTTATGTAAAACATTCCCATATTAATCGTGTTGTAAAAGAAGAAATAGACCAAAAGAAAAAAAGACTCCCCCTCCCAAATAAAAAAAAGTGAAAATAGTATTCTTTAATCTGCCATCAGAGTCCAATTCTTTCTCTGGATGTGGATGGCATTTTCCATCATGAGTCCTTTGGAATTATCTGGTACCATTGCATTATTGAGAGAAGCTAACACATTCATAGTTGATCATTGCACAATGTTGCTGTTATTGTGGAAGATGTTTTGGTTAAAGTCCAGATTTTTCTGAAAGCATCCTGCTCATCATGTCTCCCCCTCCTCAATAGAATTTTATTTTTCTAAATACATGTAAAGATAGTTTTTAATATTATTTTTGTAAATCATTCTGTTCCAAATATTTCTTCCTTTCTCCTTTCCTCCTCCCTCCCTGAGAAAGCAAACAATCTGATAGATTAAAAATGTGCAATCCTTTTAAATGTATTTCCACATTTATCATTCTGTGCAAGAAAAATCAGACCCAAAGGGGAAAAAACAGTTCATCATTTCTTATAGCCCAATAATATTCCATTACATTCATATACCACAGCTTGTTCAATCATTCCCCAATTGACGGGCATCCCCTCAATTTCTAATTTTTTGGTTACCACAAAAAGAGTTGCTCTAAATATTTTCATGTATTGGGATATTGTTTCAAATTGCTTTCCATAATGGTTGGAAAAATTCACATCTTCACTACTGGTGCATTAAAGTACATTTTCCCCCACCTCCCCAACAGCCTTTCTAGTATTTATCAGGTTTTTTTTTTTTTTTTTTGTCAATTTAGCCAAACTGATGGATGTAAGGTGGCACTTTGGAGTTTTTAATTATTATTTTTTTAAATTTGCATTTCTGTAATGAATATAGTTTTCATATGGTTATTGATAGCTTAGATTTCTTCTGGAAATTGTCTATTCATATCCTATAACTATTTATCAATTAGGGAATGGATCTTGTTAAATTTGACTCAGTTCTTTATATCTTATATATTTATCATATATACATACACACACACATATATATATTTATCTTAGAAATGAGATCTTTATTAGAGAAACTTGCTGGAACTTGCTTGTATCTTGCTTTTTTTTTTTTTCTCTCTCTCTAATTTTAGCCACATTGGGTATGTTTGTATAAAATCTATTTTATTTTATATAATCAAAATGGGGGCAACTAGATGGCTCAGTGATAGACAGAATACTGGGTCTGCAATCAGGAAGATCTGAGTTCAAATATGGCCTCAGATACTAGCTTTGGGACCTTGGGCAAGCCACTCAACACTGTTTCAGTTTCCTCATCTGAATTGCAAGCCACAAAATAAATCCACACAAATCATCAGCACTTCTGTATGTTACCAACAAAATCAAACAGAAGAGTAATTCCACTTAAAATAACTGAACAATATAAATTAGTTTGGAGTCTATTTTCTAGATAGACTTTTACTTACCCTGTATAAATTATTTTGGTCTTTGTAGCTTTGTAGTAAAGTTTGATGTCTGGTGCTACTAGGATCCTTTTCTACCTTTTAAAAAAACGATTCTCTTGATTATTCTTAAACTTTTGTTGCTCCAGATTTGTTTTTATTTCTGCTTCTCACCCTCACCCCTTCACATCCCAGCTCTGTGAAGTAATTCTTTGGGACACTGAATAAGTAAGCTAATTTAATATTTTCATTTTTATTATATTGGCTCAGTCTATAACAGTTATTTTAAGTGGAATTACTCTCCTGTTTGATTTTGTTGGTAATATACAGAAGTGCTGGTGATTTGTGTGGATTTATTTTATGGCTTGCAATGCTGCCAAAAGTGCTAATATTTTGATCAATTTTTCAGCTGATTCTCTAGGGTTTTGTGATTGAGTCATTATATCATCTTTAAAAAGTGAGGTATTTGTTTCCTTTTTTTCATTGCTATAGCTAGTATTCCTAGTACAATATTGGATAGTAATAATAGACATGATTGCCTTGCCTCTGATCTTGGAAAAGTTTCTACCTTTCAGACAATGGTGACTTGATTTTAGGTAGATAGTACTTGTCATTTTAAGAAACTACATTGATTTCTAAACTTTCTTTAATTATTAAAATTTAAAAACTGGAATCAATGTATTTTATCAAAAAATTTGCATCTTTTGAAATAATCATGTTTTCTATTTTTGTTGTTGATATGGTCAATTGTTAATAATTTTTCTAATACTGAAACTTTTCTGAATTCCTGGTATAAATTCAACCTGGTCATAGTATATCTTTGTGATTCTATTGCTGTAGTCTCCTTGCTAATATTTTATTTAATTTTTTGCAACAATATTAGGGAAATTGGTCAATAGTTTTAACTCTTCCTGTTTTAGGCATCAAGATAATATTTGTGTCACATAAAGAATTTGGTAGGACTACTTTAAAAAACAGCTTCTAATATTTGTTTTTATTTATCCTTCTTTAGTTGTGAATTAAATTAGTTAATGCATTATTTATTTTATTTAAAAAATAGTTCCTGATTTTACTAGTTCACTTGTTTTTGCTTTTAATTTTGTTCATCTCTGATTTTTTTCAAGATTTATATTTTGGTAATTAGTTGGGAATTTTTAATTTATTATTGTTTTTAATAGCATGTCCAATTAGTTCATGTTCTCTCATATCAATGGTGTTTAGAAATATAAATTTTCTCAAGTATTGTGTTGAATGCTTCCTGCAAATTTTTATATATTATTTCACCATTGTGATTATTTTTAATAGAATTGTTTCTATGATGTGTTCTTTGACCCACTCATTTTTTAGGATAAGATTATTTAATTCCAATTAACTTCTAATTTGCTTCAAAGACCAAAGCCTTTTATTGAAAACAATTCTATTGAATTAAAGTCAGTAAAAATATATAATTAATTTTCCTGCTCTTCTGCAGTTGCTTGTGAAGTTTTTAATGGCTTAATACAGACATTAAATTTTTGTGAAGGTGTGAGTGTGATACATAGCTGAGAAATCATTTTACTCCTATTCCAATTCAATGTTTTCCAGAGGTTTATATATTTAATTTTTCTAAAAATCTATTTTTTTGCTGACACTTCTTTAGGCTTCAAAGTAATAAATTGTGTTTCCCCCTATTACATTTTTACCATCTAGAACTCACTTTTTAAAAGTTTTCATTTTTTCCCATTTTTTAGGTGCTATGCCATTTAGTGCATGAGTTAATATTGGTATTAAGTCACTGTCTTTGGTACTTTTTAGCAAAATGTAGTTTCTCTTTTCATCTTTTACTTAAGTATGCTATTGCTTTTGTTTTGTTTGAGATCATGACTGCAACTCCTCTCCTTTTTATTTCAGTTGAATGATAGACTCTATCCCAACTCCTTGAGTGTTTTTGTTTTTTGCTGGACAAATTTGCATTTCGTATATTAATAGCTGTGATTGATATTGTCAGAAATACAAATATGACATGTTTAGTATAGGAGTGCAACATTTTATTTATTCTCTATACTTCATCAGATTCTCTTTGCTAATGTTCTGGTGTAACCTTTTGCCATATTTCCTTTTTTTTTTAAACTTCCTTTAAGAAAGACTGAATTACTATTTTAAGGGCAGGAAATATATAAGCTTTTAAAATGTTTCAATATAAGAGCTGTTTAAATGTTTCAAGTCAGCAATGAGATCATTCTGTTTGTCTTCTAATATTGGTAGGGGAAAAAAAAAACATTGCTCTACAAGCAGAAATCTGGCTATTTAAAAGTGGAAGGGAAGAGAATAAGCTGGTTTGGTATTTGATTTGGGTGAAGTACCGATTATACACAGACATAGATATATAACACACATACATGTATGTGTGAGGATCGTACATCACTTAGGTTGTAAGCATCATTCAAGTCAAGTCAAGTTATAGATGAGAAAACAGGTTCAAAAAGGCAACTCACCTTGTAAATGGTAGAAACAGGACCGGAGCTAAAGTTACTTGACCACAAGACCAGGGATCTTTCCAAAACCAGGTCATCAGAGACAAACTGGTTGTCAATCTCATAACAACTAAACTTTCCAATTAATATTAGCAAACATTTCCACTGTTCTTTAAGACTCAATTGTGAGGCCCTTACCAACAAATAATCACGTAATTGTGTTTATAAGTTATAAGTGTAATAGCCTGAAGACTCAGTGTTGGAATGATTTTAAAGATGTTATTTCACCTTTTTCCTGTATTCAGAGGTCATGGATGTCCACATTATAGCTAGTTATAAGAAATATCTTTTGGTTCTCTACAATAGCATGGAAAAGGCAGCTTATAACGTAGCAGATGAATATATTAATGATTTGTGTGTGTGTGGTTTGGTGATTATAGACTTTACAACAAATGGCATAAAATACTATGAATTAATTTAATTTTTCACAAATACAAATTTTTGACTTGGAATCGCACAATACAAATATGTGAATAAACATGAAAATTTATATATAAAAATGATATAGAAATGTGGCAAGATTTTCTGGAAAGAAATAAAAATTTGGCTTAGCCCTATTTTTGATTTGAAGAATGCTGCAGAATATATCAATAATATAATAGCTAATATTTATATAGATGAAACTTGAAAGTTTGTAAAGTATTATGCGTGGCATCTCATTTGTTCATCACAACTACCCTGAGAAGCAGACGTGATTATTATTCCCATTTTATAAATGGGGAAACTGAGGCAGAGAGGTTAGGTGACTTACCCAGGGCCACATAGCTACTAAATATTTGAGGCAGTAAGTATATTCTAAAAGCCAATATTCCATCCATCTTACCACCTTGCTGTGTATAAAAAAAAAAAAGATCAACAAAGAACTGATCAACAAACTTTCTCAAGATTCTTTTAGTGAATCTCTCTCCAATTTTAAAAGTAGTCATGACAATGAGTTTAAAATTATATGTTTAGTGACATGACATTTTTATTTAATGCTGTAAAGTCATCAAAATCCACAATTACGTGATTATTTGTTGGAAAGGACCTCACAATTGAGTCTTAAAGAACAGTGGAAATGTTTGCTAATATTAATTGGAAAGTTTAGTTGTTATGAGATTGACAACCAGTTTGTCTCTGATGACCTGGTTTTGGAAAGATCCCTGGTCTTCTGGTCAAATAACTTTAGCTCCAGTCCTGTTTCTACCATTTACAAGGTGAGTTGCCTTTCTGAACCTGTTTTCTCATCTATAAAATGGGAATAAAACTTGCACTGCCCTCCTCATGAAGCTATGGCAAGAAGCATTTTTACAAAATGATTATCTTTATAAGGTAATCTTAGAGTCAGAATTTTTCGTGGAGCATTGAAAGGTCAAGTGAATTAGCCACTATCACACAGCCCATTTATGTATGTATACATGTGAAGAAGCAAGATGTGAATTCGGGTCTCTCTGACTCCAAGTCGCTCCCACCTTTATCTATACCATTCTTTCATCTGTGACTTATTGCATTTTAATAACTGTCACCCTGAAGACTTTTCTTAGTAATGCTGCAATCCATGAAACACTTAGAAATATGAAGGACTACTACATTCTACAGTGCAGTAAAATGAACCAGTGAGAGGAAAACTTACCTCTTCCCAGACAACAAATAACAGGGTTAAACTGATCACAAGTGAAGGGGAAAATAACTGGAAAAAAACAACCCAACAACTCTGAACTTGACCAAGACATCCCTCTTTTCATCTCAGATGATATTTTAAAATGTTTCCCTATGCCATTTTCAGGATTTTTGATTTCAATTAGTGTGGGACTACTAAAGTGGAATTGGAACCCAAGGTCTTCCTGAGAGTAACCCTATTTCTTTATCTACTCTGTCAGGCTCTTTTCCCCCTCTAATTTCTCATCACAAACAGCTTAAGACTGGTTTTTCTGTTGTTTAGAATTGACTGTCTTTTGAACTCAGAGTTCTAACCATAGGAATTTGGGGGGGAAACTTTTTTATTTTTAAAGAAGACTGGTTTGTTAAATGTTTAGTGCTTTGGAACAATTTATGCAAAGATATACAAAGAAACATTATGGGCTAAGGAAAGAATGATCAGGGTCACTAAAGGTCTGTCAGTGAAGGAAAGATCTGCACTTGGAGCCTTTTTGGAGGATGTGCCTGGGGGAAAACGGGCTATTTGTACTGATTACTTAATTTAAGTTGTTAGAGGACAATAGCTTACTATATTGTACTTTCCCCAAATCTCAGTTTTATTTAAATTTTTTATTCACTGTAAGAAAGAAGTTGAAAAGAAGTTAGGGTCAAACATTTTTGGGTTAGAGGGAAGGCTCTGGAAAGGAGATAGTGATTCATCTCCAGAGAATTGAGAGGATGGGGAAAGCAGATACATGTTTATCAGCTACCTAACCTTTAAAATGCACTCTCTTTTTGCCTACGTACCTTAGATTAGATTAAAGACTACTAAGATTTTTCATAAATGAATGGAGGCAATCAAAATAAATCTTTAGTGATCTAAATGTTTTTTAGTTTTGCCTTGAAATAAGCACTGGCTATAAAATAAATTATGTCTGAAATACCTTAAAAATATTTAATCGTTCTCACAAGTGCCAAAGGAGAAGTTGGGAGAAATGCAGAAAGGTTTGTATGAACAGAGTGGAGTAGTAAATAGAACTAAGAAAACATTAATGTTAATAAACATAATGATAAAAACAGGCCAAAAGCTGTGGATTTAAAATGACCAATTGTGATTTGGACAGGAGCAAAAGTATCTTTCTTCTTTGGAAAAGTTGGTGCCCATGTACTGTCAAGTAGCAGGTTGTTGTTTTGCTTAAATGTTTTTCTTTTTGCTACAAGTTTCATTTAGGATGTTGATAGGAGGAGAAAGTATATATAGAAATGGTTGTATTATAAAAAGATTTAAAAAATATTCTATAATAATAAGTAGGATTTCAGAAATAGCTAGAAACAAATTTGCATTTACTTTGGTCAGCTCTTCAAACTCCTTAAAAATAGAAGTCCCAGGAAATGAGTATGTTTGTAGATATTTCTATATAGCCTTGAATGGCATATATAATTTGCTGCTTCTAAAAAGTAGAATTTTTACCTAGCATTACAATTTTGTTTGAGTCATTTATTTTCAGTTCAAAGACAGTATGAAAACAACCATAGAAAAAAAAGTTACATATTTGCATTGACACCCTTTAATCTTTTAGTTTTTATAAAACAAACATTCTTAAGAGTAAGCAAAAGTAAAATGTTAATTTTAAAGAAACAGAAAATAAATTAATTTCTCTTCAGTCCAGCTTGGTACAAGTTTCTCTGTTCTGTGTTCCAAATGAGACATCTTGGAATGGAGAAGAAATCTTTGGCTTATTCACCACAGGTTGGGCACTATGTAACAGACAAAATTCTGCAAAATTCACTTATCCTTCTGGAAAGCTGTGAAAAAAGAAGCAGTGGCTGGTTTCAGAAATCTGAAAAAAAAAAAAAAAAAGGTTTAGTGTATGAGTGACTCTCCCCCCCCCCCCCCCCCATTGGTGTCCAAAAATTAATACATATTTTGACAAATGGCATAAATAAAAAAAAAAAAAACAAGTAAATGCAACTTTTGAAAAGTTAAGGATGGGATGAGGATACCCAACCTTTCTGTTTATGTGGTATAAAAACTCCTGAAAAATACAATGTAGCCAGGAGACAGGATAGAGGATAGATTATCTAAAGTGTACTCTGAGTTTAACAAATGATTTATGGTGGGACCTAAAGTTCCATGCCTTTTAAATCTGCCTTCTGTCTCCTGGAGTTCAGTACAAACTGAACTTGCATGACTCCAGAATGACACAGCTCCTTTTCTTTGAATAAGCTTTTTTCCCTTTTATAACGACACTAGCAGATATGGATGATTCGTATGAGCTAGTATAGTAGGAGGAAGGAATGGTAATTTTGCAGTTTCAAACTTGCAAATTTTTAATGATCAAAGGTAATCTCTCTTTTTAAAAAATGTAGCTCATAGTATTTAGACTTTAATCTGAATTTATACCTGTGGGAATTTATCTACTGTGTCTGCAGTTCAATTCCACTGAAATATAAAGCTGAACTCCCACAGATTCCTAAACAGTCTGGAGCCAGAAACGATCCTAGAGTAGCTTCAAAAGGGATGATACTGATGAAGAAAGGGAATTAGAAACTTCAAATATTATTCATTGCAATGTCGGGTTATAATCAGGAAAGAAAATAATGCTGTGAGGTGATAACAGAATAAGTAGGAATTATAAGAAAACATTCTTCTTTGGTGTTTCAAAGGTTTGGTGTATATTCAGACTAGGACTCCAGTAAGAAGTTGGAGTTGGAAGTAGTAAGGTCACGTGAACTGGAGAGAATCTGGGGGTTGGAATAGACTGAACAAGCTTGCCCAGTGATGGGCAGGAAAGGACCATCTTTCTTTGTCACCTCTGATTCCATATATCATCTTTATATTTGCTCTATAACAAAATGCTGACTGCTTGAGGTCTCCTGTAAAAAGAAATACTATCAGAAGGATTGGCAAAGGTACCAAAAATCTTATCTCTGAAATAATGAACCAGGCCTTTTATTCAGTAAAGGAATGTACGGCAAATAGAATGTATGATTTAGTGTATGAAAGGTTTTTCTCCCCATTGGTGACTAGAAGTATGAAAAACTGAAAAATCGATTTAAAAACCAGAATGAAAAAAGTGATTGTAGTGCAAAAAGGAGTTGGGATGCATTTTTTTTTTTTTTTTGCTGAGGCAATTGGGATTAAGTGAACTGCCCAGGGCCACACAGCTAGCAGTCTGAGGTCACATTTAAACTCAGGTCTTCCTGACTTCACAGTTGGTGCTCACATTATTAATATATGTATGTGTATATATCAAAGGGGATGAAGAATGATTTAAGTCCAGGACATATATTTCAATGGTAGTCAGGTTTCCAAATTTTTGCCATAATATAGATGATTATATTTAATTTTTTTCTTTTCTTTTAAAAATTGTTTTTCTAGTAATATTTAAAGTTCTTTGTAGACTTGGAAGCACTATATAAATGCTGCTATTATTAAGAAGATGAGGTCTAGAGAAATCTATGTCTCAGGAGATTGCTGTAGCCATGCCAGTTTGAGCTAATATAAATTAGCCCTATTAAATCAGGTATACAGCATCTCAGCAAGCAATGGTTTTTAACTATGGTAGTAAGCAGAAATTATTTTGATGATAGAAAAGCAGAAAGCTCTAATATGGAGACCAAAAGAGTCAAAATAATAAGAATTCATCAATGAATAGGAAAAATAAAATGTTATAAATACCTGGGATTTATATAGTGCAAGGTTTAAAAAAACAAACAAACAAAAAAAAAAAACCTTAATATGAACTCAGTTCTTTGGCCCAGATAGTCCTGCCGATGAGATTGTGATGGATTTTGAGGAAGAGGTCATTTTATAAGTGTGAGTTAAGTGTTAAATCATGGAATTTTTACTACTTTTTGGGTTCTTGGTATTCTAAACCATGGAGACAGCCAAAGTTTCCTCATCTTTGTTCTATCTGATGGAGGTCTGAGAGAGCATGAGATTAATAGAAAATGCATAATTGTCCATTTTTCTGTCATATGTCTCAAACCTTTTTCTTAAATCCCAGTGGATTTGTGTTATATGCATATTGCAGGCACAAAGAGTAAACACAAAAATAGATACACAGAATCTATGTGATATCCTGGGCACAAAAGGAATTATGATTGTTAACTTTATTTTGTTGTTGTTTTTTTCTTGGTAATAATAACATTTCAATTGAGGTTAATTAATAATTAAGTAGCTAAAAATAATCACTGCTCTAAAAAGAAAGGAAGTATATTGAAAAGCTGTCCTTGATGGTGCAAAGATCTCTCATTCCTTCTGACATCTACTGGTTGTGTGACTAGAAAGGAGTCACTTAACCTTTCAAAACTGCACTCTAAGTTGAACAAAGGAGAGATGAATTGCTAATCTGTCCTGGTGTGGGAATTCTACACATAAGGATAAAGTCTGGTAACTTTTCTTCCAGAAAAGGGATGTTATACAAATTATAAATAAAAATGATCAACCTATTTTTAAATAAAAATATAAACCTGTAAAACCTTACACATATAGTGAGTGATTCTGTTTTCTTCAGTGAAATACATCAGACTCCAGTCTTGTTCAACTAAGTCACCCTCAATCCACCATTACCCAAAACCCTAATACCTACAGAATATAGGAAGGAAAGGAGAATGTGATTTGGGATCTGTCTCCTTTGGATAAATTGCATGTGCACTTAGTTTTAAGTGCTGATATCCAAAAGAATGAGTCATGCCCTTGTGCTAACAATAGTAAAAAGAATTGCAGGTGAGATCTTGGACAGAGGAAAGCTTAGGTTCTGGTTACTTCTCAGCATCTCAAGTTCATATTCTTTCTCACGTATTCTCTTAGGAATGGGGCTGGGATAAGAAAGGGGAAAAGGTCATTATATTCAATAGAACAGACTCCTTGTATGCAGTGGATGTCACTAGCATCCTCCCTAAGGAATGATAACTGTAACTATATAAAGCTGAATGTATGTAATTTTTTAGTTATTGTATTGACAATAAATTATGCAACCCAAACATTTCCTTTTACTTTCAATAGCTTACCTAAGTTGATTAAGATCCTAACTTAAATGTTTTTGTGTACTGCATCCTTTGTTAGTCTTTTTTCTAGCAGGAGTTGGAGTGAACTCTAATAACACTGAGTAAATATGCTGGCTAGCCCATTCAACTAAAGAGTTACAGAAAGAATGTGTGCTTTGTAAAAAAGGGCTTATCTGAGGAGACTGAATCCATTTTTGGATTATTTGAGCTGGGTCAAATGATGAGTTCTGAATTACCATTCCCCAAGCCTACAAAAGTACACAGAAGTTCACAAACAGGAAATAGAGCACGGAAACAAAAAAATAAAATCCAGCCAGAAGCTAAAAGTTATTGCCTTTTGCCCAACATTTTGGTAAACGGTAGAATTTTGTACAAAGTTTGTCTTTTAATACCTAAACTTCTATTATGTCGGATAAAATTATTGACCAGAAGAACCAAAAGGTGGGGTTTCTCCAAACAATATCAGTTTGCATGGTGGACTAAGGATCAATTACATTTGTAACCAGAATTAAAACTTGAGAGAACCATGTGAATAGATTAAAAAGTTACTTCTGGACACAGAAATATCCCTGGTAAATGCAGG
This sequence comes from Sarcophilus harrisii, assembly GCF_902635505.1. NCBI lineage: Eukaryota > Metazoa > Chordata > Mammalia > Dasyuromorphia > Dasyuridae > Sarcophilus > Sarcophilus harrisii. The sequence continues at coordinate 141,720,567 of NC_045429.1, forward strand.
ATTTTGGTGAATGATTAAATCTTTCTGATAAAGTAAATGCCAGACAGTCTCCATGATGTTTTTAGTATATGCTACATAATCCAAGACACAATAGTTAAAAAACAAAACACAACACCTAAAAAGATGAATATATAAAGAAAATGACAAAGAAAGACTAGTGGATTTGATATGTATAAAGAGGTTAGGACAAGGGTCCATTTTAGTTTAAGAAAGTTGTGATTTTTTCCAACTAGAGTCTAAGAAACTTCAGCGACTAAACCTTGCTCAGTTGTTTTTAATCGTGTCCGACTCTTTGTGACCCTATTTAGGTTTTTCTTGCTAAAAGTCTTGGAATGATTTGCTATTTCCTCCTCCAGACTAAATCAGGCAGCTAGGTGGTGCAGTGGATACAGCTCCAGATCTGGAGTCAGGGAGACTTTCTGTGTTCAAATCTGATCTCAGACAATTATTAGCTGTGTGATCCTAGGCAAGTCACCTAACCCTATTTGCATCAGTTTTCTCATCTGTAAAATAAGATTACAGTGAAGGAATGTGATGAAGGAAATACCATTCTAGGTTCTTGGATAAAAAAATCCCCAAATGGGTTCACAAAGAGTTAGATACAACTCTGAATGACTGAAGAACATCATCATCAATAATTAGAACTAGCACTACAATTTGGATGGTGACAGGAGGAATAAACTTTAACACACACACATATACAAACAGGAATGTAGTAGGGAAATATGCTAATTTGAAAAACCAAAGCTAGCACTGCAATCACAGCTAAAAATCCAGGAATATTTGGCTGAATTATATTCCTATTATAAGGGAAAGCAATATTGAAAGATATCAGAACTCTGCTCAGTGTGCTGAGTTGACCACTGGTTATTTTAGAGGAATTATGGTGGGGAATTCCTCTCACTTCTTGGAAGATAGGGGGCTGACAGGTGTAGAATGAAGCATCCATAGGCAGACATGTTGATTTCTTTGGCTTGATCCTAACCTCATTAAAAGGAAAGGTTCTATTTGTGAGGAGAGTGTGTGTGTGTTCATGAAAACAGAGATTTCTTTTAAATTGTTCAGTTTCTTAAATTTAATTTTCTTTTAGATAAAATTTTATTTAAAAAAAATTAATCATATATTGTGAGCAAAGTACCACCATATCAGGTGCAAGAAGATATAAAGAAAAAAAGAGATTTTAGGTCTTTCCCCATGTACTATGTAAATAATGACCTAAAAGTGAATGCATTTTGCCATCAGCCATAGGCAAAGTCTGTCTTTAACAAAGTAAGAGATGGGAAGAGGTTTTGATGATGTTATAATCACCTGGAGATAAGTGAATATGGGTAGAAGTAAGGTAGATTTTAAGCTATTTTTAATTAATCAATGAGCATTTATTAAGTGCCTACTATATACCTCGCACTATGCTAAAATCGGGGGATACAAAGAATGTAAAAGGTAGTCCCTGATCTTGAGCTCATGTTCAAATGAGGGAGAAAATACATAAATAACTATGTACAAACAAGATACATAAAGGGATATACTGGAGATAATCAACCAAGGGAAGGCACTAGTGATAAGGAGAACTGGACAAAAAGCTTCTTTCAGAAACTGGTATTTTAGCTGGGACTTGAAGGAAGCTAGAGAAGTTAGGGGGCAGAGAGTTAAGAGTTGGGGCACAGCCAACAAGAGTGCACAGCTAGAACTGGAGATAGAGTTGTCAATTCTTGTCAATTCAGAAGAATTTTCTAGTTGTCTTTTTCCTCTCTTACTCTTTTATTTTTAATTCTTATTTTCAGTTCCAAATTCTTTTCTTCACTATACCTCTCTTCTACTATTGGGAAGGGAAAAATATGATACTCACACATGAAGAAATACAAAACTCATTTTTAAAATAGTCTTGTGAAAAAAATATAAAGAGGAGGAGAAAACACGATTCAATCTGTACTCAGAATCTATCAGTTCTCTATCTGGAAGGATAGAGCATTTTAAATTATATGTTCTGGTTGACTTTGTGAACATGAGTTCATCTAATCTCATAAAGGGATAACTGAATAATATAACCTGTAATTTTATACTTTACCAAAATTAGTATCAACTAACCTTAAGAAGTAAGAACATCAAATAAATGTGCTAATGAGCACAACCTAGGTACCCCAACATCCCTGAAAGATGCTATAGAAGAGGGTCCTTATGTTCATAAGGGACAAGATTTTTGGAACCCAATGCATGTTTTATAAAGGGAATTTACCTGTTGAGCATATTTAGGGAAACCTTTAGCTATCTTTGCTATTGGTATGTAACTGAAGAAATAACTTAAAACACTCTCCCCACCCCTCCCCACCCCCCGCTTCTCTACTCTGCTATTGCAATCATGGATTGTAGGCTCTCATCGCTTCATGCCGTGACTATTCTAACAGTCTGCTGGCTGGTTTCCCTGCGTCAGATCTCTCCCTACTCCAATACATTCTCTACTCAGCTGTCAAAATCATCTTCCTAATGAGCATCTTGGACCATATCACCCCACTTCTTCAATAAACTCTACTGGCTCCTTATCTCTTCTAAAATCAAATGTGAAGTCTTCTATTTGGCTTTTAAAGCCCTTATTAATTTGGCCTTTTTAAAAAGTATTCTTACATTTATTTATTTATTCTTCTCTATACTCTGTGTTCCAGTGACACTGATCACCTTGCTGTTTCTCTTACATGATGTTCCCTCTCCCAACTTAGGGTTACCTCCCATGCACGGAATTCTCTCTCCATTTCTCTGCCCCCAATAGTCCTTGACTTCCTTGAAATCTCTGTTCTGTAGGAAGTCTTTTCCAGTCCTCCTTAACCTTAGTCTCCTTCCTCTGAAACTATCCCTCAACTTCTCTTCCTCCCTCCCTCTCTCCTTTCTTTCCTTCCTTCCTTCTTTCTCTCTCCCTCTGTCTCTCCCCCCACTTCTTTCTTTAGCAACTGGAGTTAAGTGACTTCCCCAGGATCACATAGCTAGGAAATATTAAATGACTGAATATTAACTATCTTTTTTTTCCTCTTTCTTTCTGTTTTTTAAATTAAAACTTTATTTTCAAAAAATATGTATATGGATAATTTTTGACATTCACCCCTACAAAACCCTGTGTTCTAATTTTCTTCCTACTCTTCTCCCTACTCCCTCCCCAAGTCTGCAAGCGGTTCCTCTATACATATTTCCACAAATAATGCTGCACAAGAAAAATATGATCAAAAAGGAAAAAAATTGAGAAAGAAAACAAAATGCAAGCAAGCAAACAACAACAAAAAGAGTGAAAATACTATGTGGTGGTCCACTAAGTATCTTCTTAAAATAGAATTGTTTGCTTTGCCCCTTCTCTCTCCCATTATATTGGGAACTCTTTGAAAGCAGACTGTCCTTGTCTTTCTATCCCCAAATTTTAGAACAGTTCCCAGCACACTGTAGGCATTTATGAAGATAGTAAGGAATTATTTTTATAAGGTAATGGATATTTAACATCTCAGGGGCTATTGTTCTAACTATGAATTTCCAGGACCCTTTGGAAAAATCACCCCTAACCCTTCTGTACCCTCAGTATCTGACTGTTCTTGTCTTTGCATATAAATACCTGTTTTCTGAATGGAACAGTGAACTGGAGCTTACCTCAGCTGGTTGCCAGTTCTTTTAGAATAAGCCTTTCACTTGCTCTGTTTCAGTGTCGAGATCTATGTCATAAAAGCACGGTCGAGTAGGGAGTCCTGGCATGGTGCTCATCTGTGGGAATAACAAGACAAAATCAAGCAGTTAATGACACCGAGGATACCATCTAATAATGATGCTAGTGACTAATCACATGTAGTCTGCCATTTCTTTCTCCAGCTCATTTTACAGATGGGGAAACTGAGGCAAACAGGGTGATTGGCTAGCGTCACACAGCTAGTGTCTGAGGTCAGATTTGAATTCATTAAGGTACCATCAAGATGCCCTTTTGATTTTACAGAAGAAACTAAGATCAAGAGAAATTTTTTACTCCCAGATGATTACATGGTTACTGACAGAGAATCCTGGTTCATATTCCATTTCTAAAGTTTTTATCTACAACAACTTTGGGCAAGTTAATTTACCTGGACCTTTATTTCCTCATCTGTAAGACAAGGGGTTTAGATTAGATGGTCTAAGGTTTATTTGAACTTGAAATCATGGTGTTATATTCTATACCTAACTTGGGTTATCTTGCCTTCTACTCCTTCAGAGGTCTAAGAGGTTAATATTCTCTCTATATTTGCTCTTTTGATTCCTACCCTCCACATTATCCCAGTGCTTGCTGGTACTATGTTATAGTGTCATGATGATACTATAGGGTACAATGAAAAAAAATGATGGAGGGGAGGATGGAAGAGATTGCCATGGGACTATTATCTTGATGCTTTCTCTCCTTTGAATGGGAATGAAAATAAGGAATCTTTTCTTCTATGTTTCCCTATTCCTACAGTCTCTAGGCACTCATGAAAATTTTAACCTGTGCCTCAGAGCTGGGCTAAGTATAGTTTTCATAGCCCAAGTTGGAATGCTAAATGCATTTCCCCATGGAAATACTGTTTCTCACAATGTAGAACTACATCAAGTTTATGATGAGTTAAATGGGCTTTTGTAAGCTAGCCTGGAAACCTAACTGCCATATATAACATTATTTCTATGAGGGAATGTATCCAAGACAAATGACATATATATAAACTTTTGGAATGCATCCTGTTTGTGAACTGAGCACTATCTTATTTTTCAAACTTCTTATATTAAGTGCCATATTATCTTCATTAAGTTTATGTTTATATGATGGGAATAACATTCTTTTCTGGCATCTTGTTCATGAATCTCTAAAAAGAAAGCTGTCAGCTGTTTTAGCTTTGAAAAGCCCAATGCAAAGGCTTAGGCTGGAATAGTTCATGATTTCTCTCATCACCTGTGTGACAAATCACATAGAAGTCTATGAAGTTATTCATACCACAATTTCCATATTAATGTCTTTTTAATAAATCAGGAGGGTGGATATGAGGATAGTGAAAGATTATGTTTTTACTATTTCTTAAGATAAAAGAATGACAGAAAATGATGGAATAACATGCAGGGGAAGAAATGGATTTTTGGATGTGGTCAACATGGGAATGTTTTCCTTGACTGTGCTTTACATTATAACAGGGTTCTCTATTTCTCTCTTTCTTTTCAGTGGGTGGGAGGAGATGAAATAAACTGAAAAAAATTACTTCAAAATAAACAAACTAAGGGGAAAAAAACCCATCCAAACTTCACAAACAAAACAAAACAAAACAATCATCAGGCTGTGATTCATATTACTTACATCCCTAAAATTAATACTGTAAGAGTGCAGCAGTGCTTATAAGTAAATCAATAATGAATCATAATTTACTATAAATACTTAAATTTAATACAGATTATAAAGATTAAAGAAATAAAAAATCTGGAAATCTACACTGCAGACCTGGTTGCCATTCTCCTAGCCAGAACTACTTGTTGTATTTAGTTTAATACAGATTATAAAGATTAAAGAAATAAAAAATCTGGAAAGCAACACTGCAGACTTGGTTGCCATCCTTCTAGTCCCTTTTCAGGACTTGTAATTTGTTGGATAACTGTACATGGACAGTTGAGTCTGACAGCATCCAGTCCTCAGAGGCTGTTCTCAGACAATTTTAGTTAACTGTGTTTGGACTTCAGAGAAGCATGTCAAGTCAACCACAGAACCAGATATCTTGAAGGGAAACACACCCCATCTATCTCTTGGCTATTTTCCCAGAAGAGTCAGTATATCAAGCAGAATAATTGAGAACCTAGAGAAGGGGAGACACAGGGGAAAACAAAACCCACCACAGCTGTCCTATCTTACTGCAATTAGAGTCTTAAATGGCTTCTAATACCTCTTCCCCATGTACTTTTGCATCAAGATTTTAAGAGGTTGATTTCTAATATGCTGGACAAGATTTGCATTGGTTTCTCCTTCACTGAATATTGATTATAAGTAGTGAGAATGACCAAATTTATTCCTTTCCCATTTTTGCAGATGACTCTGTGATACTCACTCCCTCATCCCAATATTATGGGGAATATGATGAGGAAGCTCTTGTTATAGACCAGAGACTAACAAAATTCACTATAGAGAAGAATTAAGTTTAAGGTAATTAAGTCCTGCATTACACCTAAAGTCCTTGTTCCTCCAAAGATATCATGACAGAGGCTTTAGAACAGCCTGGGTATTTAAAAATACCCACTGTCTCTAATTCTCTCATAAAAGGGGCAGAGTGGCTTGAGAGGATGGGGATCTAGTTTTAAAGTTGAGAAGTACTGTTCATCTTTAATATAGATGGAATAATACGTTCATATTATAAAGAATCATTACTTTATAAATTATGGATTAACAATAGCTTAAAAAATAACACAATAAGTATGGTTAAGTGGGTTGGCATTGACTCTTAATGGCATTAATAAATCTACCCTGAAAGCAGCAAAAGAAAATGAATATTCTAAATGAAGCAAATTTAAAATATTCCACCAATGCCACCTTATAGATCAAACATCATTATAGCTCCAAAGCCAGAGGACCAAATCAATTGATAATAAGTGAATTAGGATAGTTTCACATTCTAAATAATAAGAAGAAAGGCTAATTAAGCTAGCAAATTGGACTGATTTTTTTAAAAATTTTATTTAATAGCCTTTTATTTACAGGTTATATGCATGGGTAACTTTACAGCATTAACAATTGCCAAACCTCTTGTTCCAATTTTTCACCTTTTACCCCCCCATCCCCTCCCCTAGATGGCAGGATGACCAGTAGATGTTAAATACATTAAAATATAAATTAGATACACAATAAGTATACATGACCAAAACGTTATTTTGCTGTACAAAAAGAATCAGACTTTGAAATATTGTACAATTAGCTTGTGAAGGAAATCAAAAATGCAGGTGGGCATAAATATAGGGATTGGGAATTCAATGTAATGGTTTTTAGTCATCTCCCAGAGTTCTTTCTCTGGACGTAGCTGGTTCAGTTCATTACTGCTCCATTGGAAATGATTTGGTTGATCTCGTTGTTGAGGATGGAAATTGGACTGATTTGAGAGAATGTACCATAATATTTTGATTCAAACCCAAACAAATGTTAGATGACCATTTGTTGGAAATGCAGTGGAGGAAATTTTTTTGTTAGATATGGATTGTGTTAGATGGCTACTAATGTCCTTTTCCAACTGAAATTGTTTTCCTAAACTGCTTATCTCAAAAACATGAGTATTCTCTCCAATAACAAAGATCAAAACTCCCTCATTTGTTCTTATCTTGTCAATCTCTTGTCCATCTAGTCTTATAAATTTGTAAAATGGGAGTGACTTTATTCTTCACCCAAATGTAATTAGAAATAAATATTTTATGGGATTGAAATGGGAAACCATGCATATAACTGTAATGAGAAATACTTCACTTGGTCATCTCATATTGCAACACTTATTAGGAACATTTATAAAAAGACCACTGTTTAGACAGTTTTGAATTATTTGCAAACATCTATTGCAGAAAATGAGAAGACAGAATAATTCTATGAAGAAGTCAGTAATGATCTCAAATTAAATCAAAATATACTTTAAATCTCACTCTTGATGTTAACAACTTGTATATTAGAATAGACAGCTTCTTAGGTTCCTTCTAGCTCCAGATCACTGCATTTTTCATCTTTCTAGGTTCTCAAATATAATTACATACACAAGCAAATTAATATCTAATGTTAGTTACAATTCAGAAAGAACTGGTACACTTGAGAGCCTGTTTATTTAGCTCTATCATGTTTCCATTTTTAACAGCACAACCAAACTTACCAGTTGTAACTAATAATGAACTACATCATGGCTTGACATATCAGTGATAACAAACAGGCCACCATCTTTTATTATCTGTAAAGCACCTGTAAATTACAATGTGCCTTCACACCCTTTATTTTATCTCCTTTACAGGGAGTTTAAATGTTATTAAACAGAAATTAGAGCTCAAAAGAATGGATAACTACTCAGTTCTAAGTCTAAGAAGTGGGAAAGTGGCAACCTAATTTCCAAGTCCAATGATGTATTCATGAGACTATAAAACTTTTTGAGGGCAAATATTTTAAGAACTAATGTTTTCTAGATTTAATGAGTTAATTAAGCTAAAAGACTTTCTCATACTATAAGTATAGAATCACAAAATTTAGAAGGTGAAAAGTAGAAAGTGGTAAAATAATGTATTCAGAGAATAAGAAACAAAACACAATATATATCATGGACTGGAAAAAGCCACATGGATTCAATTAACTTTTTTTTTTTTTTTTTTTTTTGGCGTGAGGGACATAACTGTTTGTACTTGTCCTTTTAAATTTACAAATTGTCTCCCTTGAAAACTTAAATCATTTGACACAATAATGATACATTAAAAGTAAGGAACGCATATGAAGGAAAATAGCCCAGTAGAAGAGTTAGAGGACAGAGAAGAGGGAAACCATGATTCATTATTTAAAAAAACAGAGGTTCAGGGATTCGTTTTGGCTGGAAATGGTTGAGGGAAAAACTATTTCTATCAAGGGAATCTTTCTGATTTTTTCCATAAGAATTCTCTACTATAAAATGATCTTCACTTTTGCTTCTGGCATCCTGCTCTGAAAAAAAAAAAAAAAAAAGGTAACCTGACCTAAGATCTTAGGTGTGTGAAAACCATATATTTTTGAGGGGATGTGGGGTTGGGAAGATGGGGCAGTGGGTAAGATAAGAGTGGGAAGGAGAATAAAAAAAAATTTTATCCTAGAATTTCTTTTCACAAAATCTCATAACAATGCAAATAACATTTAAGGCTAAAAACAACAACAACAACAACAAAAAAAACAACCCCAGTTAGTTTTGCTCTTTTTAAAAAAAGCAATATATTTGAGAAAAAAGTTTAGAAATTTTAATTTATTTTTAAGTAGTTCATGTTTTCCCATCTAATAAAACCAGACATTATTAAAAATGACTAGTTTCTAAAATAATAAATTACTCCCCGCTTCCTAAATTACATAATTCATTTAATATTCTTTTTTTTTTAGGAGGCATCTTTAGACTTTAAGTATATTAGGGATAAGAAAATATTCCTACTCCATTTGAATGCTAACTTGTGCTTTATATATAGAAGATGGCACTTATAATAATCTTCACAACAACAACCAAAAAATTAGGCAGTATGGTATTAGAGAAAGCATATTAAATCTAAAATTCAGGAGATCTGAGTTTTGTTAATTATGTTACCAGTACAGAGCTGCTGTACTGGTACAGCAGAGGTACTGGTACATAATTGGTATAAATAATATAGCAATTGGTAGGTCATAATCTTATTATGTCTCAGTTCTCTTTATATTCTAAAACTGAAAAGTTTTTATTATAATTTCTTAAAATATGATGATCAGGCACTTGATAGTTTTCAAGTAGTCCAGTGACTCTTACAAGGAACAGAGTGCTGGGGATCTAGGGTGAGGAAGAACTGATAAACCTGAGTTCAATGCTGGTTTGGCCACTTACTGAATGTACAACTCTGGGCAAGTCATGTAAATGATTTATTTCAGTTACTTCAACTGTAAAAATAGGGATAATACTAGTGATCTATTTCACAGTATTGTTGTGAGAATCAGATGAGAAATTTGCAAAGTGCTTTTAGGACCTAACACAGAGAATATGCTCTTTAAATGCTTATTTCTTTTACCTTATCTCTCATTGATCTTATTTTCTGGGAGTTTTGTTGCTTGGACAAGGTTTTTTTATCTCTTGTGTCAAGCTATTGATTCCCTTTCCAAATATTTCTATCCCAGATTTAATTTCCTTTCCATTTTCTCCTTCTAACATTCTCACTATATTTATGAAAAAAATTTCAAAAACTCTTGTTTTTAATCTCTTCCTGTAATTCTAATTGAACTTGTGACCAAACTGTGTTTTTCTTTGGGGCTCCACTTATAGATGTTTTGGAGTCATTCTCTTTTTCTGACTTTGTGTCTTATCACAAGAGTGGCTTTTTTATTTTTAAATAGTGGGGATTTATTTTGTCTATTTTTCTAGACTTCGGACTTTGTTAATCCACAGCTTTGTGGATTTCTCTAAGCAATGTCTGGGCTGGTCTTGTGTCCTCTGGATTCCAGCTTTTGCTTTTTTTGAATATTACATATTATATTGTTCTAGGATCTCCAGGATAGTTCAGACTAAGGACACACAGACTTCTTCAATGCTTTCAAAAATGTTGGCATCCAATGTAGGGCAAAATTTGGTCACTGCTCTCCTAATCTGATCTCTGCAAGTTCCTGACCAGGCTTTGGGTCTAAGTAAAAAACCTGTGGATTAGCTTCTGCTTTTGGAGTTCTAGTAGCCAGTCAGTGAACACAGACATGAGTTCAAAACTGGTTTGGTCACTTATTGCTTTTAGAGTTCTATTAATCAGTTAGTGGACACAGTCTATCTTTTGGTTTAGAGTGAAAGAGCTGTAGGATTCAGATTGGAGGGAAAAATGACTCACTGATTTTTTTTCCTGGGATTTCCAAATCAGGATTTTGTCTAGTATTTTTTTTTTTTTTTAAATAAAACTCAATTGTGATTGATTCCTGCTGCTCTGCTCTCTTGGCTTTGCCTCCCCTCTATTTTAAAACAAGGTCCCTGGGAAAACTTGAGTATCCCTGTTTACATGGGTTGAGTAGAGGTAACTAAGTGATGCAGTATATAAAGCTGGGCCTGGATTCAGGAAGACCTGATTTCAAATTCAGCCCTAGACACTTCCAAGCTATGTGACCCTGGGCAAGTCACTTTACCTTATTTGCCTTAGTTTTCTCATTTGTAAAATGAACTGGAGAAGGAAATGACAAACCACTCTAGCAAAACCTCAAATGGGCTCAAGAAGAGTCAGATGTGAATAAAATGACTTAACAACAACTTGTTGGTAAATCATGTGACCACCCTTTGTCTCAATTCTTCAACTGTACAAATGGAGATAACAGCATCTACCTCAAAAGAATCAAATGAAATAATACATGTGCGCCACTTGGCAGACTTTAAAATGCTCCATAAATGTTAATTATTATTAATTATTATCATCATAGAGTTGTCAGGAGCCCTTCCCCAAGTCCACATATATAGCTAATACATGTGTATTTGAGACTAGATTTGAACTCAGATCTCCATAACTAGGGTTGATTTTTTCTCCACTATGCCATAATGTTACTCCTTTATATCTTTATTTTATTCAATATTCTTGGATGAAATGATTCTTTAAAAAACCCCCACAAACACACACATTATTCATTAGAATACTGATACTGAGTTATGTTCTAGGGCATACTTATTTGTTCTTTGCCTTTTAAACAATATGCCTCTAAACTGGAAGTAAACATTTACTTAAAAATCCTTAAATAATTCTAGTTTAGCTCCAGTTTCAATATAAATAAAAATAGTCTACTGTTGTTACTCAGTGGTTCAAAATGGTAGACTGAAAGGAAGAAAAGAGCTCAAGAATTGGGGGCATCCCTTTAAAACCAGATAATTTCCTGTTCTTTTGTGGTAGTATGTCCTCACTTTAAACTCTGTAACCAGGTCGCTTAAAGAAGAGAAGATTTCCAGGGGGGAAGCCATCTAAGGAGGCTTTTCATGAACTAAAAAGCCCTACATATAAAATAATTCAAAAGGTGGAGGAGGAGAATTTAGGATGACTTTCCCAAAACCTAAGAGGAAAAAAAGGGTAACTATAAGACAGAAAAAAAACCTTTATACTTGAAAGATCACCATGGAATTGCACATGTCAAGGAATGAGGATGTGCTTCTTGGAAGTAAGTTAGTGAGGCACTGACTAAAAGTAGTGAAAGTTTTAAGTAAAGAGTTTGGATATTTTGGATAATTTGCTTAAGGAGGAATTTTCTTCTTTAATATGTGTTTAAAGTTTACTCAGGTATCACTCTCTTTTTGGGTAGGAAGACTCAGAATTGGAAGGGGAGCTTAGAGGCCACTGAGTCCAAGTGCCTCATTTTTAAAATGAGGAAACTGGGGTATATTTTCTCTTTGCTGGGTCTACTCACAACATTTCTAGAAGTTTTATATATATTATGTAAAATGAGAAAGAAAATAAATTTGAAATTTTGGACTAGGGTTTAAATTACAACAGTGTTCCTTATGCTGTTTGACCTTAGACAAATCACTTTAAATCTCCAAGTCTCAGTTTCTTCACTTTCAGATCTCAATCTATTATCTTATTAAGACCTCTTGAACCTCTGGATAAATTGACGTCTTGTCTCATAAATACAAATTGGCACTGCTGCCATTTGGTTACAACATACGTAGCAAAATAACAGGGAAAGGGATTCAACCACTTTAGCATAAAAACAGTGAAAATATACGTCAAGAGATTACAGCATCACTTTTGAGATCCCAGGGCCATCTACATGCCACGAAAAAGCATTTTAATCTTGAATTATTATTTATTGAGATCTTGTTTCTCTGCATCTAGAACAAAAGCTTTTGTCAGAGTCATGTCAGAGGTAACAATATGCCTGGGGAGGTACAGTATAACAATTACCAATGAGAAATAAACATTTCCAAGAAACTGACAAAATTGAGTGGCCAAGATTTCTTCTAAGAGGCAAAAAGCAGTTTTGTTGTTCTTCAATATGAATCAGAAGATATGGATCATTTATCCACATCCCTAAAATGTAAATATTTTTCAGGTTCTGCTGATATAATGTAGTAACAACTTCGAATGTCTTTTCTCTGACCTTCATAATTATAATTATTTTATTTAAAATTTTTTCCCCTAAAATTTGCTTTGGTTATGGTCTGTCTAACTTATTGGCAAAAAGCCAATATGACATACTAACCCCCAAACTGACACTGCTAATACATTTTTGCTATGGAGTTCATGCTTCATATAAACTCATTCCTGAAAATATGCATAAAGGTCACAAGTTACATAGATATTAAATTATAGAATTTCATCTTTCATTTTCCCATGGAAAATTAAGGTTTGTAGAAGAAATGACATAAGAATTATTTTAAAAGACCCTATGCATAATTGCTGAGTACTTCAACATAGTCTCTAGTAAATCCTTCAGCAAATTCTGGTGACACATAGTGGCAAATCCATTTACTTACTTACAATCACAAAGAATTTTCCACTATTTATGACTAATTAAAAGACACTGAAGAAAGAAGTCTCCCAAATGAGTTATGGATACATTTCTAACAAGGCTGGGAGAAATGCTGTACCCTTTATGTGTTAAGTTATTTTCTTGGACATGTAAAAAAAAAATTGATCATGTCTGAAATAATTAGGTATTATCCTATATTTCCTTATTATGTCACTGTAATGGTCAAAATAATTTTCCTGGTCATACTATTAGCTGCTTAATTTTGAGGTTTACTGGCTTATGGAAGAAAGAAAAGTTTGGAATCAATACAGTTTCTGAATTTGCAAATTTTCATCATAGAAAGAAAAGAACTGCTATACCATAAACTATAAAACTGTTTCTAAATATTTCATCTCTAAATGTAATTGGATGGCAAGTCTAATGAGTTACATATATCTAGAACAGCATGGCAAATAGATAATGAGGTAAGTCCACAACTGAAGACAAGGAAGAAAATAGCTGAACTAGGGAAATTCTACAGGGTTTTAAGTGATAAAAATGCTTCATGGTAAAAAAAACAAAACAAAACAAAACAAAACCCTATTAAAAAAATTTATATATGTCCTCCTAGAGAAGCTGTAAATCCTGGAATACCACTGTTGCCAGAGAATCAGACTTGCAAAGGGCCAATGTAGTGAAACAAAGCAGATGCAAGTGGGCTATGGTATAATTTTTTTCTTTTTATGTTATTTTAAAATTTTTGGCATATTTCTACTGATAATCTCTCATACACAAATTGTGTAAAGGGTATCTTAAAGGAAATATATATATTTAAAAAAGGAAGTAGGTCAGTAATGGAGCAAGAGGATCAAGGCAAATCTTTTTATGACTGAACACATTTTTAGAAAGATGGGAAGGGGTTAAATAGGGTTAAGGGCAATGAAATCAAGGGAACATAGGTAGAAGGATGAGTAAAAGTGAGGAATACAGTTTTCTGTGATCAGAAGAGGGGAAAATAGACCTATTTATGATGCCAAGGACTTTTCAGAGGGACTTATGCTGGGTGGCCTCGATTTCAGTGAAAACAGAAGAATGAGTGACCTGTTAATAAGTGCTGGGAGCTTGAAATGGAGGCAGGGGAGAGGACATGATCTGAAAGAATCACTGCAGATGGGGAGGGAGTGGTAAGGACAGGAAAGGATTGTAGAGCTTTAAAATCCACATGGATGGCCTGAGTACTAAGAGGGAAGCCCCTAGAACACAATAGCAAACTATTATTTGGAAAATAAATATCTAAACAAGCGCGCGCGCACACACACACACACACACACTCTCTCTCTCTCTCTCTATATATATATAATTTGTGTGTGTGTGTGTATATACACACACAATTATTATTTTATTATTAAGGTAGCTAAGAATCACACTTGACATTTAAACCTTAAGAAAGGAAAAGAAAGACTGTATAAGCATAACTATACGGACTACCAAATGCACACAGTATCCTGGGGTTACTGTTACAAAAGGCAAAACTACTAGTTATTGGCTTGCTTTGGGAGTTTCAGAATGGTCACAGACTGGATGCAGCAGCCATCTCAGCAGCAGTTTTAACAAGTCTGTATACTGTGATATCAGCATCACCATCACCATCTGGTTTGGCAGATTTTATCGTTCAGTTGTTTTCAGTCGTGTCTCACTCTTCAGGACACCATTTGGTGGTTTCTTGGCAAAGATACTGGAGTGATTTGCCGTTTCCTGTTCCAGTTCATTTTACAGATGCAGAAACAGAGGTAAATAAGGTTGGGTGACTTGTCCAGAGTCACAAAGAGTGTTTGGCAGAACTAAACATTAAATAAAATACTCCAGTATTTGGAAACAGAAAACTTGAATTATTCTACTCTTATATTACCTTTATGATATGAAAATCAATGATTACACATTCAAGTGTACACTTAAGAGCATATGAATATAAATTGTATTTAACTCATATCATGAACCAGTTAGCACTAGTTTCCTGCTATGAAAAAGAGATAATAATACTTGTATCCCACTGGGTTATGATTGCAAAGGAAATTCTTTGTAAATTGTGAAACACTATGTAAATAGAACCATAATATTTTTATTTGGAAAAGACACCTTGACTTGCTAAATCATTTATGGCATTTACTTGGGTTCTCTCACTCCCCCCTTCAAAGTTTTCTCTCCAAAAATTCTCATAATTCAATCCTACCTTCTGACCTCTCCATTCCTGCTCTGAAATAATAAGTGTTTTGCTTGTAGACTCTTTTTTCTTTTTAAACTTACAAAATGCTAAATAAAAAATACAAACATTTCTATACTTAAAATTAGAACAGAAAAGACCAGACATGAAACTATGAATCTCTATTATAGATAACTTGTTTTTCCTTAAACATTAGTAAATTCAACATGAAAAATTTCACAACTATCCTGCTTGTTTATATTTCTTTCTGTTCTCTTTTGTGCCTTAAAAACAAACAAACAAAAAACTTCTGTGATCCTCCTTTGTTTGGGGTGATACAAGAAGCATCTCAAGTCTGTGTCAGTTCAAACAAATCTTCCGAGCTTTTGCTGATATCATCCCCTTTCTTTGTGTGTGGGTTTTTGAGGTTTTTTCCCCCTGAGGCAATTGGAGTTAGGTGACTTGCCCACAGTCACACAGCTAAAAAGTGTTAAGTGTCTGAGGTCACATTTGAACTCAGGTCCTCCTGACTTTAGAGTTGGTGTTCTATCCACTGTGCCATCTAGCTGTCTTTCCCTTGTAATTTCTTACAGCAAAACATTTAATTGCATTCATAAATCATGATATTTTTATCAATTTCCCAATTCATGGGCACTCTTTAAACAAATTTTCAGTTTTCAGTCCCCTAACTATCAGTGTGGTTAAAATGGTCATTATCATAAAAAACAAAACAAAACAAAACAGGAAAAAACTCCTTGCTTCCTCAAAATTTATGGGAAGAGGTAATCTTCTGGCTAGATGCATCTTACTCCTTAATGCACATTTTAGTACCATGGCCAACCTGCCAAATGTCTAGGATTCCTTCTAGCTAGGCAGTGCCTTAGTGCATAGAATGCTGGCCCTGGCGTCAGGAAGACCTAAATGGGGCTTTCTATTTGTAAGACCTTGAACAAGTCACTTAACTTCTGCTTCTGTATTTATAAAATAGGAATAATTAACAGCACCTACCTCCCAGAGTTGTGAAGATTAAATGAGATAATAATTATTAAATTTTTATATAGTTATAATGTACTTAGCACCGTATTATTTTTATTATATAAATATATAATATATATTTAAAATAAATAAATATAATATAGCAATATTAACTATTATTGGTTAGTCAGAAAGGTTTCTGACCCTTTAGGACCTCACGGACCAGGACACACTGAGCCCTTCTATTCTCTGCTATCTCCCAAAGTGTGCCCAAACTCATATTTATTGCTTCTATGACACCATCTTATACTCAGCATCTCAGCTCTGCAATTAAGTAGCTGGGTGACTTTGTGCAAGACACCTTTTCTCTCTCCATTAGTTTCCTTTTCTGTTAATTGGCTAGTTCACTTCTGAGATCTCTTCTAGCTTTAAATTTATGGTCCTATGAACGCTGGATTTATCACCGCTGCCTGATAAATGGAAGCAAGTATTTTAAACTTTCATGACTTTCCTCCTAGGATATCCTACTATTCCAGCTCTGGAGTAAGAGTACATGGGGAAAGTGATAAACTGTGTTAAGCAAATACAAGGAAAGAGTTTAGTTATAAGGGGAAAGACAAACAAAGTATGTATTGATGCCCACAGTACAATGCATAGCAAGAAATGATTGTGTATAAGCAAGTGCCATTGGCTTACTGGGGACAAGGTCAACACATTTGTTTATTTCTTCAAATGCAAAATAAATCGAGTGTCAAGGAGTGTTCCCTACCTGCCAATGTGGTTATAATGATTTACAAGATGATTGTTAACTTAAAAAAAAAAACAAAATAAAACATAGGAAAACACCCCTCCCCCTCCAAGTTTATGGGAATAAGAATGGGGAAAAGCACATTTTCTCTCATGTTTGGTTTACAAGCTTAACCACAAAAGAAGATTCTTAAGTTACAGCCCCAGGCTCTACTTTTTCTTAATCAAAACAAGCCAGTTTTCTCTGAACTTTTCTTCCTGGCAAGTCGACCACTTCCAACTCACTGCTCTGCCAGTGACACAACCAGCAAGAAACCATTTGAAGTTCAACTTGTCTCCCTGTTGCCCTTTCACTGACCTTGGTAAATGAAAACTTCCCATGATGGCACATTCTCAAATAAATATGTGAACCAAGCATTGGAATAATTCTGCAGCAAGTTCACGCAAGAGGACACCATCAGCCTATGAGCTATTTTCCCACAGAAGTCTAAATGTCTACCAGAGAAAACTAGTGCAGATCCCCCTTATGTACAGTGCCCTGAGGAGCGTCACTCCTGTTCTAAGTCAGGAAGGTAGCATGTTTTGACGAAAAATTTACCTCTTTTTCTCCTTTCTCTTCATGAACAATCTATATCTAATTGTTCCTTAAGCAGAATACTTAATTATATTAACAGGCAAATCTACCAAATTTAATGTAAGACATACTTATTAACTTAGGGCAGCGAGATGACAGAGGGGACAGAATGCTGGGCTTGCAGTCAGGAGAACGAACCCAAGTTTAAATCCAGCCTTGAACACTTACTAGCTGTGTCACCCTGAACAAGTCACTTAACTCAGTTTGCCTCAGTTTCCTCATCTGTAAAATCAACTAGAAAAGGAAAGGGATCTCTGCCAAGAAAATGCCAAATGGGGTCATAAAGAGTCACATATATAAATATAAAAAATAAATCTAAATCTAAATAATAAATATTTAATAATCTAAATCTAAATAATAAATATTTAATAATCAAACATGTCAAAATCACAATCAGAACAATTTTCAAATGGCAACACTCAACTTGATTAAAGTCTATTTTGTGCAAGCCATTCAAGATGCTAAGAGACAAATAATAAATGGCACAGGTCTTCTCCTGAAAGAACTTGTACTTTAATTGGAAAAGTAGGAAATAGATGCAGATAAGTAGCATACATAGCAACGAGAAGTGGAAGAGACATCCAGACAAAGTATTTTGGCAAAAATTTAAGACACACACACACACACACACACACACACACAATTAAAATTTAAAATTATGGATAATAATGGAAGACTGATACCTGAGCTAGCAGAGAAGAATTTCAAAAAAGACTGAAGGAGGAGAGAGTATATTTCAGAAGGGCATAAAGCATTAATTCAAGGTCAATGAAAGTGTACAGTTTAGTTGGAGCACAGACAGCATAAAGAAGAATAATGGGAGAGAAGCCTGGATAGCTAAGATGAAGCCCTCAAAAGGTGGACTGAGCTTGAACTTTATCCAAATGGCAATAGGAACCTTTTAAGTTTTTCATCAGGTGAATCACACAGCCAGATGTGCCCTAGGAAGATTTAATTTGGCAGTTTTGTGAATATCTTGGAGAGATGCCAGCTAGAAGACTATCTCTGGCAGAAATGTGAGATAGGTAGAAGGGGTGGTAAACGTGAGTGAAAGTAAAAATAGAATTAACAGGACTTGGCAAATAAATAAATATGTGAGATGAGAGAATGAGGAGTCTGCTTTTAGTGGGGAAAATGATGAATTTTGTTTTGGTGTATCACATCTAAGGTACCTAGGGGATGTATACTGAAGAGTTGGGAGGATAATCCAGAAAAATATATCTCAAGGAAGTTGGAAATTTAGGACTGAGGTTCAGGAGACAGATTTTGAGGCAGGACATATGGATTTGAGAGTTTTTTATATAAAAGAAGAAAACTCAAAGCCATGGAAGTGAGTAAGACTGCCTAGAAAAAAGAATAGGGTAAAAGAAGTTAGAGGAAAAGGAGAAATTCATTTTTAGTGTGTCACAGATGTTTTGCTATTCAGTCATGTCCAACTCTTAGCAACCCTGTATGGGCTTTTCGATGCAAAGATGCTGGAGTGGTTTGCCATTTTCTTCTCTAGTTTATTTGTCTAGATGAGGAAACTGAGGTGAATAAGGATAAGTGACTTGGCCTAGCATCATACAGCTAGTGTCTGAGGTTGAATTTGAAACTCATGAAGATGAGTCTTCCTGACTTCAGTCCTAGCCATCTTATTTTTGGTTTCCCCTGTTATAAATGGAAGGTAATTCAAAAAAGACTAAAGGGTAGTCAGAAGAGAAAAGTGTCATAGAACTTAAGTCAGGGGACAGTATTTAGAAAGAAGGGATTTTATTTGAGATTGTCAAGATGAGTAATCAGGAGCTTGTCTCAGTATATAATAGAGAAAATATTCCCTAGTTAGGAGAAATGGATCTAAAAGTAGATCTTCAAACCCAATCTCCTCCTTGCTCGTATATATTATCCATATGTACTTTTTACCCTAGTCTCCTCTCCCTACTTTGGTAATCATTACTCTTGGGAGAAAAGTAAGGGTCACCTGACCATGCATTATAAATAATGAGCTGCATACATGAAAAACTGCTTCGAAGCAAGTACCAGACATAAAAGAGAGAGTTTAATAAAAAAAGTTGAGGGAGTTGGAGCAGGGAGTTCTTTCAATAATGCCCCCTAAAGGGAGCTAAGGGGAGCACCCCCTAAGAGTGCTAAAAATATTTTATTGCAAGGAAAGTACGGATTCTAAGTTCAAAGAAAAATCTACAACTCTTAAATCTTAAATCTACAAGTCTAGTTCATTGATCAATAAATTCTTTCAATGACAAGGTATAACAAATTTATTATTCTCAATGCTTTTGAATGGTCTAGGCATGCACCAAGCGATAATCATTTTTGGATAAAACGTTTTTAAAAACAGAATTAGTATTATACATGACATTATCTTTTTGGTCTCACAAAAGAGTAGTTGTTACATTAGAGAGACTGAACAACTATGTACAGTCAATTTAAATTTTAAAAATTAGGCTTTTTACCAAAAATCTATTTCCTTTTTTCCTCTCATTTAAAAACAAAACAAAAGAAAAAACAAAACCAAAAAACCAAAACCTTATAACAAATGTGCATAGTCAAGCCAAATAAATTGCCACAGTGGTCATGTTAAAAAAAAAAAAAAAGGTATGTGCACATTCACACACACACGCTCTCTCTCACATGCTTGCACACATGCTGTATTCTGCACCTGGACCCCACCACCTCTCTTCACCACATATCCATGCTCAACTCTTAATAAACTGCCCAGTCACCATATTAAATCTAACTATTCATTCATGAATGTTTATATGTGTGCAAATATTTTTTTTAAAAAGATTTTTCTCTTTTTTTGATTTCAATGATGAAATGTACCTATAAATTAAACAAGGGATAAGTGCTCTCTTGTTGAAATTTATTAAGTTGACAGTGTGCTATTCCAATTGGGCTGCACACACTACTTAGAAACCAAAGAGAGCATTTTTGATTACAATTTAAATATTAACAGAATAATATTGACTTACTGGTGGCTGATATTCCTAACACATTACCTGTTGGGCCTCTAGTTAGAATAATTGGCTCTGATTCTTACTAAGTTGGTTATTTATCACTGGTACTCTGATAAATTCTGACCAAGTTATAATCTTCCTGACTAGAGTGCAAAGAAAAAATTCAAACAGAATAGTCTGGGAAAACTTGAGTAGGGAGGGAACATTTTCAGTTGGAGTTTGGGAAACACCAGAGAAGGCTTAATTAGTAAAAAGGGAAGCACATAAGCTGAGCATCAAAAGGAGTACCCCAAAAGCCTGGGATGAGGATATTACACAAATGGAGAATAGATTGCACAAATGAATGAGAAGGGAAACAGTATTTCAAGTTTGGGGAAGAGCTAGAAATCTAGATTATAAAATGTATGAGAGGAATAATGTGAAATAAGGTTGGGAAGAGAGCTTAGAGCCAGAATGAGAAAGGTCTAAATGCCAGAATAAATATTACTTCCTTGGTCTATTGACAATAGCAAGCCATGTAAATTTTTTAAGGAAAAAATGACAGCAGTTTGATAGAGTTGAACACATGTGCCTTACGAAGAGTATTCTGCAACTATGTGGACTAGAAAAGAGAAAAATCAGGGAATGGGAGATTGGCTAAGAGGGTATTATACTAGACCTCAAAGGCCACATTAGTGAACTGCAAATTTAGTAATTATTTTATCAAGCTAGAAAGGTTTAGAGTTTGGATTTAGTGGTGTTTGCTGCTTGATGACTAGCCTAGCTAAATTCAGAGGCTCATTATCAAGGCTGGCCTTAAAGTTATAAAATGCTTATTCATAACTTTTTTTTGAAAACACTTATAAAGAGGTTGCCATCTTTCTTGGTAGAGGGAGTAATTAAACTAATAGAATTATAAAGTCCTACAAGTAGTTATGGAAGTTATTATAACTAAATAACAAGTCAATTCTGAAAGACCGAAGAACTTTGATCAAAGAAAATAATCAAACATGATTTCAGAGGATTAATGAAGAATACAACAACCTCAAGACAATAGAAAGATAATGGACTAATAGAGAGTGTTAGTTTTGCTTGACTATACTTATTTGTTATAAGGGAGGACTTCTATTTTGTGGAAGAAGAGCTAGGGGGAGAAGGTAGGGGTAGTGATTCAAAAAAAGAAAAAAGCACTTAGTAAGATATAAAAATGTACCAAAAGGAGTGAAAGGATATTCAGAAGGAGGCACAGGCAAGAAGGGCAGTGTGGGTGTATCATATTAAATTACAATATAGACTTACAAAACAAAGCTATACATAATAGATTCATGGCTTCACACATAATCTTTCTTTGTTCTTTGTGTGCGGAAATTCTTATGTCTGATGACATTTATCACACTCATAATAGAAAAAAAAAAAGGATTTAAAACACCACCCACAGTGAAAGAAAACATACTGAAGCTAGAATAAATCAGTCTACAGTCAAGTACCAGTGCCCTTTTCAAGGCTAGTGATGATGCAGACTAAAACCATTGCTGATAATAGCTAGTGTGGGAAAAATTTGCTAGCTGATATCTTCAAAATGTTTTGAAGAAATAAGAATCTTATCTATATATCTAACTTAATGAGTTCCTGGTTCTTATATAGCATCCACCAGAGTTCAGTTATCTTAGATAGCTAAATTATTATTAGTTATATTTTGAAAAGTACATGCGACTCCAAAAGCAAGATTGAGAAAAGTCTGATGTAGACAAATATAACTGGGTTATAGAATTATGATCATCTTTTCTTACTCTGTCTCTTGGGATAGTAGGAGAGACCAGAAACTTAAAAGCAGGTCAGAGAGTCAATCAGAAAGCATATGGTTGTTATAACTGAACCATTGGATGGATGAAGTTCAGGAAGGAGTCTGCATATGGCAGACTGCTCATAGAGTTGAGGACATGCCCTAAGATTGAAAGACTTGGTGACATCATTAATCATCGTATAAATGAGCAGAAAAGAAAATATTATAGAAGATTCCAAAGAATCTGTTACTGATAAGACCTTGGCTTGGGCTCTTCCAAAGTGCTTTACTGTGGATGCTCAGAATCTCCATGCTATTTCCCATATAACACCAGGGATATCAAAATGTCTCTGACTAGATTTAGTAACATGATTTAAGACTATTTAATTACTTGGAGTTTGGCA
Organism: Sarcophilus harrisii; assembly: GCF_902635505.1. Taxonomy (NCBI): domain Eukaryota; kingdom Metazoa; phylum Chordata; class Mammalia; order Dasyuromorphia; family Dasyuridae; genus Sarcophilus; species Sarcophilus harrisii. The sequence continues at coordinate 141,743,360 of NC_045429.1, forward strand.
ATATACTTAGTATTAATTGCTCAGAAAAATCTCACCACCAATATTGCATATTTCTTTTATACAGCTATGCTCGAGGATCAAAACTCAGGCTATTTTTCTTATCCTCTGGGAAAACTTTTCCTTTAGCAAACTTGGAGACTTGCTGAAAATTTCTGACGGGCATCCAAGAATGTCTATCTGCTGTTGATGGGAGCCAGAATTACTTGTGCAATAGAGGGAACAACTAAGGATTCGTTTGGCAAACTGTGAGAGTCAGTTCAAAATAATCAAATAAACTATGCTGAAAGCTGTCACCACTCTGATTCTTACTCAAGGATTGACAGAGTGCCATTTCTTGTATGGGTAGATCATATTTAAAGTCGTCAATTAGCTTGGTGCTCACATTAGTGTATATTTGGAAGAAGAGTACTTGACAGTTCTAAGACCACATTTGCAATATCTGAACTATACTTAATATCAAACGGCAAGGCAAGATTATCAATGAATTCCTAGAGCATAATGAAACATCTCCAAAGGCATGTTCACTTAGCTCTGGTAGGCTAGATATTTGAGAAAGATGAATAGCATCAGGAATCTCAAACTGCTGGGTGACAAGCTTTAGGTGGGAGAGAACACAAGTGGGTGGAAAATTTGGCCAAGACATTACCCCAAACAAAGCATCTGAGCTGCAGACTGTCTGGAAAAAACCGCAACCGAATGAGCTTTTTATGAGGCAATCAGCCAACAAGCATTTATTAAGCACCTACTATATGTCAGGGACTATGCTCAATATAAACTGCAAAATGAAAAATAATTATAAATAACAGCAACCAGATGTGTATTTAATGTGAAAAAGGCTTACTTAATCCTTCTCCATCTACATTGCCATAGGTGTACATCTTCAGAAATAAAAGACACCAAATATACTTTGTATTGTTTGATAAAAATATTAAGCTTGCTATCTTATGTTTTAGTAAAATCTTTAAATGGGATGTCATTATGTATATTCCTAAGATATATGAGTTCATTAGAACAGAAGAAAACAAGAGGTCAATGGGACCTCCATAGAAGAAGTAATAAATGATTTGGAGAGTGACATTAATAAATGCTAAAGTTTAATACTATTATATCAGAGCAGCTAGGTGGTGCAACGGATAGAGCACCACCTGAACTCAGGAGGACCCGAGTTCAAGTCAGACCTCAGACACTTAACACTTCCTGTGTGACCCTGGGCAAGTTGCTTAACCCCATTTGCCTCAGGGGGGGAAATATTATTAAATCCTAGCTTAAAATTTATTTGCTAAGTTGGAAAACTGTCATAAGCTACATAATGATGCAATGGTTTAAGAATATTACTGGGTTAAATAAAAAAAAGTTAATGCTATAAATATAACCTCGTATCAAATTGTCTTCTCAACAGGGAAGGAAGGAAATTTGAAATTTTAAAACAAAAAAAAGAATGTTAAAAATTGTTTTTATATGTAATTGGGAAAATATTATGTAAAAAAATAAGATAATGCTATTTACTATGTGTCATTGTGCTAAATACTTTAAAAATATTATCTCTATTTTATAGTTAAGGAAACAGGTTGACAACAGGATGTGACTTTGCTAGTTATCACAGGTTGGATTTGAACTCAGTCTCCAAGCCTAGATCTACTATACTACCTAGATGTTCCATGAAAAAGCCATAAATTCATAAATTTAACTTAACTGGTAGCTCCCTTCCATTGTCACCTTGCCCCTTCCATGATGTCACTTGTGATTTAGAGTGGTTTCTCAATTTTTGCCCAATGAAATCCTTCTAGTTCTTTAAACCTATTATGATTAAACCTACTATGATTTCATGTTGCCAATCTTCATGAAACTTTCCCTAAATTCTTCAAATGTAAAGGATTAAAGGATGATTCCCTCCTCGAGTTTTTTTTTTCTTTTTTTTTTATAACAGTTTTAAAGATAGAACTCTTCTCTAAATTTAACATTCTGCCTGGTATTAGATGACAAACTCCCTATTAAATGATAAACTTTCTGAGGGAAGAGGCTATATTGTTTCATATTTCTATCCTTTGTGCCTAGCACATAAGTGCTTATTTTATGTTTGTTCAACAGAAATTATTGCTGGAGACCTTTGCTACCTTCCTAACAATACCTTACACTACACCTCCTTCTCCCTTCTCCCCACCACATTGTTCTACAAATGACATTCTAATCAGATTGGACAATTCATGTACTCCTAAACATGTCCTGTACTTTCTCTTCTCCATTTATATTATACCCCAAAACTGGAATTCCTGCTTGTTCCCAAGCTCCACTTTTTACAAACTCATCTTTCAATGCCCATCTATCCAAAAATCTCTCCCTAAGAATTCTCACATTACCCTGGCTAATACTTGCCTCATTCATCCCTACATTCCTTATCATTCTTTCTACTAGATTATAAATGCCAGGAGCTTTGTAACAATATATCATAAGTAAGGACTGTATTGTAATCTTTATATATTCCGAAAAATTGATATTATGAAATGTTTGGCCAATTCTTGGTCTCTAAATCTTTTCTTACATGTTTACATTCATTATAATTCTTACATTTTCTTATATAGTTTTGGATTTCCCTATGTCTATCTTTAACTATAATACTTCTACATTTCTTCAGCATTCAACATTAGATTTTCAAGGGGTTGGCCCTCAGTTTCCTCCAGGAAAATGATCTGCAGTGTCTAACCCACCACCAGACAGCTGTTTGTCTCAGTGGTTTCACCTTTTTGACCCCAAACTGTGTTGCCTCCCATCTAAATTCTGGTTGTATCCAGCCCAGGGCCTGTGTTGTTCATTTTATTCAATACATATTAAGTGCATGGCAGATTTCAGTCTGGAGCCCATCACAAGGCTCAAATCAGTTCAAGTATTGATTTACTATCAGATGAATAAAGCTGACAATTCCCCAATGCACTGTACACAAACCAACAAAGCTTTCCTTCATGATCTCTGTATTAATATATGCATTAATGCATAGAGCTGGGCCAGTTTCCTGAATTCACTTTTAAATATAACATCATCTATACTTTAGAAACTATTCTAAGAAAATTTTCCTTTTTATATATCTTTTCATCTAGTATTATGATCCAGTCCTTCTCTAGTAGAGTCATTTTGCCTAAGATAGTGGAAGGATGGGATAGACTTGGTTACTGGTCAGAGGAAGCCATTTTTTCAAACAAACAAAAAATCCCCAAGTTTTTAATTGATGTATTTTTATATCAGTGTAATTTCCCTCAGTATCCCTCCAAATCTAACAAATAATATTTTTTAAAACATTAAAAAAAAGAAAAGAAAAAGCTAAAAATATGTACTATGTGTAACAATTGGAGACTTCCCACTTCTGCAGAAGGGTGGGGTGGAAATCTCTTCTTTCAAGTCTTGCTTATTTTTTATAATTTTGATTTTTTTATATGTGTGTAGTTGTTCCATTTATATTATTGTAGTGAATCTATATTGCTTTCTTGGCTCTGCTTGGGAACACAATTTTCAAAATGGGAAAAGTTTTTACAAAACAACAGCACTGTGAGAATATCTGTCTGTATGTGTGCATGTATATACTTTATTGAAATTAATTAACATTGGTAGCATCAGAGATCTAAAGCTGAAGTTACCTAAAATGTCTTTCGGTCCAAACCATTTATTTTAAGGAGGCAGAACATGATGAGGACAAGGAGAGGAATTTGAGGGACTATGGTAGTGATAAGGGAAGAGAAAGTCAAGCTTAAGATCACATAGGTATTATCAAAAATAGAATATGAATCCTGGTCTGCAGAATTAGTGTTTCTCCTTCTTCTCTTCTTCCTTTTTTTTCTTCCCTTCTCCCTTCACCCCCTCCCCACCGCCCCCATATTTCTCCCTGTGTCTTTCTCCCTCTCTCCCTCTGTCAAAATTCATGACAACAACAATATCTATATGATAATTCATCAGTTGGGCAATTCTACCATTTATGAACTCCTGGATTTGTAAATATGTCCATCCTATACATCTGGCCAGTCTATGCTGACTTGGCTCGACACAGGTGAGATCTTGTCCTCTGACATTCTATTTCTATCTCATTGTGTGCACTTGCATATGCTGTTGAGAGTGGAGAGAATATAGTTTACAGCCTCATTCATTGCATTTTTTATCTCTGAGCAAATTCATTCATGTTTTCCCCACAGAAGAACATTTTATATACAGTAGAAAAGTAAGCACATGATTGTGTATTAAGTCCATCAAGTTGCTTAACTATTTTCTTCTTCCATATTAAACTACTTATCTCATCTCAAAGCATCTCAAAATAGTGATTTATGAAATACTTTCTTGCCTCTGCATGCTGGAAATTTCTAGGATAGATCAAGTTAGCATAAGTTGAGGGACTGGAAAGATAACAACTGTTGACTCTCCTTTTTCTTTTTTCAACCTTCAAGTCTGCCCATACAAACATCTAATTAGATCTATACCCTAGAAATTTAGGGACTTATGTTTGGAATGTTTTTTTCAGAGCTCTAAACATAGTTATATGTTATGCTTAATTACCACGTTGGCTTATTTCAATACATCAAACAAGATTTTTCAAGAGCAGATTAAATTTGAAAAAATGTATTTTTATGTTCTTAAGTCAAATGATTAGCTAGAGTGGTATAAAAAGGCTTTTGCTGGCAAGATTAAGAAACTAACTTCCAATCTATATATAACATTGCATTTACTTAAAATCTATATATGACATTGCTTTTATTGGGAAAAAAATGAACTGACTTTTACACAACTGATTTAAAAATGAACATTCAAGGAACACAATCTGTTTGCAAGTTAAGGACTATTTATTTGTATTCAGTCAGAGTCATTGGCATCTTTAAAGCAAAATAAAGGCTGAGTGCTTTTGACTCTGTTATTCGGTATTTGTGGAAGGCCTCTGGTTACTACCAATGATACTGGGTAAATCACTTCACATTTTTCAGTCTCAGTGTACCCATTTGTAAAATATAAAGGTTGGATGAAATGATGTTTATTTTTGAAAAGGGTTTGTTGATCTTTCTCCAAAAGATTGTTTCCCTGAAAAAGAATCCTTCTTTCTAACTTATAAGTTTATACTTATACATACTGAGAGTCTCTGAAAACATGTGCTTCTGTCCAAACTTCCTGTTCACTGATTATCAGTAAGAAAAGGAGTGCAATCCTATCAGTCTTCTGAAGTTACAAATGGTCACCACAATAATTAGAATTGTTCAAGGAAACACTGTTTTCTTTTACATTATTATGATTATTGTGTAAAATTTTCTCCTGGTTCTACATACTTCATAACCCAAGTTTCTATGAACTATTTATACTAGTTATTTCTTACAGCACAATATTCCATTAAACCCACATACTTGTATAATTTAATCATTTTCCAAATGATGAACACACACATTTAGTCATTTCGTATCACAGAATGGCTACGAATATTTTTTTATCTATATAGCTGTTTTAATTGTCTTTTGAGGGGGTATGCTTTTAGGTGAACTTTAAAGTCCCTTTCAGATCTAAACTCTCCTAAATGAATATGTAGACCTGGCATGTTTAATAAGAAAAGCCCAAAGAGTATATAGAATATAAAAGAAAAAGCAAAATATAATTTTCTATTAAGAAATTAAACATAACTTCTACTAGGTACAATGGATATGACACATTCACCAAGTTTTTAAAAACAAGTGTTTCAACAATTTGTGTTCTTTTATGAGATTCGGGGTGGGGGGGAGGGGGGAAGAAGGGAGGAATGGTATTAAGCTCTCCTATGGTATGTAACTGAGTTAGTTAGATATAAATCTTTCTTATTCTGCAAGCTATTTTTATCTCATTAAAACATCAGCATGCTATATTAGCCAAAGGCACTCATTAGAAGGATTTTGAAATTGAGTAAGAAAAGAAACATGAAGCAAGCCTTTAATAAATAAATCATCCTTCAGTATTGATCAGTCAGAAGATGCAGTTATATAATTAGCTATTCTTATATGCCACTGAAAAGCAGACCTGCTTCTAGTAGTGCTTTAATTTGGGGTGTTGTCTTTAATACACATTTTCCCTTTTTTACCTAGTTGGTCTCCCTTTATTTGGGAATAACATAAATCCTTCAAATTTGACCTGCCAGCTTTGCCACTTATGCCTGGCATGAATGTGGGCAATTTATATAACCTCTTCAGACCTCAGTTTTCTCATTTGTAAAATGGGAGCATAAGGACTTCTAAAATTCCTACCAGTTCTAACTCCATGAACCAAGAGGGAAGGGAGATAAGCTGCTATCTTGTCTTTTTTTTTTGAGAGTTCTTTTGACAGGCCTGAAAGTATCCAGAGATGACAATTTATCCACCATTTCCAGTTTTTTACAGCACTGGCAAATTGAGGATTAAGCTAGTTAAAACTGGGAAGCTAAAAGAAGATAATTATAGAATAATTTATCCAGGATCTTTCCTTTTTTATCCCAACTTTTACATCTTCTTCTCCATCTGTAAATCTAGCAGGAGATAGAGCCTAGAAAAATCTGTGATGTGGAACATTTGCTTCACCACTTTGTTTTATAGTAAATGATCACATTTAGTATATTTCAGTATATCAAATGTAAATTTTATGAGCGATTAAAAGATACCCTTATGTTCTTAAGCCAACAAAAAAAAACTGTAGAGCTGTAGAAGATAATAAAAAAATTATGCATATTTCAGCTGCTCTCTTTATTTCTAATCTCACCTTGACCCTCTCAAAGATATTTTTTTCTTCATGACTTAAACATTTCCAGAAATTTGGTAGGGATTAGTAAGAGATTCTTAATGCTTTAGATTTTCTTCCTTGGCCAGAGAGTCACTGTGATTCATAAGCAGGTCATGAGATCCCTCAAAAGTCATCTTATCTAAACCCTTTAATTTTAGAGATTAAGAAATTTCACTTTTAGGGCCCCTCTGAAAGTTTAGTGCACAAACAGAAGGTTAACATTCCCTACTATAGGAATATTCCACCCAATATCCTTAATTGCTTCCAGGAAAAAAGTGAGGAGAACAATTTTTAACAAAGAACATAAGAACAATGTCATAAAGGGCACCTGGCCTACAATGTCATAACTAATTTTTGTGATTATGTGGTGGATTAAAAAAAATTACAATGTCATTATAGAATGGTGTTAGCAAGAGCCAAATATGACCGATTTCAAAAAATTTAAAAAACAAAACAAAACTAAGCCTGATATGATAGAATATACTTATAATCCCAGCTACTCAGTAGGCTGAGCCTAGTAGAACTGCAAAAACTGTAGGAGACCTAAGACTTATTGGGTATCTCCATTAAATTTAAAACCTAGCATGATGAACCACAGGGATCAGAGGGATACCAGGCTGCTAAAAGAGTGAACTCGTGATCAATAATGGTAATTGGGCCCACTGCTATATCAAGCTTGGGAAAGATAGAGAAACCTACTCTTATAAAAAAAATAAGTAAAATAGAAAGATAAAAAATGCCCAATTAAGCTATTTTTCAAATGAAAACTGGGAGTGAAGATATTTAAAGGGAGATGAATAGAATAGAATTTTAGAATTCTATTACCATAATATCTGGTGGAATTTTCTCTTTTTTCTCCCATACACCTTTTTTACTTTTCAAGAAAGAATACATTCTATTCTGTCAAACTTGGTCAAAATTAAAATAAATGACCAACAGCTGTCAAAATAAAACTTGGGGAGGGGTTAAATCATTGTTATGGCTATTCTTATAAATTAAAGAACTTTTGGCTCCTCCATATAGTGATTTTTCACTCATGTGAAAATTATATTTAATTGAATTAAGTGTTTTAGAAATGGCACAACAGACACAAAATAAATAATAAAGATCCACATACTCAAAATTCATTACATATTAACATGGGAGAAGAATGCCAATAACAACAGGATCTGGAAGCACTACTGACGTGACCTGTCTCAACCTGGAGAAATGACCCATTATACACAGCCTCTGTTGAGATGTAACATAAATATGAATGTATTCAGTATAAAATAAAAGCTGATTTTTAGCAGAAGGGTCAGAGTGAAGATTTACATATGTTCTCTTATACTTCAGGATACAAAAAAGAACTTTTCATCTATCACATTACTAATGATATTATGGTTTTGCAGCTGGGTCAACAAATTAACTATCTGGCTCTGGTAATAGTGACTTAGAGGATCAGTCTGTTGGTTCCAAAAAAAGGTAAAGAGTAACTGATTGTTACCAAAGGTTAAAAAAAAAAAAAAAAAAGTGAGCATATCTTGATCAAATCCTTTTCTTACAGAATAACAGGTAATAATATTTATAAAGTTTGCAAATCATTTTACAGATGATTTCATTTGAGTTTTACAAAATTATAGGTGAGCTTTTTAAGACCAAAAGCCAAAGTCACACATTACTTCAAAAACTGATAAGACATTTATATTATGTCTTACAGTTTATAGATTGTTAATGTAAATATCTTATGAGGGAGATTTGGCTATTACTTTGCCCATCAAAATAAAACTCTACCTACACTTAGTCACTGATTGCTAAGAGTTGAAAATCAGGGAGTTCACTATGAGAAAGAGAAGCCTAGATGGATAATTGCACATACTGACTGTACAGCTGTGAGTTATTAGATTTTTCTTAGCCTTAATTCCCTTATTTATAAAACAGTATCTACTTCACAAATAAGATGATAAATGTAAAATGCTTGGAAAACCTTAAAACACAATGTTCATTACTTGCCTTTTTTCCTCACAGAATGTTGTTACTCGCAGCTAATTAGATCATTTATCTAGTTTAGTTGTTGCAGTTTAATGATGTAGAAACATGCTTTAATGCAAGTATTTTTTAATATGGAATCTATGAACTTATTTTAAAAATATTTTTATAGCTATTTCTATATGTTGTTTATTTTTGCATTCCTATGTATTTTGTTTATGCATTTACAAACATTATTTTGAAAAGAGATCTACTGGCTTCACTGGACCACCAAAAGAGGCTAGGGCACAAAAAACATTAAGAATCCCTACTTTAAAGTAAGAAAAGAGAAAGTTCAATTAAAAGAACAAAAAAAAAAAAACCCTAAAAATATTTCTCTCCTTTCCATTCTTCTAGCCCTCATATATCACATTTTTTGTCTCTCATGTACAGTCTTGTGAGATTTTTTTTTTTTTTTTGGTATATATGTTTTTTAAATTTGGACTCTACAATTCAACTAAGTGCTTTACTCAAGACTTTCTTCATCCCTTTATCCTACTGTCATCCCAACCTTGCATTATCCCTACCATTCATCTCTTTTCTTCATACTGCTACTAGTATTGGAAGAAGTCCCAGCTCTTGTGACTTGATCCATTAGAATTCTGTTAATAAAGCTGAACTGCCCCTTCACCATAGCAAGGCAATCCTATAAATCTTTCTCAACTGACTATCTACCATACACATATTGGCTGTTCCAAACCTCTTTTTGAAGTCTTTCATGTAATGACACTCCCTTCCCTGCTTTCCTTTGGGGTTGTAGTGAGAATCAAATGAAATAATATCTATAAAAGTACTTAATACAATGTCTGACTCAAAGTAGGTGCTTAATAAAAATGCGTATTTCCTTCTTTTTTCTTTTCCTTTTCTCAGCAGAGAAACTTCATGCTTTATTAATAAAGGAGAGATCATCAGTTTTGAGTTCACTCTTCTCACTTAATTCTACAAGTTAAACCAACTTGACACTCCAATCCATTGTTTTCTTTTGTTCTAGTCTCTCACTAGGGACAGCTAGGTGACACAATGGATGGAGTGCTGTGCCCGGAATCAGAAAAATTCATCTTTCTGAGTTCAAATCTAGTGTCAGGCACTTAGCTATGTGATCCTTAGTTTTCTCAGCAATAAAATGAGAAGGAGATTTTCTTTTCCAAGAAAACCCTAAATGAGATCATGAAGAGTTGGACATAATTGAAATGAATGAACAAAAAGTCTCTGATTAAGAGGTGGCCCTTCCCCTTGATCAAAGTGAATACTTTCATTCCATCCCTTTCTATCTACTACAACAGACTATACCCACAATTGCCCACTTCTGGCCCCAAATTTAATCTTCCCTTCCCTGCTGCTTACAAACATGACTAGGTCACAATTTACCAACAATAACTCTCATTTAAGCCAATCATATCTTTAAGTTCCACTTCTGCTTTGATTGTCTATTCCCCTTCAACTCTCCCACCACCCATGATACCATTCAGAGACTGTCTTGATGACTAGTGATTCATTGTTTAGGATTTCCTTATCACCAAGGAATAAGTCTCAGTACGGTGTTTATTTCCTTTCTGGCATATTGTCTGATCTAATCAGTCTCCAAGTGGGCTGCTGCCACCCACTTTTCATTTCCTCTTCATGTGTTTTCTTCACTAAGCAGAATATAAGCTCCATATGAGTAGGATCTATTTTCATTTTCCAATTTTTGTACACATAATACCTGGCACATAGCAAGCACTGTCTATATATCTGTTTGTGTCTGTCTGTATTTCCATCCATCCATCTATCCGATTATCTCTCTATCTTCTCCCTTTGAAAGCCAAATGCCTAAAAAGGTGACACCATAAGCAAATTAGAAGAGCAAGGAATAGTCTACTTGTCAGAACTATGAGGAAAGGAAGAACTTATGAGCAAGCAAAAGAAATAGAGTATTGCAAAATGTGAAATAGAGTATTGCAAAATGTAAAATAGATAATTTTCATTATATTTAATTGAAAAGCTCTTGTACAAACAAAATCCCAGCAACCAAGATTGCTGGGAAGCAATCTTTATGGCAATTATCTCTGATAAAGGCCTCATTTCTCAAATATATAGAGAACTGAGTCAAATTTATAAGAATAAAAGCCATTCCCTAATTAATAAGTGGTCAAAGGATATGAACAGGCAGTTTTCAAATGAAGAAATCAAAGGCCTATGAAGAATCACTTTTGATTAGAGAAATGCAAATTAAAGGAACTCCAAGGTACCATCTCACACCTATCAGATTGGCTAATATGAGAAAAAAGTTAAATAATAATTGATGGAGAAGATGTGGGAAAAGGAACATTAATGCACCACTGGTATAGTTGTGAACTGATCCAACCATTCTGGAGAGCAGTCTGGAACTATACTCATAGGGAACCAAACTATTCATACCCTTTGATCCAAAAATACCACTACTAAATCTACATCCCCAAAAGATCATAAAAAAGAAAAAGTACCGACATGTGCAAAAATATTCATAGCATTTCTTTTCTAATTGCTGTCTAGCGGAGGGAGAAGGTGGGGAGCGAAGGAGAAAAATTTGGAACACAAGATTTTTCAAGGGTGGATGTTGAAAACTACCTTTGCATGTATTTTGAAAAATAAAAAGCTATTAATATTTAAAAAAAAAATTAAAATGAGGGGCAGCTAGGTGGCGAAGTGGATAGAGCACCAGCCCTGAAATCAGGATGACCTGAGTTCAAATCTGGCCTCAGACACCTAACACTTCCTAACTGTGTGATCCTGGGCAATTGCCTCAGCAAAATAAATAAATAAATAAAGAATGCTAAAAATTTGACATGTAATTGGAGAAAAAAATTCTATTAAAAACTCCCAAAGCCAAATGCCTAGAAAAAGTCAATTACCATCCTCACTGCCTCCATTTCCCCTCCTTTCAATTTATTTGGAATATGATTTCTGGCTCCAGAATACAAAATTCAAAAAAATGCTTTCCAAAGTCACCAGTGCTTTCTTACCAACCATATCTGATACAATTCTGTCTCAGCCTTACTCTTTCTTGACTTCTTTGCAGCATCTGACACTATAACCTGGACACTCTTCTCTGGGGTTTTGGTAACACTGCTTTTTCTAGGTTTTCTTCTCACTTTCTGGTTACTCCTTAATTTCTTTTGCAACCTCATCATCAAACAAAACTCTCTAAGTGGTACAACCCAAACCTTGGTTTTCTTCATTGTTATATCCCAGCTTCCATAGGCAGAATGATCATCTGTACAGAAAAACAGCATAGAACTATTGTATTCTGGTGTCTAAGGGTAGATTCAATCCCATACCCCTCTATATTTTGGCTTTCCCCTAGCAATTTCCCAAGTACGCTTTTAACACACAGCCTGCAGAAATAGTCTCTATGCCAATTTCTGTAGAAACTGGAAATCAAAACAAACAAACAAACAAAAAAAAAACTAATCATAATTCTTTCAAGAATTTAAGGGTTTGGTGAATGCCTCCCAATTGATTGATTAGCACAATGTGCAATATTCTTGGATAATATTTCTAGGTACATTAATATTGTGCTTTAATTTAACAAGGAGATCTGGCTGGAATCAATGAAATAAAGCCACACATTAAAAGAGTTATTGGTTTTAAAATGATAACCAGAAAATAGATGCCATTTCCTAGAGAATGTTTTATAACCTACATCCAACAGGCAAAAAGTTTTTGTAAATGTTTAACCATGTTATTCACTCTGGGGAACAGATGGAAAAATAAATGAATAATTGTAGATATGCTTCAGGCATTAAGATTAGGGCCAAAGCTACATTAACTTAGAAAAATTTGCTAACATATTTTCTTTATTAATCTGTCTTCTTCTTTTCTCCATCTATGACTGAAGCTCTGTCTGCAAGGGTGGTCCAGCTATTTAATCTCCAAAAACTGCTATTTTTTTGTGCAAATTATATTTCCCTGCCATAAATTCCTTAGAATGTTCCAATTATATGCTTCTAATTAAAGTTAGAGATGTTATATGAGAATAAATCTAAGGAAGAGACATATTGATAGAAATTTAATGAGCAACAATTTTAAAGGTGCCTTGTACTGGGTTTTAAATTTTGGAAGATTTGACTTTCTAAAGAGTTTTGACCCTCATTCATTTTACCTTATTGACCTTACCTTTAAAGAAACCAAACATGAAGAAGAAGAGGAGCTGGGAGAGACAAGAAACAGGTTATGACAACAGAAGAGCAATCCTTAGTGAAGGAAATAAGAAAGGATTAGAAGAAGAATTCATAGGGCGAGACCATAAAGAGTTAAACAACTCTCTCTCTGTAGTTGGAAGTCCTGAAACTGAGGGACAAAAAATGGGTGAGACAGGACAAATTAGCACGAATAGGTAAAAACAACTGTCCATTCCACAAGTAGAACATACCACTGATCTGTTGGCAGTTTTAATCAATGTAATATTGATATTTAGCATTATATATATATCTATATATAAAACATACCTTGAGGCAACTTATAAATGTGAGTTATTATTGCTATTATTATAATTGTTATCCTGCATCCTGTACAGATGCCCCACTGTGGTATGTAGGTGGCCTTGAAGTGTTGAAAGCTATGTTTGAGAAGTAACATGGTATACACTAATAGGATGTTGGACTTAGGAGTACCTAAGGTGTACCTGAGTACCTACCTCAGAGGGTTCCAGTGAGACTCGAATAAGACATCATAGTTAAGGAGCATTGTAAACCTTAAAGGGCTTCAATTATCATTATGTAAATAGTGTACACTATCATTATGTAAACAGAGCACAAATGCTGGCAGGTTCTACTAAGTAGGAAAAGTTTCAATAACTGGTCTGGCCACCAAGTGTAAGTCTGTCGCCCAAGAACTAGTACCATTTCTGGCACACAGTAGGTATTTAATAAATGATTATTGATTGGCTAGTGTATCCAGATTGAAGAGGCTTAGCTCTGGAAGAGTAGCTACCAGTTGGCAAAACATATGCAAGGATAATCTTTCAACACTGACCCTTGAAAAATCTTGTGTTCCCATTCTCTCCCCCTTTACCCTACATCTCCTCCCCTAGATAGCAAGTAGTCCAATATATGTTAAACATATGTTAAATCCAATATAGGCATACATATTTATACAATTATATTGTTACCCAAGAAAAATGAAATAAAAAGTAATAAAAATAAGAAAGAAAATAAAATTCAAGCAAACCACAATACCAACAAAAGAGTGAAAATGTTATCCACCCTCAGTTCCTACAGTCCTCTCTCTGAGTATAGATGGCTCTCTCTACCACAAATCTACTGGAACTGGCCTGAATCATGATGAGTAGTTTTAATCAGTGATATTAAAATGCAGTTGAAGTGTAAAAGCTATACTGAAAGGAATACACATGGAGAAACTACTGATCTTTCAACATATCAAATAAGCATATTTATATTTTTATTAATAAAGGAACCTTGTGTCAAACTTAAGGTCTAGCCCAACAATAAAAATTCATCAACTTTATTTTTTCCCCCAAGAAACAACAAGGAAATTTGAGAGACAAAAGTGACTTGTTCAGGGTCACACAGCTAGTACGTGAGTTAAGTGTCTGAAGCTGCTCAGGTCCTATTGACTCTAGGGCTGGTACACTATCCACCGTGCTCTCTAACTGCCCCAACTGAAATCCAAAGAACCCAAAGAACCTACTAAAGACAGGCAAAAAATATTACCTGAGCCATTAATTTCCTCTTATGAATTACGTAGGCATATATGCCTATACATGTGTGTATTTGTATGTAAATGGAAACAGACATGGATTGTAACTGATAAAGGGAACTCTAGTTGAGTAAACTTGTACTAATGCAGATTAACAATTGCTCAGCAACACCAAAGCCTTAAAAGAGTTGCCTGGGGCTCAGAAGTTATGTGATTAAATCATGGCCAGCAAGTATGAGAATCAGGATTTAATCTCCCAGTTCTTCCTGACTAAGGGCAGTTCTCCATCTTCTGCATTGTACTTTTCACTACCGTGTGTATTTTTTGGAAATATATTCATGAGAACCATCTTCCTTCTCCAAAAGACACAGTTAAAGGTCAATATTCTGAAGAGATGACACTTATAGGTGTATGAAAATTTCCTGTCTGTTCTAGGGACATGTGCAGTCAACTTTCAAATAAGATTTCTAAATTAACACCTCAATTTGGTCATCATGGGAGAAGATCTGGATGACAAGAGCACATGAAAGGAATTAGGCAACTAAATTCCAGGAAGGTGCTAAAAGGAATGAGAATAAGATAGAAGGACTGGCCTATATCAAGCCAGAGAAAGAGCTGGTTATGTGGGAACAGGAAGCATACCTCTGAGGTGGAAGAGCAACAAGAAGCTGCATGATATGTGCAAAAGGATGAAAGGAAGAGGAAACCTGGCAGTAGCTCTCTGAGGACAAAGGGGTGAGAAACAAAATGACACCAGACAAGGAGGTCCTCCTCACAGATTATAGGTCAAGTCTAGTCTGTTTCCTGACCCAGTGCAGAATTAGTGATTCCAATTCCATTTCCAATTGGCCAGCTTTCAATTAAGGTACATCCGAGACCCAGTGTATTGTAGGAAGAAAAAGGAATGGGAAAAGTGCAGGGACCTTTTGTATTTTATCAATAGGCTGAAGATTTGACCCATAAATATGGTATGGGGGATTCCAGGAAAACAGTGACTTTCCTTGGGTCATAATGATTTCTGCAGAACCCTTAAAACACATTCTAAGGTAAAAGTGGTTGTGGATGTTCTTTTTGACTTGTGATGGGTGCTAACATGTTAATAAGGATGGTGTTAACATCTCATTTATAGTGTGGTTTGGGGTGTGAATGTTAAAATTCCTCACTGATCTAACTGGGCATATAAATCACTTAACAGGATGGGGTGGAAATGGTTTGGACTTAAATTCACATGGTTTGGATTAATGCACCTTAGTGAAGGCCCATAACAACTTCGCAGCTCTGAATCCCTAAGTAAGGGTGGCGGCTTAGACAAAAAAACATCACCACTCAGTTTGGAAATAGCATCTCTGGCCTGAACCTAATTCAACAGGAAACTAAACATTCAGCACATACTTTTACAGAAGAGGGAGGAGAACTGAAAACAAAATGAGCTGAACTGAAACGTGAGAAAGTACAACATAGCAATTACTTTCCTGGGTGGGTCAGCATCTCTCTTTTTACATCCCCCCAATCCAATAACTCTCCACCCAAGCATTAGCCGAGAATGACCTCATTGATTTCCTAAACACACTTCAACAGCCTTCCTGCTCTCCCAGAGTCAAGCCAGCAATGATGTCAACAGTGCACCTGTGTGAGTGATGTGGCCCAGGGTCAGGGTTATGTGGCTCAGAAGATAAAAGCCTCCCTCTGTCAGTGTTAATTAAATGAAGCTTTTGTTTTACTGCTCATCTTTTCAGTTTAATTTTCCTGGAAAGACGTCTTTATTTCAAAGGGATCAGTCAAGTACAACAAGGTTACTATCATATCTACAAACAGATTTTCCACAGATCCCCTTCAAATACTTCACCATTCAGATTTCAGGGGAGACTGTAATGGATTGTTGAAGAGAAGGCAGTTATATGGCATTGTATCCTGGAAAGGATTATGGAAGATAACTAGCAATCTGCTGACTACTCAGTCTTGTTAGTGTAAAGGGATTATCCCTAAAAGTTCTGAAAGTCAGAGGTTATTTAGCTTGGCTCCATACTCTTTGATTCCTATTCCTTTGGATGAAGGAAAAAACAAATTATTTATACTTTAAAGCCCTAATATTTCCTTGAACATTACTGATAATTAATGAGTGTTGAATACTATCATTCCTTTTCTTCCTCTTTTACATAAGTAAAGTACAAATGAACTAATTCTAAATAAAAAAACCTTAAAGTCATATCAAAACATGATAAATTCTAATGATTTAGAATTGAATTAAGACTTTGAGGTCATCAGATATATAAAAACTGACACAAAAGAGAGATACTAAAACACACATTCTTCTCCCTCCTTCTCCACACCCCAATGATACTAGTTTTGGGTGGCATAGGTAATATGGAATAGTTATAAATGTAGCAATTTAATACTTTTTTGAGTACTATACATACTGCGTTTTTAAAGTATTTGAAAAAAACATAGTAATTTGTAGAATGATGGGACTAGAAGAAATCTTCATGGTCATTTATTCATTTCTACCACAACGGTGACTGTCTGCTTCTCAAAAATGTTTAAAAATACATATTGAATGATAATTCTATGGGCATTAGTCAGGCATATGACTTCAGCATCAATGAATGGATGATCTGGACATTTATATAAGTTTTATTAAAGTCAAAAAAGTAAATGAATGGATGATATTTACTGGAAGCAAATGAAAAATGACTTTTGGGGAAGAATACTTAGCTAATTAGTTTGAGGCAGAGAAAGACTAGCTATGAATTATTAGCATAAAAAAAGAGACTTATAAGTCGTAACTGTGTGTAAGCTGAATGCCAATCAACTATGAGGAACTGCTCTAATGCTCTATAATTTGTTTTTTTTTTAAATTTAATTTTTAATTATTTTTAACACACATTGCCTTATGAATCATGGTGGGAGGGAAAAATCTGAGGAAAAGGGAAAAACTATGGGAGAGATAAAAAACAGAAAAAAGAAATGAACATAGCATATGTTGATTTACATCCAGTTTCATTAGTTCTTTTTGTGGATGCAGATGGCATCAGTTCATGTATATCTTTTCAGGCCTAAATCAGCTTGTTCATTTTTTGTAATAGAATACTAATATTCTATTACCTTCAAATACCACAATTTGTTTAGCCACTCCCCAACTGATGGACATCTACTCATTTTGCAATGCTTTGCTACCACAAAAAGATGCTCTATAATTTGTTACACAGATGTGAGAACCACCACATTCATTACTACTTTAGGTCTTTATCAATAACAGTGAAGGGATTTGGACTCTACCAATTAAGAAAAGAGTTCAACAAAGATACAACTTAAATGATGAAGTGATCAGAAAGGAGATTGAGGGAAAGATTGGTTATAGAACATGGAGGAGAAAGGGTTAACTTTCTCTTTTTTCTCCCTGTAACATCCAAAAGTACTCACTGGACTTCCAATTTACACATAAAGACTCTCTACCCAAAAGAAAGCAAAACTATATGAATGACACATTGCTGAGATGATATATAAGATTTTTCATTTTTTTTTTTTTTTTTTTGGTTTTTACTGTTGTTAGCCCCAAGAACAGAGAGGCTAATAGGAGTCAGGGGCAATCATGAGGATGATATGATGGAGAATGACAGAGAAAGGAAGAAAGGCTCAGTAATTACTTTGTGAATACTTTTATTTATTTGAGAACTTCCTTGTAATGATATAGATATTGGTCTCAACCCACTTTAAGGACACAAGAAGAGATGGGCTTGTGTGTGAGGAGGAAAAAAAAAACTACAGAAAAGCAGAATGTTCCCTTTTTCCTTGCCATTTAGTGTTTTTAGTGTACAGTATGTGTATAAGCACTCAAAAACTTGATATCATGACTTGCATTCTTCCATGAAGCAGTGCACTCATTTTCTTGACCTTACTAAAGAACAACAGCATTGTTTGAAAAGATTGCTGGATCTGGAATCCAATGACCTGGGTTCAGATGCCAGATCTATCACTAAATGACTTTGTTTTTTTTCCTGAGTGTCAGTTTCCTCATCAATGAAATGAGTGGGTTGAAACAGATGACCTTTAAGAGTTCTTCCAGCTCAACACTAAGTTCTTTCCTTCCATCCTCTTGAGCATCACTTCTATTTTCCTGTCTGTATTCACCTTCATGCCAAGAAACAGCAATTACAATCACTGTCATAGCTGTTCACATGAAATCAAAAAACAATCAGTGTTCTTCCCGTATTAGGAAATTCTAAGGAGAAGTGAAGAAATTCACTTGTGCACACTCACTGTTTCCTGTTCTGAGTCCTTAGAAAGTATTCCTCTCTAAGGGCACAATGTCCCAGTGACACAGCTTCCTCCACTCCAAAAACTCTTTTTCGTCAGGAACTACTTCCTTCCTTTCCCTCACATAACATTGTCTCAGAGGAATTCTACAACAATAAACCCCAAACTCATCACCATTCCCCAAATGTGTTTCTACAGGAGGAAGTCAGCCTGTGTTCTGGGAAGAGGAGATAACTGACAGAACTCTCTCTTCCGGAAATTCAGTGAGTCTCCCAGTCCCTATTCTTGGGCCATTCCACACATTCATACTGTAGCTAGTCATAACTCACAGTGATGTCAGAAGCAGCTTGGCTATTGTTCAAAAAGCAAGATGTAGCTAGAGATCAAACGCTAACCTTAGAAGCTTCTAATTTCTCCAGATCTGTTTTGGTTTTCTCATAGAGGGCAAAAAGGCCAGATCATATATTTATTCTATGTCTTTTGTATTTTAAAAATAAAGGAAGAAAATTGGCACATTCAGCAAATAACTGCTGTAGGATTCATATGTTTTCCATTCACTAAAACTTTCCTACTACTGTTAAACTCACTTCTGGCTGCTTATATCTAGAGTGAAAATTTGTTGACAGAAGGGACTGTGTTTTGTACAACTTAGTATCCTCTTCATATCAAGTACCTATGTAATCCCAAACATAGGACCACTCCCATAGGCTAGTCCCTAGACCACTATGGAAGTTCTCCTTTGCCCTTCCTTCTAAACCCATACAGATATGCCTGAAAGGTTCTGCAAGGCACCATCACATGTTGGCCTGATCATCCTGGAACAGTATGCATTGCTTTGGAATATACCCAGCCTTCCTTCTAATATACCTCATACTCTCCCATCTTAGGCCCTTTCAGCTTTTGCTCAGCCTGTGCTTCTTCCATAGCTGAGATAGTAAATCAATTAGGGCTTGCACGAGAAGATATTAATAATTTAATGTGTCACTACTGCCATGAAATACAGGTGCATTAACTGAAGAGACTTCTAGAGAGAATGTTTAACACAAAGAAGTATGGTAACCCAGAAAGACATATTAATGGTAAGTACTCCTTTTTTCACCCTTCAGATGAAATAGGTAGCCTCTCATTTCATACATGCATATAGGACTGACTTTTCACATACCACTAAGTTAGGTCTCCTACTTGATACCTTTGTTGACTTGAGTAAGTGCTTTTACTTTATAAGGCCTTAGTTACATCATCTATAAAATGAAAGGACTGGAGTAGATATCTTCCAAGGTTCCTTCTAGCAACAAATTTATGATTCTATAATTTAATGAGAATGTTGTTAGCCTTTCACTTTCATTTTCCCTGAATATTTAATTTTCTTCAAAATATTCTTCAAAATAGCTATAAAACATTCCTTAACTTTTCTTCTTCATGCCTGGATTTTTTCATTATTTCTAACTACTTAAATATGAAGAATGAAAATGAAACAATATTATCCCCATTTTATAGGCCAACTAGGTGGTACAGAGGAAGGAACCCTGGACATGGAATCAGATACTCACCTTCATGAGTTCAAATCTAGCCTCAGACATGTTCTAACTGTATGACTCTGGGCAAGTCACTTAACAAGTCTCAGTTTCCTCATCTGTAAAATGAGCTGGACAAGAAAATGGCCAACCTCTCCTGTATTTTTGGCAAGAAACCCCAAAAGGGATCACTGAGACCTCATTTAGTCAGACAAGACTGAAAAATGACTGAACAACATTTTACCACTGAAGAAATGAATTTAAGCTCCCATAAAGCAGAACTATATATTAGCTCTGTTTAGAGTATTGCATATTATATCTATATTCATATATTAGCTCTATTTCTTGCTACCTGTGAGACCTTGGACAAGTAACTTCATCTCGCTAGTGGTCTTGCTAGGCCACTTTGCTCATTTACAAATGGAAGAGATTGAACCAAATGTCTCTTTCTTTCTCTTCCTAATCATAGCTGGTGATTCTCTGTATTTAACCCAAACATTCACTATAGGACTCTTGCTCATCCCTATATCTCAGATTAATTTATAATATGGGACCATTTCTATGATTTGTTTGATTTTTTTTCCTCATAGAGTTGAGCTTTAAATGTTTTTATCAGTCAAATGATAAATAACAAAATTATTTAAGTTTAAGATAAAAAAGAACGTTTAGATATTCATCAATTTCCTTTGAATTTAATTCAATTTTCTAATTAATTTCATCACTTTAAGTATGAAAATACTTTCAACATGAATAATGCCTCACACTTTTTTTTTTTTTTTTTTTTTTTTTTTTTTAGTAAAACCCATATGGATCAGCATTCAGTAGCTATTTTAAGTAGATACTGAATTGACTAAATTTGGCTGTGAAAGACTTGGTCTATTTAAGGAAATCAGATCTATTATAACACAAAGATTTGCTACCATTAGAATTAAATAATGTGCCACAGGTTTTGATAAAGTGTTTTGAGCAACAGTGGCATGGTTGGCAAAGTATGCCTACTTTTTTAGGGGACTGTTTATAAGAACAATAGCTCTTTGCATATCTACGTGGTATGTTTATTATGAAATCAGGTTTATTACTTTATTCAATTCAAAAGATACTTATTAACCATCTATCATTTGCATATCACCTCATCAGATGCTAGAACTACAAAGATGAAAAATTATTTAGTCTCTCTCCTCAAAGATCTTAATGCTCTTAGTCATAAAGTTCACTAACAACATATGAAAAGAAACCTGCTCTGGATAATTTGTGTATTATTCTTAAATGGTAAACTTAGTTTTCTCAAGCTATTTTTATCTTCTGTAAATAATTAAATATTCAGTATAAGTTACATTTCAGGTTTTAAATATCAGATGTAAGCAATTAAAAAAAAAACTCGGTAAGTTGAAATTATTTTTGATATAGAAAGTGACAAAAATCTTCAAGGTAACATAACCCTCAGTTCCCCCTGACCTGTATGATTTCCAAAGAAGATAGAAGAATCAGAGAAATTGTTTTTAATAAAAACAAGGGGTGTCAAAGATTTATGAGGCATATCACTCACCGTTCCAACCAATGGGTAGATGAATCCAGCACCAATGCTGGCCCGGACATCATTAATCGGTAAAATGAAACCAGTTGGGACCCCTTTCTTCTCAGATTCATGAGAAAGAGATAAGTGAGTTTTTGCCATGCAAATGGGCAAATTTCCAAAACCCTGAAAGAAAAAAAAGAAAATATGTTGAGTGTGTATATTTCTTAAAGAACCAAAATGCTTCTATACATGTCTTCAATCTTAACTTATATTTTAGGAAAAGGACAATGCTGAATGTCAAACCTATGCTAAACAAACAGTAGGTATTCAATAAATGCTCATGGACTGTTACTAGGCTACATATTTTAATTTCTGCCTACATGAAGTTGACAGCCCCTTAATATCTCTTTTTTTTTTTTGAGAGCTAAATATTCTTCATACATAGATTTGTGATAAAGTGTGTTTGATTTTTAGAAAGGCTACCCATTCTTTAAGGCAGTCAATTCTCTATAGAAAAGTGATCTGGATAAAGTATCCTCCAACAAGAAACTGTTAGTCATGTGCTTATTAATTCAGAGTGTATCAGAATGCAAAGGGTCCCCCCACTGTGTTCACTTATGACTCACAGCTTTTTGATCTGCAGTCATCCTCTAAGAACTAGAATGAGGTCATTCATTAAAACTTCTTATTTTCAAGGACCAAAAGCTAAACTTGAACCAGAGTCCCAAAGGTGAAAGGGCAGGAAGTTACATGTGAAGTCTGACAAAAGTACAATGTACTCAAGTATGATTTTGATTAAATAGCCTATAGTGCCCCCTTTTAAAAATGTTTTACTAATTAATTATAACTCCAAAGTTGACACATAATTTTTAAAGTTCATTTCCTCAACTGGCCCAGAGAAAGGGGGAAAAAAACCCACACACATACAATGGTAAAGAAATTAAAGTTTCTTTCAATCAAGCTGAGATTTACTTTTTGAAAAATTTACTGATAATTATAAATAGAAATGTCTGCTTTTTTTGTTTGTTTTTTGTTTTTAAAGAGGGCCCGCTCCACTTTTACAGACTGAGAAGACTCTTGCCAAGAAGTAGATGAACTAGATGTGATGCATTCCACATCCTAGAAGATCAATGCAATCACTCCATCACAGTCACTCAACAGGACAACATGAAAGCAGAATCTCAAGTGGACTAGTGAAGCACACAGAACATCCTAAGAATGTTTGATTTGCTGTCAGCTTTATGAAATATGGAAAGTCTTGGGCAGGAACTCTGGCTAAATCCAAGACCTCTGTAGTAACCATTTACTTTGATGGTGTTAAGAAAAAAATCCCCATGACAAATAATGAGTTAAAAAGTGGGGGAGGCGAAGGAGATAAGAAATTCAAGTCTGAGGGCCATGAAATGCAGAACAAATTGTCTAATCTGTCTTTTTTTGTATGAGAATATTACATTCTACCAGCCTTTATAGGGAAAAGAAAGGACACTTGGCTCGATTTGACCTTTTTGAGTAATGACAATTGCAAATGTATCTCTAGGATCACAGATCCTTAATTATTAGTTCTAATAATTCCAATTAGGATTAATAATCATATTAATTAATAACAAATTATCCTAAGAATAGTCCTATCCGACCTGAAAAAAGGATCAATAAGGGCCTATTAATATGATGGCACAGTGAATTCCCATGTCACCTGATAGGAGTAGATGATGCAGGAGCTTTAATAAATAAACCAATAAAATATGTTTTCAACCTCCTAGATTCCTATTTATTCATCTTTATGTAATACTAAGATTTCAGTGTCATAGGCTAGACTCAGCAGAAAAAAAGTCAGTCTGCCGAGTGAGAAAGACTTAATCAGTCATTTTAATTCAGTTTAACAAACATTTACTAAAGACCTACTACTTTTAGTAAAGGCACTGTTCTAAGCATCTCAATAGAAGGATGCAATCTTTGTTTTCATTTGGCAGAAGGGTGAGACAGATACAAAAAATGGTTTCGTGCCTATAAGAAGCCAAATGAATGACTGAAGATATCAAGAGGGGAGCAATGACTGATAGCTAGACTTTATGGAGAAGCTAACACCTTGGTGGACTTTTAAGAGCTGATCTTGTCAATAGCTAGGAAAGGATGGGATTGGGAAATGTTCATTTCAGGCATGGGAGACAGCATATGAAGAAGCATCAAGTCAGAACCTTAGAAGAGAAGAAACGGCAAGCAGGGTTACTTGCAAGAAAATACCCAAAGTGTGGGACTTGGGATGAAATGCTTGATGGGTAGGTGGAAAAGTCCTTGAGGAAGGATAGTTATACAATAAACAGTGGATGCTAAAGATAGCAGGTGGCATTTATATACTGTTTTTTGTATAGTAATTTGTGGAATACTATCTAATTTGATCCTCACAACCACCCTGAAAAATAGGTACCATTACTGTCCCTAATTTACATATGAGGAAACTGAGGCTGTCAGAAGTTACTTCTCCAGAATCAGGAAGCTAGTGTCTGAGGTCTGCTTTGAATTCATGTTTTTCTGATTTCAGACAAGTGCTTTTCATTTACCTACTTAACGGAGGGCACCAATGAGATGAGACTGCATAAATCTGTAGCAGACTGAGTTAAAGACAATTTTATAACTTCCTAGCTTTGTCCAAATAGGGACAGAAAGCTAACAGTTACTTAAGCTGATAATCACCAGAGCAGAAAGAGCAGAAATTTAGGGATTCAGTTGCAAATTATTTAAACTTAAAAACATAGATAATATCTTTACCAATAATTCTATGAAGATTGGTTCCTCTCACTTTGAACTTACACAATATTTTAAAGACTTTAAAGTAGATTGTTGAAAATAAAAGTAGATTTTAAAAAGTTCAGTTATCAGACAATTTTTTATGACCCTCTTTACCTATATTACTTTTACCTGTTGTGTGTAAAGCTGTATTTTAGATTGTGCCTCAGGAGAAAGTTCGATATCTTGGGCTCCATAGACTTTTTGAGCAATAGTTCTTATTTTTTCAATAATGGGAAGCTGTGAAAACATAGATAAAAATAAAAATATTAATTGCAGCCAGCTGAAAGAATATGTTTTTAAATTTTTTATTTTGTTTGGCATTTAATTAAAATGCATTTCTAATATTCCTCTACCATTTTAACACGATAAAAGAAAAACAAAACCCTTGTACCAAATATATAGTCAAACAAGACAAATCCCAACATTGTCCATCACTTCCCTCAGGAAGTAGGTATAGATCAAAGTTCGTAAATCTTTAAAGTTGTTTGACAATATTGGTTCCCCCCCAAATATTGTTCTCCTGGTTCTACTGACTTCATTCTGTATCAGTTCATCTAAGTCTCCCCAAGATTATCTAAACTCATCATCCACACATCACAATCTGTTCAGTCATTGATCTCCAAACATAACTGTTGCTTTTCAAAATTTTTATTGGGCACATTTACACCCCAGAAATCGGCAAATGCTATAATTCAAGGTTTGATTTGCTGTTTTGCTAAGAAAAATGACAGAAAAAAATGTTATTAATGCAGAATAAATTTAAAGATCCCTCTCAAAGAGTTGACTGTTAAATATTTACCAGGATACTCACCTGTACCTCACATCCTTCCTAGGCTATCCCTCAACTAATGTGAACTCCCTCAATTTTCAGTTGTTTGCCACATTGAAAAGAGTTGCTGTAAATATTTTTGTACATATGGGTTCTTTTCCTTTTATCTCTTAGTAAAGATATATGGGTCAAAGGATATTCACTGTTTAAAACTTATTGGGGTGAAAGAATAAATTATAGAGGCTCCATTCAATTTTAACTTTTTTCATCAAGCTTCTCAACAAGATCCTGAACAACAGTAATGGCAATATCATTAAATTATCTCAGGCTACAGTCTTCACTTTTTTCATAAACTGTTAATTATGTCCTCTTTTAAGGTCATATGTCAACCAAGAAATAAGAAGCCTTAAAAGCTTAGTCTCTTTGAAGACTGGCTGAATAGTTTCTAGTACCAGCAAGTTGTAACCGAGTTATACAGGAAAAGACAGCATTTCTTTTATGTGCTTTCATAACAGATTATATACAAGAGTCCTCCTTAAGGAAAATAGCTCTCCCTTTTATAATAAATAAAACTTTACTATGAAGAAAGTACATTGGTTTTGTCTCTGAAGTAAATTTATAATTAAATGGAAGAAAAGGAATATAGGACTGAAGGATTAGCCAATCTTGAGAGTCAGGCAGGCAGGATTCTTGAAAAGCCCAAGTGGATACTGGACAGTTGGTGTCACAGTAGATAGACTCCTAGCCTTGAAATCATTCAAATCCTGCCTACTTACTAGCTGTGTGACTTATGGTAAGGTGCTTAACCTTTCTCAGACTCAATTTCCTCATCTGTAAAACAGGAATAATAATTATATCTATCTCTCAAGGCTACTGTGAGGATCAAATGAGATAATACATGTAAAGTGTTTTGCAAATCTCAATGGGCTATTTTAATTGCTTCTTATCAGTCTTGTCTGACTTGGTAGAGATAGTGGAAGGGTTTGACATTTCCTTTTCCAATTCATTTTACAAATGAGGAAACTGAGGCAGACAGGGTTCCACATACTAACTCAGGTCTTCTTCACCCCAAGGTTGGTTCTGTATCCATTTTGCCACCTAGCTGCTCAGGTATAACGAGAAGCTAACTTAAACGTACCGCATATGAATGCATGATCTCAGAGCCACAATGTATAAAAAAAACCTAAAATTAGGACAGCAGTGATAAAATCTACACTGTCTCAATTATTCTTTAAGTAATCACACAGAGAACAGGATAGGCAGAAAACACAAGAGATAGGTACACACTCACAGCTAGCAAATGGTAGATTATTCTGGCTACATCCAGTTAGGTTTCCAGTTCAATGCTCCTCCCGCCACACAGTGTTATGTTACCCCTCAGTGTCAAGTGGGTCAGGAGTCAGCAAAAGAGACAAAGAAAAGTAAAAAAGGTAGGAAGAAGAGAACAGTATTGATGAAATTGAGTATTTAATTGATGAATATTTAGTAACATTTAACAGGATGTAATGATAGACTAGAAATAATACCAAATGGTAATATTAAAAGCTGCAGAAAAAATATGGATGAGGGTTGAATAAAGACATAGGATTGCACAATCACAAACTTAGAAGCCAGTTGAAAGAGGCTCAAAAGACATACCAACTCCCCTTTCTACGTTTTTGCATCTATCAATCCTGGAATGCACTTCCTTTTCATTTCTGCTTCATAAAATCACTCTCTCTCTACTTAAGCACTACTTAAAAAAACAACAAAAAAAAAACTTTTATTGATGTCTTATTTTTGCATTACATATATTTATAGATTACTCCCACTTCCTGAGAGGTCTTTGTTACAGCAGTTAAGAAAGATTAATACAGTGACCTTGTCTCAAAGTTCATGCAAAGTTTTGCATCTGTATTACCCCACCCACCCATCTAAAAAAAAAAAAATGAACACAAATCTATTTTCTCTCCTTTCCACAATTCCCTTCCTGCATGGCGGAGAAGAAGGAAAGCAAACTTCTTTTAAGTACCACTTTCTACAAGAATTTTTCCCTGATCCCTCAAACTGCTAATTCCTTTCCATCCAAATTACCTTTTCTTGAACTGCTTTATATTTATTTATCCTTTATAAGAAGCTTCTAACCCAGATACAGAGTATACATATAACTTATATGTATGTACATATGTATAAATGTATACACACATAAATACATATACGTACATGTACACATATACATGCACCCACATATACAAACTCTATTTGGAGTAAGAGATCCTACAGCATACATACACACATAATACATATATACATAAATCTACTTGTGTATACACACATATATGTACAGCTACTTGTATACACACACATATATACATACATACATTCTCTCTCTCTCTCTCTCTCTCTCTCTCTCTCTCTCTCTCTATATATATATATATATATATATATATATATATATATATGAGTCTTCTGTTCCAAACAGAATTTAAGTTCTTTGTGGGTAGGGATTGTTTTATTATTTTGTCATATTCCCTATTCTACACTAGTGCCAGAGTCTGGGTATGTCTTTTGATAGAGGAAGATAAATAGGATCTATGAAGAGAAAGGTGGCAATTAGTAAAGGTTGATGAGTCTGGACTACACCTGATGAGGATTGGCTGAAGTACCTAAGAGATAGATAGCCTGGGGAAAAAAAACTAAATAGAAAACAAGACTTCAGATATTCAAAAATATTCTTTCCCATTGGAGAGAAGATGAAGCAGATCTGTTCTGTCTTGCACTAGAGAAAGAAATGGGATCAGCAGGTCTAAATTACTGGGATGGAGATTTTAGTTCAATATAAAGAACATTTCAACATTAGAGACATCCAACACTGGATCAGGATTGCTTTGTAAATCAATGAATCTTCTACTGATGAAAATATTTAGCAATATTTAGATACATGACTATCTTCCTGAGATTCAGCAGGAGACCACAGGATAACATCTATGTAAAGCTGGAAGAAATATCAAAGGTGTCCTTATATCTAAATCTTTCATTTTAAATAAACTGAGAGCCCAAGTCACTTAAATAGTGGGTGCCAGAGGAAGGATCTGAACTGAGGTCTCACTTGAGAGTTAGTGTTTGTCCACTGGACTCTCTCAATAAGGGTGGGATAAATAAAGAGTTTGGAATTTAGACCAGATGATCTTTTGAGTCCCTTCTAAGGACAAGATTTAATGACTTTATGTAATTGGAGAAGAAAATTTAGCTGGATTTAAATTTGCAGACAACAATTATTCCAGAATGATTTCAAGAGTTGCCAAAATTTTTAAGAAATCCTAAGTCATTTTAAACATAAGGCAGCTTTTGGAAATCTTTGAGGGAAGTGTTGTCATTCAATTATGTCTGACTCTTTGTGACCCTGTGGAGCACAGCATGCCAATAATATCTATGGAATTTTCTTGGAAAGGATACTGGAGTAGTTCGCCATTTCTTTCTCTGGCTCATTTTACAAATGAGGAAATTGAGGCGGACAGATGATTTACCCAGGGTCACACAGGTAGGAAGTATCTAAGGCCAGAGATTCAGATTCAGGTCTTCCTGACTCCAGATTCACTGCTCCATTCACTGAGCCACCTAGTTGCCCCATCGAGGCAGTGGCCTTTCCATAAATAATTAGATCATATACATACTAGGTTTAACAAGATACGACCCTTAATCCTAAAGATGGGCCCAAAAGTGTTTTCCCTTGACATTATACTTTAACATTATATCCTCCACAGTTCCCTAAGTGCTTGGCAAAGAAATAAACTATTAAAGTAATAAAAATTAGCAGGAAGCCTGCTTTTCCGTCAGCAAGAATAAAAAGCACAGAGGAAACTCAGTGGTCATTTTTAATTAGAACAGGCCAGTTCTTCCAAACACCATATCCCCTTTATGGTCCAAAAGAAATGGAAAAGAGAAAACAAGCAGGTTCCAACCCTCATTC
This sequence comes from Sarcophilus harrisii, assembly GCF_902635505.1. Taxonomy (NCBI): domain Eukaryota; kingdom Metazoa; phylum Chordata; class Mammalia; order Dasyuromorphia; family Dasyuridae; genus Sarcophilus; species Sarcophilus harrisii. The sequence goes on from NC_045429.1 coordinate 141,772,570, forward strand.
ATGCTCAGATTCCACCCTTTCATTGAGAGATCATAAAATTATAGTAGTCAGGCGAAATAGTAAAAGTGATCCTCATTATAAGGAAATTTAAGGGGGGGAAAGAGAAAAATTTAGAACTGAAAATATGAAAGTGAATTTTGAAAATAAACTTTATATGTAATTGAAAAAATACTATTAAGTGGGGAAAAAAAGAACAGAAAAGCAAAAAAAAAAAAAAAATTTGTAATAAGTAATGCCTTCCTAGGAGGGATAGCAAGGATAGAAATATGTAAAAACAAAATATTCAATAAAACTCAATTTCTTAAAAATAAAAAAGGCTTACATTGGAAAGGAAATTTTAAAAAAAGGCAGAGTTACTATTTATGATGATGTAGATTTTCATCTACAATTCCTACTACACAGTATACTATAAACCTAATCCCCCCCAACATACACCCTCTTCACACACACCTCCCTCTCAAAACTGAACTTGGCCTCTAATTCCATAGATGAGGAAACTCAGGTTTACTGCATAGTGACCCAGAGAGGAGGTAATAAGTTTGGGTTTCAAGGCTCAGTCTCCTTCCATGAGAACACCGACTCTACCAGTCCAACACCGGCTGTCAGCTACTGAGTGATCACATAACGTACTCTTATGTTATGTCTGGAAATGAAAAGGTCGGGCAATTTTTCTTACTATTAGGATCTTTTACAAAGTAAACAAACTTATCTATTTTGATTCCCATTCAATTTTGGTCCTCAGGTATGGATATTCAGTAGCTGGCCAAGGAGGAAATGGGATTGACTCACTTATCTACTCATGCCCTTCCTCCTCCAAATTCCCGTTACTGTGGATGACCCAGCCATTCAAGTTCATAATCTTCATCATCCTAGACCGGGAATTCTTAAACTGCAGCTAGGTGGCCCAGTGGATGGAACAATGGACAAGTCAGGAAGCCTTGAGTTCAAATCCAGCCTCTGACATTTATTGTGTGACTGGGTAAAACATTTTACTGTATTTTCCACTAAAATTGGGATAATAAAAAAGATAGCACATATCTCCCATTACTGTGGTGATCAAATGAGATAATATTTATTAAGTGCTTTGCAAACCTTAAAGCACTTAAATGATATTACTGTGAACTTTTAAAAATATTATGACAACTATATTTCAATATGATTGACCTTTATAATCCTATGTATTTTATACAATTTAATTTGATCCTCCTAATAACTACAAGGCGGGAGGGAAGGGATTCTGCTATTATCTCTATTTTACATATGGGGAAGTGAAGCAAAGATTTATTTTTTTAATGAGTTGTCTGGGAGAAGGAGTGATGTCACATAGCTAAGAAGTATTTTGGGAGAATTTGAACTCAGTTCTTCCTAACTCCAGGCCCAGAGCTCTATCCACTATGCTTCCAGCTGTAATTGCAAGCTGAACATTAGGTGTGTGATTATGTGTGTAAGCTATGAAATGCACAAATACATATGCATAAAAGTATGAACTAAACTATAATTCAGTGAACTTTCTATTCCTTCTCTACCCAATCATGCCAGGGCTGCATATATAGGACCAGAAAGTTCCTTACATACCAACAATACATTCCAAAAGCATGATTCTCCTTAATCTGAACTTCACTAGTGCTGAAATAGCTGAAATCAGAGATGAAGCCATATTCTTTGTCTTCAGGCTCCTTTCCAGGTTTCAGCATGCACAATATTATCTACTAAAAGCCGGAGATAATACAACATAAACATCCTGGACTCAATTCCTGGCAGAAGTGTCCTGAATGGAACATTTTAGTTTGTACAGATAGCAATCTTGGGACCCAAATTCCCCTCTACTATCCCCCAGACAATGATCAAAAAATTCTTTTATGACAATCACACTTGTAAATGAATTTTAAAAACAATAATGCTAGAATACTTTGATTATTATGCCCATCAGATATAACCTAAAGACTAAAAACCGCTGCCATCAAAGTATATCCCATTGTCTACAAACTAAAACTTTTTGTCCTGTGGGAGAAGATTTTTTGTTCTTTTATGTTGATTTTCAAAAGTACTTATTATTGCCTTTGAAAAATAAAAAAAGATAACAAACTTGTAAAATATCTATGCAGGCTTTCTCATAGATTTCAGAGTTTATTAATATGAGAGTAGATTAAAAAATCAGTAAATATGACTAATTCACAACTCAATATAGCACATCCTTATGTGAAATAGATAAATCCAGTTATACTGCAATCAAATGAACTTTTTAGTTTAGTAAATTCCATCTTTCAGAAACTCATGATACACTTAAAAATCTTAGATTGCTTCTTTAATCCCATGCAATATAAAAATTATCATTACTTGGTTCTATAAATGTGCCCTAATTAATATGGTTCCACCAAAAAGTCTAGCTTTCCTTATAAGTATTATTGCTTGATTTTATGTTACTAGTATTTCATCACTTGAAAGAATAGAATTTTAAAATACTTCAAAGGACCAAGCTGGTCAATTGACACAGTGCATTTTAAAAAAGAAAATCTCCAAGTCAAAGGAATTAGAGACAAAAGGCTGAAAACGTTTATTCAAAGCAAAATTCTATTTTTCATCAATCGATACAGTTGGCTTTTCTAGTATTGAAAGGGGGACAAATGGTGTCTGGCCAGGTCAGGAAGATCTGAGGTCCAAATTCTGCCTTGTATACACATTAATTCAGTGAATATTATTCATGGGGTTTTCTTGGCAAACATGCTGGAGTGGTTTATCATCTCCTTCTCCAGTGAATTAAGAAAGCAAACAGAGGTTAAATGGTTTGCCTAGAGTCACACAGCAAGTAAATGTGTGATGCTCAATTTGAATTCAAGGTTCCAGGCCTCAATCTCTATCCACTAACTCACCTACAATTTTGGTCCCCAAGGCTTTAGGCTTACTTCCACAAAATTATCCTTCTCCAGAATCTGAGCTATGATATAGATTACAAGGCATACATATATTACGAGTACCTGCATTCAGCTGATTTTCGAAAGCAATATTATCTCTCCAGTACTCTTAACCAAGATATTCAAAGTGCTTTTTAGAGACTCTCCAGGGCCACACTTTTTCTCCAGCCCTGAGCTTAATTACTTAACTGAAACAAATCTGTCATGGGTTAAAATACATAGAATTCATACAGGGCTCTTTTCAGTTCACTTTTCATATAACCCAATTGTTAATCATTGTTATTATTATTCCACTGGAGCCTTGAGACTTTGGACTGATTTTACATATCCATAGTTCAACATAGATTATTTATTAAAAAAAATTATACTTTTGTTTTTAAATGGAGATAATATAAAATAGTTTTCAAAGTCTCCTTCAGCTCTAAAATTTACATTCAATAGAAAGAACTAAGTTCTCCAAAGAAGTATGAAGTTGAAAAATATTAAGTTTATTAAAGCATCACGAGTAATTTGATGTATTAAGATACCTTATTCTATATTTCTGAGGAACCAAATAAGCACAATGAAATTAATTGAACTCCTTTTTTTTCAGTTAACCTTTTAGTTGTATGATTTAAGATAAGAAATTCCAGCAATTCCTCATGTATAAACACCTCTGTTAGGCATTAAACATCCTTTTTGTCTCAATCTATCATTTCAAACTCATCATATATTTATTCTGTTCCCCTCTAAGTAATCTTTGTTACTGTTCAGTTGTGTATAGCTCTTTGTGACCCCATTTGGGGATTTTAAGGAAATATATTAGATTGATTTGCCATTTTCTTTTTCAGCTCATTTTGCAAATAAGAAAACTAAGGCAAATAGGATTAAGTGATTTCTTCAGTGAGTGTCTGAGGATATGAACTCAAGAAGATAAACCTTCTTAACTCTAGGTCTAGACTCTTTATCTACCACTTACGCTGTCTAATGACATCTAGAGACCTGATTTTCTTATAATTTTGGCTTATGTTGGTTTAGTTTATGTAAAAAGTTTTAATTTTATGTAATCAAAATTATCCATTTTACTACCTGCAAACCTTCCTATCTCTTTGGGTCATGAACTCTTGCCCTATCCATAGATCTGATAGATAATTTCTTTCAAGTTCTCCTAATTGGCTTATAATTGAGAATAAGATTAAAGTAAATCTATTAAAGTAAAAAAAGGCCAATGAAAATTTTCACCTACTGGGATAGAGCAATGTGTTTATGTAAAGAAGACCAGGAAAATTATGTCTAGTAATGATTATATAATAACCGTTCTATATTTTGCCTCATATGTGTTATGGCAATTCAAACTTATAAAATTGTAGTTTATCCATAAAATTATGATGATAAAATTAATCTTTGCTTCACTGTGCTCTAAGTGTCAATGAGAAATGTCTGACCTTGACATAATTTTCACTGCAAAACTAGAAATATTTATTTTACAGTAAATTAAAAAAACCACTCACAACCACTTATCCATCAATTTCTGTAAAATCTTCTACGAGATGAGTTGCCATAAGCCTTGCATTTCCATTTTGTAAATATAAAGATGAGGACAGAGAATCTATAACTTAGAGTAAAATTAGAAAGAATTTCAGATCAATCTACTTGGTATTTATTTGGAGCACACTTTCCCCCACTGAGAATAAAAGGACTTAAAAGAAGAAATAATTAAAAAAAAAATTTGTTCTTCTAAATTCTGCTTTTAAGGGAAAATAAAATTGATATAAAATTCTAGAAGAGATGTTTTAAAAATTTTCTAACATTTGAAATCCATTATTACAAAGGTAATATGAAATGAGATGCACATAAAGTTAAAATAAACTTCAGCTATAAATAGATGGGGAAAGAGAAGAGGTAACATGCTTTATATGGACAAAAATGTTTAAATGTGAATGAAATGTTTAAACAGAAGTGATCAGGTGATAAACTTTTAAGTTGAATGGGAAGCTTCAGACACAACTATTTATTTAAGGGTGTGGTTTTTTTTTTTTTTACATGTATGGGGCACATATTTTAAATGAGTTTTGAATACATTAGAGGTAAACATAATTAACAGTGAACTAGTTATTAAATAAAACGACAATCAAAATTATTGATGTTCATTTATGAAGGATATGACAAAAGATTCAAGGAGAATAAATTATACACAAACCTTCTAATGCTGAAGCAGTACTGGAGTTGTTACTAAGGACAATAGATTTCTATAACATTGATCAAAAGCATATACATGACTCCAGACCAATGCATCCTTGGTTCACAAAGGTGTATCTTTGCTTTCATGAGACTGACCCTCAGAAAATGACAGCCAGGAACGTTAAATAAGTAATTAGTTATGAGTCCCCTAATAGACCTCACCCTTCATTGGCAAGTATAGTTTTTACAGACTGCTTAGATTTGTTTCCCAGAAATTTCCCAATACTAAAAAAAAAAAATTCCATGAGAAAGATTACTGTAAAGAAGTCCTAAATTCAACCTATTTTATTACTCAAATATGAAAAAAATTATTAATCACCTATTATGTGCCAAGTACTATGTATTATAAACATAAAAGTAAATAGTTACAAATGGTTATAGAAATGGTGAAAAGTAGAAAGGGTGGCAGTGACTTAGTTATGATAGTAAAGTCATTAATATTTAGTAGATGGTGAGAAGATTCTTTTTAAAAAAAATGATGACCATTATTTCTATTTCAATCCCCTCATTTATTTTAAAAACATTCTTTTTTTTGAATTAAGTTCTAAATTCTCTCCTCCCCCACTTCCCCACTCCCTGAGAAGTCAAGTAATATATCAATTATATATGTGAAACCATACAAAACATATTAGTCACATCCCTCCCAAAAGGAAAAAAAATAATAATGTGAGAAAATTATACTTCAATTTGCACTAAGAGTTCATCATTTCTCTCTCTGGAAGTAGACAGCAGTTTTTCTTAACTTGCATACTTTGAAATTGTCTTAGATCACTGTACAGAGTAATCAAGTCTTTCACAGTTAATCATTATTACAACATTGTTGTTCTATTGCACACTGCTCTCCTAGCTCTCATTTCACTTTGCGTCATTCATATAGGTCTAGCCATGTTTTTCTAAAACCAATTTCCTCATCATTTCCCACAGCACAATAGTACTCTGCCACAATTATATGCCACAACCTGTTCTCCCATTCCCTAGTTGATAATTATCTCCTTGATTTCGAATTTTTGGCAATCTCAAAAAGAGCTGACATAATATATGTATATATGTGCATGTGGCTATAAACACATATGTATGTATATAGCATTTTAGGTTCTTTTACTTTTTTTTTTTTTAAATCTCTTTGTGATATAGACTTAGTAGTGGTACTGCTATATCAAAAGTTACCCACAGTTTTATAGTCTTTTGGGTATAGTTTCATATAGTTTTCTATCATGAGTTTACAATTCTGCTAACAGTTTGTTAGTATATCTCTTTTCTTCCATTCCCGCCATCATTTGTCACTTTTGAAAGGTGTCAGATGGTATTTCAGTTGTTTTACATTTCTCTAATCACTAATGATTTAGAACATTTTTTTCATATGACCATAGATAGCTTTGATTTCTTCTAAAAACTGCCTGTTCATATCCTTTGACTATTAATCAATTGGGAAATGGTTCTTTATTTTTATAAATCTGGCTCAGTTCTACATTCAGTATACACTTGAGAAATTAAGCCTTTATCAGAGAAATTCACTGTAATTTTTTTTTTTTGATATTCATTGTCTATGGTATCCTTTAGCAGATAATTTCTTTAATTAGATTTATTTTTGCTTTTGGTTTGTCTGAGATCATGATCACTATCCCTGCCTTTTTAACTTCAGGAAAAGCACAACAGATTATGATCCAGTCTTTTATTTTTAACTATGCGTGTCTTCCCGTTTCTATTAAACAATATATTATTGGATGCTTTTTTCTAACCCATTCTGCTATTTGCTTTCATTTTATGGGTGAGCTCATTCCATTCACATTCATAGGATTACTGTGTATTTCTCTCCATCTTCTGTTTCTTCCTCCCTCCCTCATTGCTCTTCTAGTCTATTTTTGCATTCCTTAATTTGCCCTCCTCCTTATCATTCTCCCTTCTCCTGTCTTCTTATCTACTTTCCCTCCTATTTCCCTATCTCTTATGGGAAAAAATTTCCCCCATTCTCTCTCTCCTTTTCTCCCTTTCCCACTGTATCTCTTTCCTACTCCTTCATTTTTTCCCCAACATAACTTATATCTATGCCCTTTGTCTATATAATTCCTTTCCACTACCTTAATAATGATACATTTATGAGTTACATATATCATTTTCCCATACAGGAATGTAAACAATTTAACTTTGAGTCCCTTATGATTACTTTTTTATGCTTCTCTTGAGTCTTCTACTTAAATGTTCTATTCAGCACTGGTCTTATCAGCAATATTTGAAAGTTCTCTATTTCATTACATATGCTTAAATTTTCTCCTAAAGGATTACACTCAATTTTGCTGAGAGGTGAGATTTTTAGTTGCAACCCTTGCTGCTCTGCTTTCAGGAATATAATATTCTAAGCCTGATGTTCTTTTAATCCACTAAATCTTGTGTGAACCTGTCTGGCTTCACCAATATTTAAATTGTTTCTTTGTGGCTATTTGAAGTATTTTCTCTCTGACCTGGGAACTCTGGAATTTGGCTTTAATATTCCTGGCATTTTTCATTTTGGGATCTCTTTCAGGAGATAATTGATGGATTTTGATTTATGTTTTAAACTCAAGATCTAAGATAGCAAGGCAATTTGACTTTATAATTTCTTGAAGTATGATATCCAGGTTCTATATTACTTCTCCTTGACCTGTTTTCCAGGTCAACTGTCTTTTCAATAAGATATTTCATATTTTATTCTATTTCCCTTCTATTTTTGACTTTATTTTATTATTTCTAGAAAAAATAAAGTATTTTTAATTGCATCCAGAGCCATCTCCAGTTGTCTTGCCATATAGACCCAGATGGGTCTAGAGGAGAAAGTGAGGGTGGTAATTTTGCATAGCTCTCCCTCACTTTTCTACTATGTTATGGTCCTCTTTGAAAATGTAGAATAAACAACTATCTCTGTGAGCAGAGCTACCTCACTTGGGGACTCAACTGGAACTGGTCAAGTGATTAATGAGTTCACTCTTTCTTTTCCTTCCCTCCATTCACATTAGGGTATCACGCTCTTACCTGTGACTGCTCTGTGCAAAAGAATGCAAATTCTTTTTGATTGCTGTAATGTCTCAAGAAATCTTGGGTTAAATTTCTAAAGGATCGAGCCCTAAACCCAGATCACTCTGGCTCTCATTGATTGACCAATAATAGGTCCCAGGCTAAGCCCCCATCAATCATGATTTGGTCCCAGACTGACTCAGAGAGAATATAAATAGCAATAGTTTCTCTTTTGGCCATAAACTTGAAAGGTCTTCCCCTTTCAGGTTGAATTATTTTTTTGTTTAGGTAAAAGAAGCCATTCTTAGCTTCAAGTCTTACCTAGCCTTAATCACTGAATGGGCAGGGCCTCAATCAAACAAAGACCTGTTAAAAGGAAGGCCAAGATCTCCCGCAACATCCAGGGCTGTCCCTAGTCATCCTGCTATTTTGTCCTTCAACAGAGACTCTCTAATATAGAGGGCCAGAACTCTGGAAAGGTATAGCTAAATCAAGGACAGCAGGGTGCTTTTAGTTAAACACCTACTCAATATGATTGATAGGATAATGGTTCTCTAGTTAAGCATATATTTAGTGTGATATGGTAATGTAATGGCTACAATTGGCACATGCTTAGTTGCTGTAATGATATAATTGTACTGAGGTATTTAAGGGCTAAGAGGACCAGGAACTGAGAGTCTCTCAGCCACAGACACAGAGAATAATATTTCACACTCCAGACTACAGATTCCAGACTCCATCTTTGACCAGCCTTGTGGTGGTTCTCCTGCCTTCATCAATTCTCCACCTAAAGACCAAGGCCTGTCCAGAGGTCCTCCAGAAAGCTAGCTTGAACATTATACTCTCACTTAAATTCAATTCACTTGCTCTGATATCATGGTCCTCTTTGAGAATGAAGGATAAACAACAACATTGTTGCTAGGTGTCTATTGAAGTCATTAGCTTCCACCTGTCCAATCTAATTTTTTAATAATTTATCTTCTTCAGTGAGCTTTTGTCACTCTTTTGCCATCTGAACAATTCTGCTTTTTAAAGAGTTTGTTTTTCTTCAATAAACTTATTTTTTTTTAAATATCCTTTCTCATTTGGTCAATTCAACTTTTTAAAGAGTTCTTTTCTTCAGTGAAATTTTGTACCTCTTTTACCTTTCAGCCAATTCTGTTTCCTAAGATGTTACTTTCTTCACTATTTTTGGTGCCTCTTTTACCAAGTTATTAATTCTCTTTTCATAATTTTCTTGTATCTCTCTCTTTTCTTTTCCTCTTTCCCTCTCTCACTGTTATCTCTTTCTTTAAATCTTCAGTTGGGCTTAGGTCCAATTAGCATTTTTTGAAACTTTGTAGCTATTTTCACACTGCTGTTATCTTGAGTTTAGGTCTTGATCTTTACTGCTACCAGTATTTTTTATAGTCCAATTCTTTTGTTGTTTGTTCATTTTTCTAGCCTATTTTTTGACTTTAAATTTTATGTTAAAGTCGGGCTCTGCTCACTCTACTCACCTGGGGGATGAGGAGGCATTGTGCCAAGCTTCAGGCTTTTTCACGTTACTGTTTTCAGAGGTAGTTTTGGAGGTCTGTAAGTTTTTGGTGCTTCCAGGGGGGTGTGATCTTACAAGAAGAATGATTACTGTTCTCTTGAACTGTACCCTGGGTTCTTACAAGGGAGCAGGGACCCCCTTGTAATTGCATATACTAATACTAACGCTTCTATCAGTCCTGGAACTGTGACTCAGAACTGTATGGGCAGTTGCCAGTCAGTGCCAACAAAGGATTACTTGATATCTCTTTCTAACAGCTAGCTGACCTCCCTCTTTACCTCTTATGTTTTCTTAGATGAGAAAAAAAATCTCACTCTAACTTTTTGTGGTGCTGTCCAAATTTAAAGGGTTTTACAAGAGGGAGTTGAAAACTATCTTTGCATATACTTTGGTGGTTTTTTTTGTTGTTGTTTTGTTTTTTTTTTGCTGAGGCAATTGGAGTTAAATGAGTTGCTCAAAGTCACACAGCTAGGAAGTGTTAAGTGTCTGAGGTCACATTTGAACTCAAGTCCTCCTGACTTCAGGACTGGTGCTCTATCCACTGTGCCACCTGGATATATTTCTAGGTACAAAACAGGTATTGTCTTTTACAAGCTCAAATTAACAAGTAGAAAAAAAAAGTGAAAAGAATGATTAGTTTTTCTTTTTTTCTGGATATTTTTGCATATGTTTTGGAAAATAATAATGAACCTTTTTCATTAGTGTATGGTGAAAGGAACAAATTTGTTTTATATAAAGTAATGGTGAAAACTTATAGAATAGGCTCTAAGAAAGTAGGATTAAGTGAGGCATTAAAAAAAAAGAAAGAAAACCCTCAGAAGATTAAAATAAAAATAAAAAAGCAAAATAAGAGGTTATTTATATTCATAGAAAAAGATTTTTTTATATGAAACCACAAATCTTTATTTTGTATTACTTGCTTTTTAAAAAGTATGCAATAAATTTACTTTCTAAACTATTCTGCCTTTCTGTGCTCCATTTGCAAGCAATTTTGTTTAAGAAAAAATGGTATAAAAATACAAAGGGAGACAGGAGACATTAGATTTTATTCTAATGACAAGTTTAGTAAAGGCAGTATGGGCACAGTGAATAGAGAATTAGTCTTGGAATCAGAAAAATGTCAGTTCAAGTCTTTCTTCAAACACATGATAGTTTTGTGATATCTTGCAAGTCACTTAATCTCTTAGTGCCTAGATTAATAATTTAAGACTGTAAATTGCAAAGGGGTTGATAATCAGTCTCATTGGAGGAAGTTTCCATAGCATTCTTCCCAAAATTCCTCCCCAAAAGAATTAGCTTTAGATCATCAAAAAGTGAAGTGGAAATAAGTGAATGAAGTACTTGATCAGTAAAAGAGAGAGATTTATCATGTAGGCTAGGGTCATACTAATAGAGAACCAATAAGAATGAAAAAAACCCTGGATTTTCTTCCTTAAAATATTTATTTTAATTATTTCCAAAAAAATGTAGTAGAGGGTACATCAAGGGTAACTGCAGTTTGTACCAAAAAATAGAAAGAAATATGCATAACAAGAATCATTTTTGGACGTGGACAATAATGGAATTTACTTTATTTTTTTGTTCATTCATTCACTTATTGTTGTGTGTTTTTTTTTCCCAGAGGGGAAATGAAGATGGAAAATTAATCAACCCTTGTTAATTGAAAAAAAATTAAAAGCATTAAGAAAGATTATTTCATTATGATAATTTAGAATTTAATAACAGAAGGGCAGAAGAGAAGAATCTTACATTCAGGTGGAATGGCCAAAATTTAGTGGTTGTAAAAGATGTGGACAAGGTTTCCTCTTCCCCTTCACTTCTATAAAATTGGTCAGATCTTTGGGATAGGACTGAGATGATTTAAGGGAAAATTACAAGGGATGAACAGAGGTAGTAATAATGATCATGGTATTGCAGGATTCAGAGTCAAATGGAGCCTTGGTAATCACTCACAAAAACGTTCTAACAAAGAAAAATTTAATCATCTCCTCTGAGTACAAGTGAGAGGCTGAAAGTCAAGAATATGAAAAATCCTTTCCAAGTAAAGCAACTGAAATCTATAAAGCATTTGCAAAGAAAAAGAAGGTCTGAATGATGGATATATAAGCACTGATGAACTATAGATAAGCAAGGAGACCAAGAAGGAGTTGAGCAGGATGTCCAAAGACCCTCCAAAGTGATGGATACCAGTAGTAGAGTGGGTAATTATGTGAACTGAAGTTCTCTTCCTTTTGTATGTTTTTCTAATTCCTTTCATAAATATGCCATATTTATTTTTCATCTTGAAGCTCCAATTCCAGATGATCTAAGGCCAACTAAAGGTTGAATCTCAAAGCTCAAGTAAAACTTGGCACATAATCAAGCTGGAAAGATTTAAAAAGTACAAATAATCCTTCACCCACTCCCTATCCATATAACTCTACCAAAAGAAAAAAAAACACTCCTAGGAAAAACTAGCATCTCCCCCATATAAGAGTTCACAAATTGCTCTCTCTGCCTGTGGCCTGAGATTTAGACTTTATTGACTTATTTTCCTCCCTTTCCATCCAACCAGAGCTGTGTTCAAGAGAATGACTTCAAGAAAAGACCAGGAAAGGGATTTTAATAAAAACAAATATGATCCCAGTATACTATCAAGGTCATACTTTGAAATTTTTCTAATGCTGTAAGAAAATGACAAGTACTTTCTGAGCATATAATGCAGCAAAAAGATTTTGCTTTAATAAGTAGGCTTTTGGGACAAGGTTTCTCTTTACTCGGGAGACAGACTTTCTACTATCTAATTACAGTGTCCCCAATTCTAGCTGAGAAAATGGAAAGATGCCAAATGTACTGGCTTAATTTGGTGGTGCCCATGGATTATGAATGCAGAGGGAATAACAGCTTGAAATATATCCCCATTTTTATAAGACAAGTCAGAATGCTGAAACAACAGCTTTGATGACTATGAAAAAAAGATGTGAGTAGAAAATTATCACAGCATAACAAAGTTGGGTGGACTTAGAGCAGTTTCTTATTGGTAAAAGACCAGATGATAATAATGATAATAATAATAATAATCAGCCAATATTTTAAGGTTCATAAAGCTCCTTTTATATATACACTATCTTATTTGATCCTTACAGCAACTCTATGATGTAGGTATTATTATGACTATTTTATAGATGAGGAAACTGAGGCTGAGAAAGGTTAAATGACTTGTCCATAGTCATATGGCTAAAAAGTGTTTAAGGTAGGATTTGAATTCAGGACTTCCCTAATTAAAAGTCTACTGCTGTTTTCATCATATCATCTACCTACCTCAGTTAGAATAATCATCTTTTGCAGGGAGAAAAGTGAAAGTTGGGCACGTCAATCCAGAAGAAAAATCATATTTATTGGATATTCTGCTTTGTGTTCTTAGAGATTTTTTTTCATCAAACTTTTTTTCCCCATTAAAAACATCAAATATGAAACTGGAAAGGGAATTATACTAGAAAAGTTGGGAAAACCTTTCTGTATATATTAATGATATTTACTTGTGTCCAGCATTTTCAACTCACAGAACAGAAGTAAAAGTAAGTGAAGGCAGGACGAATGTATGTTTTATTAATACAAAAAGCATACATCGTTTTGATAGTAAAATTTTCAGTGTGAGCATTTACACTCTGGGAATAGACAAACACTACAAATTTTTTGTTTTGTTGCTTGTTTATCAGACTGCAGAAAGTATGGAAAAATATTAATGCAAATTAAATTTAAAAGTGTGTTCTGCCCACGTCATTCCCCACCTCTACTGTCAAGCTAGTTGTTAAACATCTAACTAATAAAACACCCTGCTAATAATGCTCCGCCAAGGTGCTTCTGATATCTTATTATAAGGGTGACAAGTTCTATAAAGCATGGAAATATAAACCCTAATCAAGCTGGACAGATTTTGAGTACAGTGTCAGTGATGTCTATTGCCAGAGGACTATCGTAACTAAGGTTCAAACTCAGAAACAAAGAACTGGTTGTCATGCAAAATTTTTTTTTTTTTTGGGGGGGGAAGTCATAATTCATTACACTATAACTCACAGTAAGAATGCCTTATGCATGATAGGAACTTTCTAAAAATTATTTGAATAAATCCATCTACTGAAATATAGAGGGACTGCAAATACCATCAGGAGAGGGAATATACTTGACTGGGATGAAGTCGTGGTTCTTTTTAATAATATGCTAAGAATATGTAAAATAGCTAGTTGTTGGGTTTTTCTTTTTGATTTTCAGGTTTTGTAAGCTATATATTTTGTTTTAGAAATTAAGATCTTTTGCATTTAGCCTTGAGGTTCATTTGAAGAGATGTCTTAATGCACCTGAAGTTAATTCATGCTGGTTAGATGTAACAGAATAAGTTTTCTAAGTCGATTAATAATATACCTGAAGTTTATATGCTGCTAGATTTGTGAAGAATATTAATTTCTGTTTATCCATGGATGACCATTGGATACAATGTCTACTCTTCTCCCTCTCAAAAGCAGCTTTTAATCAGTTTCCCCACTTTTAGATGGAATGTCCCTTCTTCAAAGAATAGCACATTGAGTCATCTGGCTGTCCCTTTCTACCTCCTTTGTAAAGGCTCAGCTCAGTCTCCAAATTCAGGTTTTAGAACAATTAGTAACTCACCCACTTTATCCAGAAAAGCATCTCAGCAACCACTCCCTGAATCCCAACAATTTCCTGTGTCTCCTAAGTCTCCTCATGTTTCCTTCTAAGAGAGCAAACCAACCCTACTTTCAGTAATAGGAAACCAAGCATGGGGGTGGATGTACTAAGGCAGAAACCATCATATTGCATTGAATAAGAGCCTAGACAGACTGAAGTATACAGAGACAGTTTGGGCTGACAGGTAGCTCAGCTTACATTAGGAAGCAAAGAAGCATCATAGAGCAAAACCCCAAAGGCAGGAGGATGGGCTATTCCAGCAGACAGAGAAGAGCTTCAAGGGATCTTATAAGAACTCCTCTGAAACACAAACCAACCCCAAAGGAGCTGCCCAGCATGAAGCTAGAGCTGGGGAAAACATAAAAAGGTGAAAAAAAAAAGGCTTTAGAATATCAATCTAGAGTTTGGAGTTCCAAAGGCATTATATTTTTGAAAAAATTGCACAATGTAAGGTCTGAGTTTTGGACTTCACTGCATTAAATAGTTTAGACTGTTACAAGGTGGGATTTAGTAGAGACTGGATTATGCAAAGCCTCCTTCTCTCTATTAATACAAACTAAAGGGGGGTCACAGAAAATTGTCAGTATCCAGGCTTTAACTGCAACCAAGGTACAGATTTCTCATGTGTTAACCTTTCTTACAGTATTCTATCCTTCAAAGGAGTGATAAATACAAATTGATCATCACATATTGCCCTTTTGTTCCTTGTGAGGCTTGAGCTATGAGGTGGCTACCACAGATAGAATGCTGAATTCAGAATCAGAGAATCTTGAATTCTAATTCTGCCTTAGACACAGGACAAATCACTTAACCTCATTCAGCCTAAGTATCAGGTACCATATGGAAAATGTGGGTGGTAAGAAGTCCTACCACCTAGGGTTGTGCCAATAAAATAAGGAAACTAAAATGTAAAATGCTTTGCAAGTTTTAGTGCTATATAAATCCTAGTAAGGCAGCAGATGGCTTAGAGGATAGAAAGCTGGGGCTGAAGTCAGAAAGAACTGAGTTCAAATGTGGCCTCAGGCTCTTATTAGCTTTGTGACTCTAGGCTAGTCATTTAACCTCTGTTTGCCTTAATTCACCAGAACAGGAAATGGCAAATAATTCCAATCTCTTTATTTTTTTTTATTGTTTAGGTATGTCTGACTTTTCATGGCTCTGTGGACCACAACATATCAATAACACATCGGAGGCAGTATTGATGTGTTGTGGTCCATAGAGTATATAACTAAGCAATAAAAATGTTACTGATGATAATGATGATGAAGATTCACAGAAAGAGCAGGGTTCTAGGCAATTCAGCAGTATGAAGGCATTTTGATATAACCACTTGAAATAAGAAATAAATGATTCTGCCAGTAGAAAGATTATTAGACTTAATTAGGAGATTGGAATCTTACTCCCATCTTGATAATTTGGTTTGACTTTGGTAATTAGGTTGAAGTCCTTATAGTCAGTTCTTGGCTTCCTTTGGTGTAACAGAACAAAGATAAAAATGTCATTACAACGAACCAGAAGCAATTATTGAAATATTTTTGTACTAATTTTTTTTGTCATGATGAATGTTTATGGGAGTATCCTTTTGTATAATGGATCAACAGTAAAAATCTCAATAATAAACTTTTTGTTCATTTTTGTAAAATTAAAAAAAAGTTCAAATATTTGTAACATCCCTGACATAAAATACTGAATAAAAATAAAACATTTGACAGGGGCAGCTAATGGTGCAGTGGATAGGGCACTAGCCCCGAAGTCAGAAAGACCTGAGTTCAAATCTGGCCTCAGAGACTTAACACGTCCTGACTGTGTGACCATGGGCAAGTCACTTAACCCCAATTGCCTCAGCAAAAGGAAAAAAAAAAAAGAAGGGAAATAAAACATTGGTTTTGGGGATGGAAAAAAAAAAAAAAGCAAATTAGGATTTATGTCCTGAAAAAATACTGTAGGCTTTATTTCTAATTAGGCCACCTATGATGATCATGTGCTCACAAACTTTGTTTTTTCTCAAGGATCCTAGATCCTGCATCTTCTCCACAAAAAATAGACTGCAAAAACTAAACACCTATGTCATTAAAATCTAAGCAGAAAATAAAAAAGGTCCCTCTCAGAATTAGTATACTTCTGTTACTACTATAACCTGCCCCTCTAACACTTTCTTCCTACTTAACCTTTTTACCTGCAATGTTTTTCTTGAGAAGAGTCAGAACATATTTTAGGGTGCCATTGTCACTTGGAGTGGGTAGCAGTATGTGGAAAAAAATGTATGACTAGCCAAAACAGTGTGGGAAGAATCTCTGTGTGGTTTGAGAATATGGCACGGTTGGCAGGGCCAACATCTGTAAAGATTAAGTGTCAGAGACAAATAAGGATCTGTACCAAATAAAGAATAATACCAATACAACAACAGTCCATTAACAGCCCACATATAACGCATGACTAAAATATGATAATTATAATAAAAAAGTTCAGGTTTACAGAGAACTTTCCAGTTTAAAAAGTCACACTGTCCACTACTGCTTTTTGTGGTAGGTAATAATATAATTAGCAATTAGATAGCACTTGAAGTTTTATGAAGTGCTTTACATAAATTACTTCATTTGGACCTTGAAACAATCTTGGGAGTTAGATGGTCTCACAGGTCCCAATGTATACTTGAGGAAGCTGATGATGACAGAAATTAAAAGACTTATCTGTGGTCACATAGTTAATGAGTGTCTGAGGCTGGTTTTGGACTCAGATCTTTCTCACATTAAAATTGGTGCTGTAATCACTTCATCATCTTGCAGTTATATGTAAAATGTTTATATTTTACATAGATTTCAATTTTATAGCTAAGGAAAATGAGACTCAAAAAATGTTAAATACTTGCTCTGTGGCTCCAAAGTATACAGGAGGATTACAACTCAGCAGAAAAAAAGCATGACTTTTATTTGCTTGTATAACCATTAAGAAAGTGTACTAGCACAAACTGTGAGAGGTAAAAAGATTTGAGGAATATATGTAGTCATGAAATACATAGAATTTATCTATCAAGATCTGTATGTCATTTGAAATATACAAAATACACACAGTATCTCTTTATATCCAACTATAGAGATATTGTGTATATTTTATACATACAGACTTTTATATCTATGCGAATATGTAAATTCTCTGTATCTATTTCTCTCTACACTTATTTAGTATATACATATAAAATATGCATATACATAATATATAAATATATAGATATTTTTGTAAACTTAATGTGTGTATATTTACATTTAGAGGGTAGCATCTACTACAAAAATGAAAGCATGAAAAATTTTTAAGTAGAAGAATCAAAAGGACTAATATTAGATTTCTAAGAAGACACAACTCATAGAATTATTTATCTAGGAGTGATGCTGCTAATCTTATTATAGGTCCATCAATTAGAAAAATTTAAAAATTAATTAAATCACATCCAACAAATTTGTAAACATTTGAAGATAGTATAGACAGAAGTTGGTAATGATTAAGACTGGATGGACTGTAAGGAAGCAGGCACAATAAGACACTGTTAGTGAAACTATGAATTAATCCAATTATTCCAGGAAATAATTTGGAATTATGCCAGAAAATTCACCAACCTATTCACACAAGCTTTTAAATCATCAACACCACTGCTGGGAATTACACATCAGAATTCAAAGACAGACAGATAAGTCCCATATACAGAAACTACTCAAGGTAGTGTGTGTGTGTGTGTGTGTGTGTGTGTGTGTGTGTGTGTGAGAGAGAGAGAGAGAGAGAGAGAGAGAGAGACAGACAGACAGGCAGACAAACAGCAAAAAAAGTCCAAAATCAAACCAAAACTAGAAATATAGTGGATGTTCATTGGTTAGGGAATGGCTGAAGGCATGAAGGAATGATGAAAAATATATTTTATTAAAGAACTAAATAAGCAAAACTAGGAGAATAACATCCATATAATTATAATAATGCATAAAAGAAATTACCACACTGATACGCTTTGGTCATCTTCATGCCATACCACGTGAAAATCTTTTTTCTCCAATTACCACTTACCCCCATTGCTCGACTGGCTCTATTCACCTTCTTTTAGATAGGTGCTATCTTCCCTTTTAGAGTCCTTGACATCAGTCTTTCTTTTTGTATATGGCACATGAGTTTTTCATTCATTCATGAAAAAAGCATTTATGTATAAAGCACTTTTTGCTTTGTCCTTTCAGTCAAGTCTGATTCATTATGACCCCATTGGGGATTTTCTTGGCAAAAATACTGAAGTGGTTTGCCATTTCCTTCTTCAGCTCATGCTACAGATAAGAAAACTGAAGCAAACAGGATTAAGTGACTTGTCAGGGTCACACAGCCAGTGTATCTAGGCCACATTTGAACTAGGGCCTCCCTGACTCCAGGCCCTGTGCCACTGTGCCCCCTCTATGTCTCTAATTGTTGTTTAGTTATTTCAGTCATGTCCTACTCTTCAGGACTGCATTTGGGGTTTTGTTAGTAAAGATAATGAAGTGGTTAATGTGAATTACCAGGACTGGAAAAGACAGTTCTTTCTGAATAGGAGCATTTATTTGTCCATTTCTTCACTAAAAGGAAGTCAAACTGAGTAATGACTAATTATAGTACAGGAAGGAGAGATGATGAAATGTACCTCTCTCTTGTGGATAAGGAGGTGGGAGACTTTGAGTATGGGATGATGTATATGTTACCTGGTGAAGTTGCTGTACTGGTTGGTTTTGCTATAGTATATTTCTTAGCTAATAAGGTATTTCAGTGGGGGTTGACTGGGTCAATCTTTCTAAAAATGGCTGACATAAAAACAAAAGGAACAAACAATATATATTTTTTAAGTGGACCAGACACAGTTCTAGAAAATTCCATAGGGGAAAAATTCTTCTATTGAAAATATCTGATTATTTTGTCAGGTCCACATAAGGTGTGAAGGTACTTGCAAAATCTTGGCAGGTAGCCACTGATTTACCACCTTCCTCCCTCCTCTCCATCCTCTTCCCTTCCTTCTTACCTGGACATCATAGAGGAACCTGAAGTGACTTCTTTGGTTTGCAGCTTCCCTCACAGCATGAGCCAAGTCCACTGACCCTCGACCACCAATGGACCAGTGTTGGCAGGGGACAGCATCAAAGGCTCCAGCCTGCTTTGCGAGTTCACAGACCAAGTCAATCTCAGCACGTGTGTCACTCCTGTTGGGGGATGGAAAAATGGACAATTTTGACTCTATTTAGGGGATGGTTTTTAAAACACTAGAAGCATGAACACCATGTTTAAATAAATGGGACTTCATATTTTTGACCATTCTCAAAAGTGGTTCAATGCATTAACCTCAGTTTTTATCAACTATATTCTGTATCAGTGGTATTCAAAAAGTATGGTCTAGAACCTTCATAATCCCTGAGACTCTTTCAGGGGGAGTCCATGAAGTCAAAACTGTTTTCATATTAATACTAATATATTTTAATTGTTAATATTCTTACTTTAACAAAAATTCTTTGGGGAATTCTCAATAATTTTTAAGAATTTAAAGTGTTGTGAGACCAAAATGTGTGAGTACTGTTGTTCTATAATTACTCTAAGTATACTTACTAGTTCTTTTTTTTTTTTTTTAAGTAAACTTAAAAGAAGAGAAAGTAAAATAGTTCTTTTTGAGATCTGCAGTTTTTTTAATTTAAAAAAAGGATGAATTGTAAAAAAATCCCAACTATACAAATAAACTATAATTAAAATATTCATCTGGCTCTCATAATTAAAAATGTGCAATATGACACATTTGCTATTTCAAGGGAAGAAACCAAACCAAACCCTAAAAGATCAGTTATTGGTGATATTCTCTTTCCCTCACCTCCTAAGTATGAGGTCCCAAAAGAACAGCAAACAGCTGTTTTCTCCCAAATAAAAACATAATTTAAAGGGAAAACTAAAAATGTAATATGGTTTAAAACATGAGGTTTGACTTACTTGAAGACATTTAGAGCAACCACAACTGGAACTCCAAAAAGTTGTGCAATCTGAATTTGCTTCTGAAGATTACAGCATCCATCAGCTACCAGTTGAAGGTTCTGTAAGAAACCATTTGGCCCAGTGTGTCATTTCTCATTAAACTTTGTGAAGCCAAGAAAACCGAGAACAGCAGGATTGCTTTGGAGGGGGTTTTATTTACAATTAATTTTTATTTTATTTTTTCCTCTTGGAATTTATAAAAACATAAAACACCTTTTTTTTTTTTTTTTTCTCAGAAGAAGGTCTTTGTGAAAAACTTCATCAACTGACTTAAATGTGTAAGGTAGACTTTTTGGGATTCACGACATCATTTCTGTTTTATTGGCTGTCACACCAGGAACAACATGCCAAATACATCTGTGGGCTGGTGGACACAAGGCACAGGTAATAGTATGAATCAAGGCCAGTTTTTCCCATCATATTTTTTGCTCCATCTTAAGGAAAAACCCAGTACTATCCGGCTAAGGGAAAGACTACTTACAAAAAAGATAGCCTAAAAACATATTATTTCTTTCAAATTCAGAAATCCAATTTGATGTCCTTAAAAAAAAAAAAGACTTCCTGTTTGTGAGTTATGTTGTACTCAAGAGAATAAAACATTGGCTATGCCAGGCTTCATTTATAAATCTGTACAGTACAACCATCCAATAATTCATTCTTCTGCCAAATCCCTACTAGCCTATTAAATAGCCAGTTTTTACTAGATCACATCTGTGAGTAATTCTCAACATGAAGCATCCTGCTACTACTGTTTCTCCTGGGCTAATCTGGTCCTATTAGGTTAAACTATGAAAATATGACTTTTCTTCTTAGACTAACACAATTTAAAGTTTGAATATAGTTCAGAGGCTATTACTGAGATGCCTAGAGAGACAATGCATTCTGGGTTGAATAAGAGATTGCCAAAACAAAGAACTCATTATAAAGTGACTTTGTCTATCAAATACATTTATAAATTTGATTGTGATTTTTTCAGGTTAGGGAGAAGGCCTTGTATAATTTCATAATATCTTGGAGACTGAGAAGTCATTGTTTCAAATCGGCCATTTATGGATTGCTTAATTCCAGCCTATTCCCCAGCTATAAGTCACCATCTTCTTTCAAAAGTTGATAAGTGAAAATGATTGAAATGATTTTTACACAGTTACTCTTACCTCTTCTGTGTATTCTTTCTTAAGAGGGACACCAGCAGTCACCTAAAATTAGGAAAGAGGACAATTAAGGAAAATTCCATCAAAATGTTTAATTCAATTTATCAACATTTTAATTCAACATAGTATCTTGTCAATTTTAAAATTCTTAAAAAACTTAAAAACAAATTTCAACAAAATAAACTTTAGAGAGGGCAAGGTGTTTCCTTTTAAAAGACTGAGTTCTTGAAATAAATGTTCTGTTAAAGCAATCCAATCCACTAGGACATAATTAACAGCAATAGAACAACATGATTTTCAGATAATTGAAGAAAGATGATGCATCAATTAAGAAGAAGATCACAAAGCCAAATGAAAGACATTTAATACTGCAATTCTTCAGTTTCTTTTTAAGGGTAAGTATCTTTAGCCATTCCACAATTTACTATATAGTAGTAAAATGAGATAATCAAAAACATTAAAATAAATAAATGCAAAAGTACAGAACAATTCTGTGGGTATCATTTAGAATCTTGCAGCTTTTAAGAAGCATATCCTCATTGATGGATGTTAAAGAAAAAATTCAGAACAAGTAAATATATGGAAATGGATTAGCAGCTTTGCATAAAAAATTTCAATTATTGTTTATTTCATGGATTTTAAAAAATTAACACCTTTTTGTTTTGCGAGGCAATTGGGGTTAAGTGACTTGCCCTGGGTCACACAACTAGAAAGTGTTAAGTGTCTGAGGCTGGATTTGAACTCGGTCCTCCTGACTCCAGGGCCAGTGTTTCATCTAGCTGCCTCCAACCCAAACTTAGGTGAAAATAGAACATGAACTTACACTTGGGCCACCTCCATGCATCTTCAATGCCCTCACTGTTGCAACCAGAACGACCACATTGGGAACCAAACCAGAAGCTCTACACTTGATATTGAAGAATTTCTCCATGCCAATATCAGCTCCAAAACCAGCTTCAGTGACTGGTGGAAATATAGTAAGATACCATTATTTTTGAAGAACACGATCACTAGAGCAGCTATTGAACATCAATCAATGGTGTTCATCCCCACTGAGTGGTAAGCTAATCTTTCTACCAGCTGGATATTAGTTTATATCATCTAGTGCTTGTTTTTCTTGGCGTCACACACAGATTTTGACTGGAAGGACCACAGGCACAATTCATTCCATCCCTCAAGATCACATAGGTTTTAAGTGAACAGGGTAGATTCGAACATGGTCTTCTGATGCTTTACTCTTTCCATTTTTACCAGATTGTTTCTCAAAGTCTTTTCTCATTTGCTAACATTAACACTTAAGAGTAGTAAAAGGGACTATCACCCAAGGACCCACAAATTTTGCAGAAGTGTGTAATCTGAAATCACTCTGTGGGAAGAACTGAGTATATTTTTGCTACAATCACACAATCCACTCAGATATGGCCGAGTCAGATGTCATCAAATATGTGAATGATAAATTTCTATTGCCTCTGTCTCCTCTGATGGCTTCAGTTTCTCACAAAATCACTGGTTTAAGTTTGCTACAAACAGTGGTACTGTGAAATTGGAAGCCATATTATATCCCTCTTCAGAGTTCCCAAAGCAAGTCACACCTTCTCTGTGTCACAAGCATGCGCTGATGCATTGTAAATTCCTCTTCTATAGCTAGTTGAATGTGCATTTATGATCTACAAGCACCTCGGGGTCAGGGATCTGGCCTCTTTCTCATGGCCTCAGCACACAGGACATCATTCACAATACAAAATTCTTCAAGCCTGAATGGGTGCTGAATATCACTCTTCCCTCAATTATTTCCTTTCATATTTTCACCTTTTTTCCCTTACCAAATGGGGAGGGGATAGATTTACAGAAGAATCAGATGCAGCATCTGATAATGGAATGAAACCCTTAAATACACATACTGACTTGCTATATTTAATTTTTGTTGAGAATCAAAACTAGGAGGGGAAAAAAAAATCAATATACAACAATGCTACGTACAATCAGCAGGGAAAGTTTAACTCCAGCTGGAGAAGGAAACAGGATGTTACATGAAAGGTGAAAGGATGATGGCTACCAAGGGCAAATGAAGAGAGTAACAACTCAAAAAGAGTAGGAGGAAGTGACAAATTCTTGTATACAGAAAACTGTTTTTGCTCAAATGTTCAATGCAATCATTTTCATACTATTTCCTCCTTTAAAATACCAGTCTTTCCAAAGAAACCGGGCAGTTCATGGAGAATTAAAAAGATCTAAAATGGAGAACATTAAATCATTACATGATATAAGAACTGTTGAATTAGCCATAACTAAGACTTATTAACTTAAAAAGAGTTACACACAATGTGTTGCTATTACCCATATGGGACCATAGTGAGAAGGATAAAAAGAAATCACTCTCATATTGAGGCACTACATATCTTAACCTTTTCAGACATGCCAGCAACTACTCAGTATATGAAAAATATAACTTAGTAAGTTTGCCTAGTGGTTTGAAACTTAATACTCACTAACGAAGTCTGTGATTTAATAAGTTTTGGAATAAATTCAGCATAGCCAAAGGCAAATATTTCTTTCAACAGTCTCTTTTTTTGAGGGGGGAGAAGGGAGGTTATAAGCTATTCAATTTGCTACAGGAATAAAAACAGGAAAGAGAGAAGTGATAGTCTTTTTAAGTAAGCACAAGGTTATTAGATACTGCTGTATGGCAAAAGTGGAATCAAATTGTAAAACCCCACAATTAGCTCAAAAGGGAAGTTTTAGTGGATTAGAACTAAGAAGGGAACTGGCTATTTGGACAACTATTGCTAGGCAAACCTGCTCTCAATAAAAGTAGCTAGCTATAGGTCAGGTTTAAATCCCTCTATGCCTTTAAAGTATGTATCAGTGGACCTGGCCATCTTCAGCAATGAGATGAACCAAATCAGTTCTAATGGAGCAATAATGAAGTGAACCAGCTATGCCCAGCAAAAGAACTCTGGGAGATGACTAAGAACATTACATTGAATTCCCAATCCCTATATTTTTGCCCACCTGCATTTTTTTATTTCCTTCACAGGCTAATTGTACGATATTTCAGAGTCCGATTCTTTTTATACAGTAAAATAATGATTTGGACATGTATACTTATTTTGTATTTAATTTATACTTTAATATACTTAACATGTATTGGTCATCCTGCCATCTAGGGGAGGGTTGGGGGGAAGGAGGGGTAAAATTGGAACAAAAGGTTGACAATTGTCAATGCTGTAAAATTACCCATGCATATAACTTGTAAATAAAAAGCTATTAAAAATTAAAAAAAAAAATAAAGTATGTATCAGGGTGGAGGAAGGGGATAGAAAAAAGGGGAGAACATGAAGTTGGTCATTATCAGACTAAAAGAACACACCAGAGAGCTATACAGCAATGTGTGCTGATATCTATGGGAAACCTGTCAAAAAGCTGGAGAATATTTCTGATTCACCAAATACTTGAAGGAACATTAAAGTGTCTATGTCACTTTAACTAAAGGCTGTGTTGTAGTGGTTGTTTTTAGGGGAGGTGTAGGTTGGAAGAAAAGAAAACCAGATGGCTGGTCTGATTTTTAAAATACTGCTTCTCATCTCACATATACCTTTTCTAAAAATTAAATTTTATTGATATTTTTTTCTATTACCTACATCTCTTAATATATTCTTCCCTTCCTATCCCTGAGGGTAATCCCTTTTAATAAAGAATTTTAAAAGAGGAGGGGAAAAAAAGTTTATCTAAACCAATGGTTCCATGGATACATGAAGGTCTTTAAGATCTCTTCAGGGGGATTCAAGAGATCAAAGATACCCAAGTTATTTTCTTATTATAATCCTCTTCCCATTTCCAACTAGATATCTGTTTGAAAGAGCAGGGTGGATAGAGTCTTGGATGTGGTGTCAGGAAGACCCAAATTTCTGATTTCAAATCTGGCTTCTCTTAGTAAACTTAAGAAACTTAAAAGCTGAGTGACTGTGGGCAAGTTATTTAATTCTATTTGTTTCAGTTTCCTCATCTGGAGAAGGAAATGGCAAACTACTTCAGTAACTTTTTAAAGAAAAACTCAAATGGGGTCACGAAGAGTTGGACATGACCGGACTTGACTAAACAACAACAACAAAATCTATTTGAAGTTGAATTTTTCCTCATCTGCTTCAAGCAAAGCAACATCTTGGAATAGACAGAAAACAGAAGCAAATATAAGAATCCAACAATCACCTATTAAGTTATAAATTAAAGATTTAGTAAAGATAATTAAAAACAATGTCATTCTTCTCAGTTATTTTTTGTTGTTGTTTTGGAAGATGGTTATTAAAAAGTTATTTGTGTTTATATGTAAAAAAATTAACAAATACTTAAAGATTTATCATTTTTCATTTCAAATACAGTAAATATCAATACAAATAAAAACTTTTCAATTTTTAATAATATGAAGGAATCTTGGGACCAAAGAGTTGAAAACCACTGATTTACACTAACAAATATGACTAGACAGTCTGACAATGCATGCAGTATTGCACACCCAGAGTTTACCTACTATTACAAAGAAGCATGGAGAAATATCTTAATTCTCATCTTTCTAAACTTGGTCATTATAATTTTGCAGTACTCAATTTTGATTTTTTTATTCCTGCTATTTTCTGTATCTTATTCATACAAAAATGGTTTTCCTGATTCTCTTTATTTCACTTTGCATCAGTTCATATAAGTCTTCTCATGGCTTCTTTATATTCATATTCCTTATTCCTAATAATAATATTTTATTATATTCATGCAAAAAAAGCAGCATAATGTAGTAAATAGTGGATGATTGGATTTGGCGTTAGGAAGCTCTAGGGGGTACTTGGTGTATTATGAGTTTTCATATACTTGTAGTATATGCTCAGCAATAAAATCTCTGGGTAAAAAGGCATGGGTTTTAAGTTACTTTCTTTGTATAATTTCAAATTGGATAAAGAATTCCATTTTCCATTAAGAAAATGAAGAAATCATCCAGTCTACCACCATCACCTTATTTATAAGTAATCTGAGATTCAGAAAAGTAAAATAGCTTGTCCAAAGTTATATAGTCAAGTAATGGAAAGAGCTGGGGATGAATTTGTTTCTAATTCAATGCTTAACTATAATATGATGCCCTAAATATCTGCCATTTTGTTAGACAGAATACTGGGACATCATGTGACTCTAAAACTATGGCAAGATTCTAGAAAGTTTTCTAAAGAATTTGATTCATAACACCAGGGTAAATTTTTATTATTTGAAAAATTACAAACTCTGGATAGATATCATCTTATCAAGTAGAATATTCTATTTTCCACCCACATTAGATCAACAAGAATTATTGCAACATGCTAGGCCTCTATCTGTGAATGGTTAAGAGATAAATTAACACATTACCTAGTTGGTTGTATAATGCGAGAGAAGGGATCTACTGACAAAAATCAAACACTAGTCTCTTTGGGATCCAAATAATTCCTTAGACAATGTCAATAAGAAGTGATAGCCAATATTTATGCTATTTCTTTTCACTAATAAAGCAGGGAATTCATGTGACTAGCATAGTTAATAAATTATCTGATTGGCTGTTCTGCTGGAAGGGGCTGAATAAATGATCTGGTAGTAGGCTGAGTTACAAACTTGTATAAACATTTTTCTGTGGATAATGATACTTTATAGAACTGTTAAAATCTGCAATCCAATTATCTAGCCAACCAATTTGGAAGTGATACATCACCTATCAGTGAAAGAACAGATCTCCCCACCCCTGTTTTAATAGAGGTTTGAGTGCTGTAATTTTGTCATCACCAGGTTTAGAAGCAATCAAATCTTTACTTTCTTTTTACACGAATAATAACTCCACAGACTATCTCACAGTCAAGGGCGTCAATGTGATTTGTACCCAAGTCTCTGGTCATTTGGATACATAATAGTAACTGTTGTACAATGGGATGACAGTCTAGTTCAATGTCACTGAGTTGATACTATTCCATTCAAAGACATAAAAGAAATCATAATGGTGTAGTGGTCAAAATAGATGGTCAGATTTCACAGCCACTTTTTAAAAGCAATAATTTCTCTCCTCATGAAAACTAATTTGTAAAACTGTAACTCAAAAGTCTAATACATTATACTGAGTTGTCCATTATCTTTGGATATGAGCTGGGATTTATGGGCTGCCATAGGGCTCACAAAAGAATTAGGACTTGCTATACTCAGAGAGAGAACTGTGAGAAATGAGTGTGGACCACAAAACATTTCCACTCTTTCTGTTATTGTTTGCTTGCATTTTTGTTTTTCTTCTCAGGTTTTTTTCCTTTCTTTTGAGATCTGATTTTTCTCATGCAGCAAGATAACTGTATAAATACGTATACATATATTGGATTTAACATATTTAACATGTATTGGACTACCTGCCATCTGGGGAGAAAGTGGGGGGAGGAAAGGAAAAAGTTGGAACAGAAGGTTTTGCAAGGATCAGTGTTGAAAAATTACCTATGCATATGGTAAATAAAAAGCTATAAAAAAAAAAGAATTAGAACTTGCAAACAGCTAGTCTTGAAATGGGATGAGATATGAAACCCTTTTGCCTAAAGCAGCTTTGGTTTGCTCAATTCTCAAAGAATTTCTCATAGACAGAGGAGGAAATAAAAGCTGTAACTTTAATTCAGTCAGCACTGTACTTTCTCCCATCAAATCAGTAATAAAAAAAAAATTTTTTTTTTGTACTGGAACAAGAAGTATATGTTGGGATACACACTTCAATATTAAAGTCATCAGCCACAATTCCTGAACAATGCTAAAGGAAATGGAAACTCAACACTTCAAGAATTGCTTCTTTACTCCCTTATGTAAACACATCTGGTCTGCTGCAGCTGTTTGCTGATAAACTTAGGAAAAATTGAGTTCAAAGTCACAGAAACACAAAAATCCTGAATCTGAAGCTCAAGGTGGGTTAGCCTTTGAGGCTTTACATTCCTTCTCCCACCTATGACTAGTAGCGGGAAGGCAGCAGCCAAAGTAAAGCAGGAAGAATCATTAATTTATCTACATTGAAAAGTCAGGGTCATTAGAAAAGCTGTCGGAAGAATGAACCAGATGTTTGGCCATTTTAAATTCTGGAGATCCTTGCCAGTTGAATTTAAACTTGGATCTATTAAGCTTCTTAGAAAACTGAAAGTGTTCCTTGTTTTTGGTATTTGTACTTGTAGCCCAGCCTGTTCAGGTTCCTGGAATGTCTAAATGCTCAAATTTTCACCACGTGTGCACATAAAACTCCCTCTACCAAAGGTATGCCTAGCTTGCTGGAGTATAAATATCAGAAAACAAACCAAAATGAGCGAAATTCAGGAAAACTGTGTTTGTATTAGTACCATGACTGCCAAAAATTACAAATTTAATGTGATAATTTGAACCTTTTTGACCACAAAGGGGACATCCCAAGAAATTGCATTAGAGAACAGAAACAAAAGAATTTGCCTATAGCCTATTTGAGGAGTTTGCTTCTGAATAATTATTTTGCTAGGTATCCTTAAGTAAGAGATCATAGAAATTTATCTTGCATATAAATGAATTCTTCAGAACCATCTCCATATAGCTTTTTAATGTAGATAATCTAAATATTTAATTCTAGTTCAATTCTCCCCAAAATAAGTTGACAGTGATTTTTTTCCCCCTAACAATCGTATAAATAGAATTTGCTTCAATCATACAAAAAGGAGCTTGAAGCTTTCTCCAGCCATCCCCATCACTCTTTGTAATGCTGGGTAGTTGCTGCTTGATAATAGTAAAAGTAGGGATAGAACAAGGAAGGAATCCAGATTGAAAAGAAATGAAAGGGGATCAGAGAACCCAGATGTTAACAGTGACAGAGAAGATGAACAGAGTAGGAGATGGGAAGTTGGAAAGAGAGAAAGAACACATCTCCAGGAGGATGGCTGAGGAGAGGAGCTCTGATGAGTGGAATGATAGGGCAAATGACTGACATGACCCTGGGAGTGAATGGGGGAGGAACTATACAGAAGTGCCACAACATAGCAGCAACGTGGTGGGTCTGGGTCAGCCTAGCTACAGAGAACTTTTTGTTTACATTATTGTAGTGACTGTGTACGTTGTTCTCCTGGTTTTGCTTATTTGATTCTTTAAGTTCAATCAAGTTCTGACTATGTTTCACTGAATTTCTCCATTTTCAGTAGCCCAGTATAATAATGTCATTATATTCATATAACATAATTTCTTTAGTTATTCCCCAATGAATGGATACACATTTTCTTTTCAGGTTATTTTGTTGTCATTAAAGTGCTGCTTTAAGTATTTTAGTATGTGTGGGACCTATTTAACTATCTTTAACTTGAGGTATGTATTCCTAGCAATGGGATCACTAGGTCAAAGGATCTATATGAAATGGTTTGTGACTTTTCTGGCATAATTCCAAATTATTTTCCAGGATAACTGGAATAATTCATACATGGACTAACAGTGTATTGTTGTGCCTTTCTTCCCAAAGAAGATAAGGGTAGGAGAACAAGCAGAGAAGCATTCAGAGAGTAAAAATGCCCTACATTAAAACCAAATAACTGTGCATAATATTAGTAAGGAAGACTTTGCATTACTAATAATTTCATTTTTAAATGCTGAAAATTTTCAGTGAATAAAATAATATATAAGCAACACTCAGCTTCATTCATAAAATTCAACTGTTACAAATTTATTCTCTAGTTTTCCAACTATCATTGATCCTACTTGTGGACAAAATTATTATTTATAATATGCTATTAATGTTCTCAGTACCCAAGCAAATTTTTGACAATGAACCAAATTTATATTCTAAAGTGTAAGGATTTTAATGTTCACATGGCATGTGACGGTAAAAGTTTAACAAGGAGAAAGGGAGAGACTGTATTACACATTTTAAAATATAATATTTATCATTAGCAATTTCTCAAGTCTAGAAAAGCAAAAAAAAAAACGTATCAAGGTCTGACTGGCACTGTTCATCTTTTTGATATAGATATTCTTATATTGAAAATAAAATTTAATAATTGGCTCTCAGAGCTGGCTTCAGCACACTCCTGAGACTTGTTCTCTTAAATGTATAATGACACAAAATCAGGATAATGGCGAGAAATGCATTAAGGACTTTTATTTTCCAGCAAAATTATAGAGACTTCTCAAACTAACTGCATAATTATTTACCAAAATTTTTATTAACCAAATTTCAACAAAGGATGAAAGGGAAAGCATAAAACTTGGCAGATGGAGGGGGAAAGGAGGAGAAGTAACATGCTATTTAAGGCAATTATGAAATTCTTTAAGGCAAAGTACTGTGGAAAAAATACTAGTCATGGAGTCAGGAGACTTCAATTAGTTAATCAACAAGCTTTATTAAGCATTTACTATATGTTATGCATTGGGAATATAAAGACAAACATGAAAGCAGTTCCATCAAAGACAGGTGATAATGTGAACTTCCACTTAAATCCTGACTTTGATACTCTGTGACCATAGGAAAGAAATTTTTTTAGAAACTGAAGCCTCAGTTTCCTTAACTGTAAAATAGCTAGATTCATTCTATACTTCGCATAGTGTGTTGCTATGAGCAAAATACATTGTAATCTAAATATGCCATATAAATGTGTGCTATGTGTATAGTGATAGAGACCTCTCTGAGTACAAATTGAAGTGTAATTTTTTTTTCCTTTCTTCACTATTTTTGGAAATATGGTTAACAGGGAAATATATTTTGTGTGACTTCACATGCATAATTGATATCATATTGCTTGCCTTCTCAGTGGATATGGGAGGGGATAGAAGGGAAGGAGAGAATTTGGAACTCAAAACTTAAAAAGAAAAGAACTTCAAAAATAAATAAATAATAAATCAAAATGTTCTCAAATAAAGAAATAAATGAACTCTGAAAAAAAAAAAGTTACTGAAGTCATCCAGTCAGAAGAGCCCTAAATCAAATAAAATGGTAGAACTTAGACAGGAATTTATGTTAGATTGAAGGGCTACTAAGACACCAGAATATGTGACCAAATAAGGCAACGTAGAACACATTTTGATGTTTCCAAGAAGATGAAAATAAGGTAGAAAAAGAGATGGTCTTTATGGTGATCCACCAAAACTTTCCAACAATAATAGGAAAAAACCCCAACAGAGACAAAAAGCTATCTTAGCTATTAAAACCCCCAAAGCAATCTGATCATTTCCATTACTTCTTGATAAATTTTTAAAACTAATCATTGGTCTAATATTATGTGGTCATTTAATGAGTATCCCAGATATTATGGTCATTACCCCTCTAAGTGCAGTGTGAACCTCCTTTGAAGGAAATCCAACATGGTCTATGAAAAGCAATGCTGCATTATGTAGAAAAGCACTGGGTAATAGTTTCAAGGGTTAGTCATCAATTGGAAAACAGCCGGACAAGACGGACATTATGATGGAATGCTACTGTGCTCTAAGAAATGATGGACTCAATGATCTTAAAAAAACATAGAAAGATTCCACAAAATAATTATGAGCAAAACAACAGAACCAAGAGAATATTGTATACAATAAAAGTAAATATTGTTTTAAGGATGACTGAGTGAGTAAGTTATTTTGACAATTTTAAGTAATAAAATTAACTATATAGGACACATAAAGACACTATTCTTCATCTAGAGAAAGAATTGATAAATAGAAGGGTATATGGAAAAATTTTACCCACACATCTATTTGTGCATAGTAATGGTCATCTGTAGTGTAAATAGGGAAGGAATGGAAAAAAATTTACGTGATAACTTTTTAAAAGAATAGTAAATTGTACACAATATATTTGCTTTTATGTATAATCATCTTTTTAATTGTTATGGAAATGCTTGTTTTATTCAGTAAGTTAAAAACAAAATAAATAAAAAGGAATCAAGAGTTAGTACACTAATTCTAAACTGTGCCACATAAAAGTTGTGTAACCTTAAATGATTCACACAATTTATATATAAACTAAGAAAGTTGTACTAAGGTTCCTTCCAGCTCTGTAACTGTGTGATCCTTCAACTGCCACACAACACAGAGCTTTGCAAGGGGAAAAAATATTTAAATATCCAGAATTACATTTCAAGAAGTCTCCTCTACAGTACAGGAAACACAGGAGTCACCTTTGGGTATCCTTTATATCCCATAGGGTCATATATGAAAGAGAACTAAAATAGATACCAATGACTTATGGTAGTTGTTCGTTTGTTTTTTTGCAAGCTTTTATTTTTGCCCAGTAATCTTCTGGAAGTGTTTTGGAGGTAGGTAAGAAAATACTCGGGTAACATATCAAGAAGTCTAAGAACTGCATATTAGAGGTCTAACCTAATTAAGCACCTTATCTCTGAAACAATGCAGACTGTATGAAGAGTCTAAGAGTGTCCAGAACGCAAGAGATGAGTCTTGTATTATGCTTGGATTAGATCACAACTAAAGGATTCTGTGCCATTATTAGTGTAACTGGGATATTATAATTAACAAGGAGAAGTAATGGGAACTAAGGAAGCTGATGATAATGGTGGACATTATGGGGATTACACCATATAAAGAATGGCTAAAAGAATTAGAGACATGATATATAAAACTCAGCATGCTATAAACTTTTTTTTTTTTTTTAACAGGGACTACTCCAGAAAACTATAATTAAAAAAAAATATATTAGATTTTGGTTGGTTTGTCCTAAAAGGCAGAACCAAGGGTAACATGTAAAGATTACAAAGAGAAGATTTTAGTTTTGTTTAAAATAAATCTTCCTAAAATATTAACTATCTAAAAGTTCAACTAGCTGGCTCTAAAATTATCAAAAAGATTATTATAGATACAAGCATTAGAGAACAGAAATACAAGACTACATTATAGTTTTCTTTTTTTTAAAAAAAAAAAGATGAAGCATGTTGAAAATTCTCGAGTGTATACTGGGATTATATCCAAAAGAGATTATAAAGAAGGGAAAGGGACCTGTATATGTGCACGAATGTTTGTGGCAGCCCTTTTTGTAGTAGCTAGAAACTGGAAACTGAATGGATGTCCATCAGTTGGAGAATGGCTGAATAAATTGTGGTATAGGAATATTATGGAATATTACTGTTCTGTAAGAAATGACCAACAGGATGATTTCAGAAAGGCCTGGAGAGACTTACACGAACTGATGCTGAGTGAAATGAGCAGGACCAGGAGATCATTATATACTTCAACAACAATACTATATGATGACCAGTTCTGATGGACCTGTCCATCCTCAGCAACGAGATCAACCAAATCATTTCCAATGGAGCAGTAATGAACTGAACCAGCTGTGCCCAGAAAAAGAACTCTGGGAGATGACTAAAAACCATTACATTGAATTCCCAATCCCTATATTTATGCCCACCTGCATTTTGATTTCCTTCACAAGCTAATTGTACAATATTTCAGAGTCTGATTCTTTTATACAGCAAAATAACGTTTTGGTCATGTATACTTATTGTGTATCTAATTTATATTTTAATGTACTTAACATCTACTGGTCATCCTGCCATCTGGGGGGGGATGGGGGGTAAGAGGTGAAAATTGGAACAAGAGGTTTGGCAATTGTTAATGCTGTAAAGTTACCCATGCATATATCCTATAAATAAAAGGCTATTAAATTTAAAAAAAAAAAAAAAGAAACATTCTACAAAAAAAAAAAAAAAAAAAAAAAAAAATTCTCGAGTGTAGTTAAAATAATTTGTTATATTTTTAAGGACACGAAGTCTTATTCAGTGACAATGATGGCCCTTTGATCAAAGAAAAGTATTTGACTAAATACAGTTGCCATTAACACTATGAGCCCTAAACAGCACTTTTATTTTAAAAGTGTTCTCTCAAGTTCCCAATGAAATAGATCAATATCATCTTCAGCTTCATATACCAAATAAGTTAACTGAAAATCTAATATTTCACTTCCCTCGTGGGAGAGTCCCTTAGGACCTTACAGAGGATCTATTTACACAATTCTGACAAACTTGGTTATCTAGTTTTGTCATGGGCAATTAAACAGAAGTAACACATTTGGGTAGGAAAACTGATAAGAGAAAGAATAATGGGAAGAAAAATGAAACCAGAAAAAAGTCAAAAAACTCACAAAATAAAGCAATTTTACATTAGCTTAAACAACAATTTTTTTTGGGGGGGGGAAGGGCTGGCAACATGTCTCTATATTATTAAACAGCATGGTAACTTTTGTTCTTAACTGCAGGACTATTCTATAGATTTATTATTAGAAGGGGCCTTGAGGGTCTAGATTCAACATTCTAAATTTTATAGCTTGGGAAACTGACGATCAGAGGTAAGTGACTGGCTCAAGATCAGATAAATGGCATTTAGTTCCAGGATTTGAACTCACAGAATTCTATTCAGAAAAGATAAATATATTTTTCATATGCTTTGTTTACGAATGAAAAGAAAGAAATGTATGTAATCTCTTTTGTATAAAGTTCCTTCCTACTTTCTCCCTCAATGAGTTTCAATGATCAATTCACCTATGCTTATACCTTTGCCTCTTGAAGTTCAGGTTTTTTAAAGACTCTGCATAAGCGCCACTGCCTACTGCAAATCATTTTTATTGATTTTACATAGGTTTTGGAGACATAATCCCCTCCCCCTCCTTCATTTTTACATTAGCTTCTTGAGGGAAGAAGCAGTATTTTCTTTTTTTTATTTTGTCTTTGTATTCTCAAGTATAGAACATGGTACTTAATAAAGACTTTTAAAATATTTTCTTGGAGTTTTAAAAAACAAATTTTGGGGGTCCCCCCCCCCGAGGCAATTTGGGTTAAGTGACTTGCCCAGGGACACACATTTAGGAAGTATTAAGTGTCTGAGGTCAGATTTGAACTCAGGTTCTCCTGACTTCAGGGCTCTAGCCACTGTACTACCTAGCTGCCCCATGATGTTTTTTTTAAATGGAGAGCCAGGGTAGTATGTGTAACATAGGATTAGCTGTAAGAAAATTTTATATCATTTTTCAGAAACATATCTTTTAGTAAAAAATTTTTTTTAGCATCAAATCTCTTTAAGCTCTAAATCTATTTGTTGTGGCTGAATTATTGGGTCTTTAGTCATATCTGACTTCTTGTGATCCCATTAGGAGTTTTCTTGGCAAAGATATTGAACTGGTTTGCCATTTCTTTTTCCAGGTCATTTTACATTTGAGGAACTAAGGCAAACAGGGTTAACTGACTTGTCCAAGATCTCCTAGCTAAGAGGTCAAATTTGAATTCAAGGAGATGTGTTCCTGATTGCAAACCTAGTACTCTTATTTTTGTACCACCTTTGCTGCCCTAAATCTATAGAATGATCCTAAAATATGGAACATTAGTTCTTGTCCTTGAGGACTCTGAGTGAAATCATCCAACTTTCCATAAAGGGCCAGATTTCAGTATTATCATGAAAGCAAATACAACTTAAGTCCTGTCCAATTGTAATCAACTGGTGTCTTCCTAGGGGGATAGCGGGCCAGGGGCTGGAAAACAGGCATTACAGCAGCTACCAAGTCCAGTATTGCTTTGTAATGCAGATGTTTTTCATTGTGCCTATAAGAGTCCTTTTTCTAGAAATTAAAATTCATGGTAAAAAACAAAAAGCAGAAATTTGTTAAAGATTATATGTTAGGGTACTGTGTGTTCATTTGCATTTCTTTCTGAAGACTGGAAGATAGTGTAGGGGGAATTAAGAAATCTAAACTTTAAGAGGAACAATGCATAGAATTTTTGCCATGGCATTAAAAGAAAAAGTAAAAACATATGGGCCCTTGAATTCTACACACATATTTAACTTATCATCCATTCTGTTGGTGCCAAAAGAAATCTTGACTAAAACATGAAGCTGTATGTAGCTCCTTATTTGGGAAAGACAGACTACTAGGAATGAGGGTAAGAGTGGAATTTCAAAGTTTTTTATAACCAGAAAAAAGTCTAAGGGATGTTAGTTACTGAGTACACACTATACACTTACAAATTTGTGGAGTGGTTTACCAGCGAATGTTATATACCATTTTGTTATAATCTATGAACATTTGGGCCTTTAAAATCAAATATCCTTTATACTAGTTGAATCACTTAACTGATACTTCGATATATTTACCTTAGTAAGAGCTTTGACTGATAATCATACAGCTTAAATCAGTTTATTTCTAGTTGAGGATTTTATATTTAGAGTAAATCTTAAGTTTTGATGACTATGATATGAGAATCTCATCTAAGGGCCAAAATTTATACTAGATTGTTTACATCGGGCCTAAGATCAACAACATAAAATTTTGGTAAGAATTTTAATTCTCTTGTTCACACTACAATGTATTTTAACATCCTATGATATCTGAACTCTTACAGTGCAATTTATCATGCTGAATCTAAAAGATTTTTTCACAGGGGCTAAACTAGACTTGGAAAGGAGATTCACAAAGGGTCATTCAACAAACACTTCTTAAGCATTGTAAATAAAGCACATTTGAATGGCAAACCACTCCATTATCTTTGCCAAGAAAAACCAAAGGATGTCTACAGGGTCACCTAGAGTTGGACATGATTGAAACAACAGCAGCAATAGCAGGTGTCAAGCATTATGTTAAGTGCCAAGGATGCAATAAGGCAGAAAAACAGTCCCTGCTCCCAAAGCTCTTACAAGCTAATGGAGGAGACAGCAAGAAAACAAATATATACAAAGCAAGGTATATAATAGGAAAATAGGAAATAATTAACGAGGGAAAACACTGGAATTAGGAGGCTCTGAGGTTGCTTCCTGCTGAAGGTAGTATTTCAGTTGGGACTTAAAGGAAGCCAGAGAGAATGACAGATACTATCATGCATTTTTCCCTTAAAAACAATTCAGCAGAGTATCTGGCTATCTGATTTTTGTTTTTTACTAAACCAAAGTCAAATCAGGAATTTTACCAAACTTAACTTGAATAATTAAGGTCTTAATTTACCAAATACCTTTATTTCACCTCATATTATAAACACAATAAGTAGCAGTTGAATCTCTATTTTCTTTTCTTTTACTTTCGCTTTTTTCCCCCCTGAAGAGGTAATTGGGGTTAAGTGACTTGCCCAGGGTCATACAGTTAGGAAGTGTTACATGTCGGAGGCTGTATTTGAACTCAGGTCCTCTTGACTCCATGGCTATTACTCTATCCCCATAGCCATCTAGCTGCCCCTGAATCCCTATTTTCTTGTCAAATGAACTAACCCAATTCAATGAATGCATTTTTAAAGACTTCAATCAGATTTTTAGGACACTCTGTAATAAAAAGGTTCCAGGGTTTTAGAACAGAAATTGAAAAACATGTTATAAAACATGAAAATTCTTAGATGTCAAACAGCACAGTGACTTGAACATAGCAGACATGATAAATATCTGACTAATTCAATCTATTTCATTAGAATGAAATCTGATTAGTGAACCAATTTTTCATGAAAAGTGGCCAAAATTTTAGCTTGACTAAATGGATTAATGATGGATGAATGTAAAAGGAAGATGTTCACAATGACATTAAGTCTGCAAACACCCTACCAAATAAACAAAAATGAAAAGGGTTTGTAAGATTTTCAGAAGTGTAATCCTGTTGTCAATAA
This sequence comes from Sarcophilus harrisii, assembly GCF_902635505.1. NCBI lineage: Eukaryota > Metazoa > Chordata > Mammalia > Dasyuromorphia > Dasyuridae > Sarcophilus > Sarcophilus harrisii. The sequence goes on from NC_045429.1 coordinate 141,810,677, forward strand.
AAGATTATTCCTAAATATCCTTTTTCAAGGGAAATCCTAATGTCTGAAATCTGGCCAATAATACTAATGAAATAATCTTCAATGTAAGAAGCATTTATTGAGGGCTATCTTATGCCAGGCAACTGTTCTTGTAGCCAATCTACATTGATGGAGGCAGAGCAAGATGGTTCTATATTAAAGCCTTCCTATACTAATGAAATCACAGAACAGGACCTGGATTTCAATGAAAAGTTCCAAAACATTTTGATATTTATTGACGATTAATCCATCAAAGGAATTACTCTTTGGGAAGAAAGTCATGGGGAACAAAAAGGCTAGTGTGATTTGGGATAGTGTTAAGAAAGAGAAAGCTTACAGAAAAGGGTGTCAGTTCCAGTGTACAATATTCTGATCAGAACTTATCTGAGGTATTGTGTTCAGTTCTGGCGATATGGTTTAAGGATACTGATATCCTGAAAAATGGACAGAGTTAAGTAACTTGGATAATAAAGGGCACAGAGTCCATGCCATATAAACATTCAGTTAAAGGAACTGGACATTTTATTCTGGAGAAGGGAAGATATGGGAAAGATCAAGAAGAAAGATACTGATAATCATCTTCAAATATCTGAAGATTTATCATGTGGACTGGGGAATTGTATTTGTTCAGATTGACTCCAGAGGAGAGAACAAGGAGCAAGAGGTGAAAGCTTTAATGAGACCAATTTAAAATTGAAGTCAAGAAAACCTCCTGATGGCAGGAGATATCAAAAGTGAAATGGTCTCTGTTGAGTGATAATTCTTAAATGTTTTTAAGCAGAGGTAGAGGACCACTTCTCTGGTATGTTTTAGTGGACATTCCTTTTGTGTAGGGTTATAAATTCCCTTTCAAATCTCAAATTCTGCATCTCTCTTGATATACAAAAATTATCTAATAATTATACAGATCCTAGTGTTATAAACCTGCAGAGAATAATTCAAATCAGTCCCAATACCTGTTTATTCCCTGAGACAGAACAAGTGAAAGGAGTCTCTTCACCCATTAACTTATATCAACTGAGGTATGCTGGACTGTTGCTGGATTATTTTTAAATTTAAGGTTCCTTTGTTACTTCTTGGAGCTGGGATCTGAAGATCTATCATGTCCATGTATCAGAAAGCAGAATCCATGAGGCAACACTGGAGTACAATTTGAAAATCTTGCTCTAGTCCCTGGTTAATTTCTCATCATGGGAATTGAGAGAATACAGCTGGACCTGCAGTGTGAGGAGGGTTCTACTAGATGACTTTCCTTCCACCTTTGAATCTCTGATCTTACAATCCTCCATCACTTAAGTTCTATGAGCTTTTAGAATCCTTTTCTATAAGATGAACATGATGCTATCTCTCTTCTCTATTTTATAAGATTATTATAAGAATTAAGTGAGAAAAAATGTTGAAAAAATGCAGAACTCTGTGTAGATGCAAGATATTAGCATTTCTAAAAAGCTTCACTGAATTAGATTTATTTATTTACTAGGTATCTATAATGTGTAAAGCAGTTACAATAAAGATGACAATTTTCTGAACTGTCTATATCCAAAGGGAGAACCATGAAATGACAGATGAGAAAAGATGCTATTTACAAAACAGCATTCAGAGAAACCAAAAAGCAGGCCGAGTCTTGTGAATAACTCGGGAACAAACCAAGAGGAAATGAGAATAGGCTTATAATGGATAAATTTCAAAGGTCAATATAAGTATCTCTAAAGAAATCAAGACTGGTGGGGAAAAGCAAATTCCTTCTTTATGTTTCCCTGTGTATAGAGTGAAAAAAATTATTACTAACATTAGGTGTTTTATTTCCTGAATGGAGCATATGATCTTCAGCCAGGTTCTTCTAATACCTTTTCATCTACTATTTTTATTTAATTACTAATAAAACTACCAAGGAAGCAATTTGGAATTACATAAAACAAAAATGAGGTATAGGCAGAGATCTGCATTTGAAAAACTCTGGAAAGGGAGAGAGAAGTGAGGGTGGAGTGAATTACAGAGAAGATAGCTTGATGATTATTTTAGACAGTTATTTTAGACTTAGTCTTTTCAGGGAGCATAAAACAATAGGAATGTTTATTTTGGTCTGACTTCCTCACACTAAAGGAACGTTTTTGTATAACATTAAAGATTTCAGAGGGATTAAAAAACAAATGGAGAAAAAACAGGGGAACTATAAGTGGTAATAAAAAAATTCAGGAAAGCAGAACTAAGTAGTTCAAAATCCAAGCAGAGTAGTGAAAGAAAAGGAGAATCTCTGGAATAACACCTAAAATTTCACATTTATTTGAGAGATATACTTTTAGCATGGAAATAAAACTTCACTTTAGAAGGGAGAAAACCCTTTGGGCTTAGAATCAGGAGACATTTGGCTTCAAATAATATTTGATCTATGTTCTATAATCACAGCAAATCAATTAATCTCTTGGGTTCTCAGTTTCTGTATCTATCTCAGAGGGCTTTTCTAAGAATGAAATCATATTATGTATATAAAGTATTTTTGAAACCTTAAAGCTCTATGTAAATTCCAGCTGTTTTTAATATTAATTATTAATAGCTTTATATTTTAGAATATGCTACTTAATGTTTATAAGATATTTACTATGGTAATAAACAATTATTCATGATAACAATACAGCTAAACAGAACTCATCATAAATTTCTCAGGTTCTATATTAGCAGGGTAACCATCAAATAAGCAAAAAGAGCCTATTGCAGACAGCAAATATATGTGTGTGGGTATATAAATATATTTAGCATATATATTCAGTACATATCTATATACATATCTATAACTATATGTATACATTCAGAGTGAGAGTGTGTGTGTGTGTGTGTGTGTGTGTGTGTATACACACTGAAAACAGACAACATTGAGATCAAACATTGTAGTGTCAGCTTTGGAACTGAAAGGGGGCTTTAAAAAAATATTAGTCCAATCTTTCCACCCCACTGCTACCTTCCTTTTCTTTTTTTTAAACAGATGAAAAAAACTTAAAATGCAGAAAATTTACAGTCACAGAGTTATTGCCTGTGTCTGGAATAGGCTACCCTATCCTTCCCTTTGTCTCAGAGAATATGAGGGGCTTCCAAGCTATGAGTAACATGTCACCTCCTACACAAAGCTTCTTCTGATCTTCCTGATTTATTAATCTTCATCAAGAGGAAAACTTTTTGAAATTACTTTGTATATACTTTGCATTTATTTGCTTCTGTATATCTAGCATTCTCACAGAAGAATGCAAACTCCATCTGGGCAGGCAGTTTCTTTCATTGTTTTTATGTTTTACTAGTGTCTAGCATATTGCCTTGCATGTAAGTATTTCAAAAAAAGCAATTTGTTTAGCTGTTAAATTAAAGTGGTAGAGCCACGAGTTGAGTTCAGATTTTCTGTTTACAAATATTTTTACTGCACCAGGATATGTGAGTTTGGATGAATCCTGCTTGATCTGCTCTCCAATTCCCATGATAACCCTTGCTGATGTCTACTCTAACTCAAATTCATAAAATTTACCACTACTTAAGAATTTCATTATCAAATTAAATACTAGGGTTTTTTTTTTTTTGTTTGTTTGTTTGTTTTGCATCTACTCTTAACTTATGTATGTGTATGTAGGCAAGGACCATTACTGTGATCTTTGATTAGCAAGGAGCCCTCTGGCTCATATCACTGGATGCTGAATGGGTATTTTTTTTTTTATGATGACAGCAATAATAAAACTCAGATGATAAGCTAAATAAGATCTATCAGCTGGAAAATGCACAGAGAACTCGAAAGAGAATGAATTCAAGTGCTTGATTTGCGAAATGAAATTAGCATGAAGCAAAACAAAAACAAAAATCCTCAAGTAAAGTTAAAAAAATAAAAAAATTTCAAAGGGACAAAGAAAAAGGAACAGATTTCAAGTACAAAGCTTACAAAGAACAAGAGAGAGAGATATACATGAGAGTCAGTGTAGAAACAATTACTAAAAACTCAACTCAGCTTTTTTCATAAAGCACGATTAGGGTTTGATGCCAAAGATATATGCTCTGTAGCAATAAATATGTGGACTGCTGACTGGATAGAGAAACAGAGAGTCCTTGGAATGACCACAGCACTTTAAAATAATGGTCATGAAAACTTTTATTTCAGTCTGAGAAAACTGTCTAATTAATTGAGAACATTTCTGCTTACTGTTGGCCTAAATGGAGTATTGATTCCATTATACTAGAATAATTAATGCAGACAAGACACAATGTTCCTAGCCAATGTGTATCATCAATGTGTCACATAGTACTAAAGGTCTAAGTGTACATCAGCAAAACTAACAACAGAAAGAAAACTCTTCTTGCTAGAGTCAGTATCCTCCCCCCCCCCCCCGGGGCAAAAAACCACCATCTTCTACCGCTTTAAGGTTGTCTAAAGAATATGATCACAATGGCATTTGTGAACTTTTTTGAATTGTTCAAAAAAGACTCAAATGATCAGACATGATGCTTTTCTAAAGTGCGGCTAGATCATAACTCCAATTAAGCTGGACTACTTTTAACATCAAAAATCAGTTTCAGTAGGAACCCAAATGCCACCCATGAATGCAATATAAGTCTCTGGCATATAGGTCCTTTTGAAGGCTTTAGATATATAAATTTGCAGTGCAAGAAGAGTTTCATCTGGATATTGTAGCACGAAAATAGAGGGCAAGTTGAATCATCTGAGATGGGCTAGACAACTAGATCTAAAAATTTAACCTCAATACAAATAAGCCTGAATGTTCTTATAACAGAGGGGAGATGAGTCCAAAGTAATCTTCTGGAGCAATTTGGAGAGAAGCATGCTCTAAGGATGAACATTAAAACTGGTTTTTCCTCATTTAAGTATATTTGGTGGTACTCACATTGGATCATTTAAGTACGATGCTTTTCTGCCAGAGAAGAATATCATTTGTGCACTCCTCATGCAAGTTGTTATTCCACAAAAAAAGAGTAACACTGGCATTTTCATTTAAAATAAACTCATTTATCTTTCCACTGCTATCTTTAATTCATATGGCCTTGATAATAAAAGAAGGATTTACTTTTTTTTAGGCTTTGGTCATTTCAGGTACTAAGCATTCCAGTGTCAGGACTTTATTACTGTTGGTTTCTTCAATAAGAATAAAAGTCTAAGTTATATCTTCAAAACATTCTCTGAAATAATATCAATATTCATGTTTTAACAAAGCACAGATGCTTACATGTTTCAATGAATAGACAATATGCCATTATAAAAATAGTTCTGTATATTCAGCACATACTTTTTGATACCACCTAAATATCTTCAGAAAAAGCATTTTTAATAATAATAATAAAAAAAAAACCCAGGAAGGAAATACACAAAGGATGGGAATACTTTACTAGAGGGTATAAAGGTTAAAAAAAATACATTCCTATTTCATTAAGTACCTTGTCAGCATAAAAAAAAAATCTACTTTCTATAAAGTCTAAAGTTTGAGGAGTTTAAATGACCAATTATACCACTTTATTTTAATGCTCAATTTTCATTGTCTGACATTACCCAGACACAATTAGTTCTATGACTACTATAGAACAATCAGAGTAGTCCATTCAGACATCAGAATCTGTTTCTTTACTGAATGGATCCAGTACAAAAATGACATGAATGGATTATAGGCTTTTGAAAAGTAGAACAGGAATTTTTTTTCAATTGGACTACCCTTTATTCATCCCTATTATAAAGATCCATCCTTAACATCTGTGTGCCATCTAGAACCAGTTGGTTGACTGTACTGAATTAGTTGTTTTGGGATTCAGCTACACTGTTAAACTGTCCTATCTAATTATTGTATCTAAGAGGGATTCTCAAAAAACAGTCCTAATGACCATGAATGACCTTTGTATAACCAAGACTAAAAACTGAAAATTTGAACCTATTCTAGGAAAATTATGAACCTAAGGAGTCAATCAATCACAGGTCCACAGCCCAAAGTACTCTGTTCATTATAAAGTACTTCTGAAAAATACTACTAAAACATTTGCTGATGTAGCTAATAATAATCATTTATTGACATTTGCAAAAATCACACAAATAACAAAGTCCTTTAATTTTTATGAAAATCTCTTTGAGAATGGTAACTATGTTTCTATTTCCCAAATGGCTTGCTATGACATGAGATAAAGGAAACAGGTGAAGACAACAGAAATCCCGAGTGAAAAGGAGGTACCATAGCCAACTATGTTTACCCCTTGTCCATTGAAACTCTGAGAGACTGATGAAAGGGAAGATGGGATGGCAATAATAGACTGATAACATAAGGATTCAAATTCCAGTAATTGATAAGGCAAACAGGGTTAAATGATCTGCCTGTGGTCACACCGCTAGTTAAGTGTCTTGAGGACAGATTTGAATTCTCCTGACTCCAGGCTTCCTGGCATTCTCTCCTCTGCAGCACTTAATAGCACCATGAAAATCTTCAAGTGCTATGTAAATATTGGCAGCTGCATTTCTACTGCTATTGCTACTATTGTTGTTACTACTACCACCACCAGCTCTATCTCAAAATTTCTTGTGACCATAGGAAAGAAAGAATTGAATTCAGTTTCAAGCTATTCAATACTACAGATTTGTTTTTTTGGAAATATGAAATCCCATGTTGTTTTACATGATAATGAAGTTTCCATGTCCCATTCAACTGGAACTCCCAATAATTATAATGAATGAAAAATAACAATATTAAAAGTATAGATTTCTAATGGGGAGGAAGATTTTCGTGAATATTAAGATTAACATTTTCTCCTCCAAACTTATTATGCATGGAAAATCTGTCTCATTTTTAATCATGTAGTACAACAATAAAGTACGTGTACGCACATGTACACACACACACACACACATACACACACACTTGGGGCAAGATAAATGACTTACCTACAAAACCTTCTTTACCAACCAGTTTCAGTGCAATTTTATCAGCCAATACTGAAGAGTTGCCATGAGCAATGTTAGCGAAGGGACCAGCATGAACAAACACAGGTGTTCCCTAACAAGAGTAGAAAAATAAAGTAAAATTCAACGAATAAGAGTGTATAATAGTTTTGAGCATAAAGAACAGTGGGAAAATGACCAGTATGGAAATGTTTCTGTGCAATATCTGATTGTATCTCTATATGATTGCTTACTGTCTCAGGAAGAGAGGAGGGGAGGAAGGGATAAAATTTGGAACTCAAAATAAAATTTTGAAAAATAAAACAAATGTTAAGAAAATTGTTTTAACATGTAATGGGGGGGAGGGTATTAAAATATATTGTAAAAAAAAGAAAAAGGATGGTGGAGTTTCAGATGATATATTTAAAGCCAGAAAGGTCTGTAAAAAGGTCTAATCCAAATTACAACAAAAACTAAAGGCACTCAATTGGGAATCAGGAATCTGAAAAAGGGATGATAGAAGTATAAATGGTAACATAAGAAATCTGACTTCTTTACATCATCCTTGAAATATGACTGGAATACCACTGTATGAATAGAAGGGTTACAGTTAGAAGAATTTATAAATATAGAAGAATAGACTTGCCTTATTTTTGAGGTAATAAGATATAAAAATAGAGGAAGAAAGGAACCATGCATTTAATAAGTATCTATTATGTGCAAGGCACTGTGCTAAGAGATTTACAAAAATTATTTCATTTGATTCTCAGCAAAACTCTGATACTTTTATTATCTTCATTTCACCGTTGAAAAAACAGGTCTTTCTGACTCGAAGACCAGTATTCTATCCATTGTGTCATCTAGTTGCCTCTAAGAGGGACAACACAATATATTCTAGAGTTATTTCAAGAGCAATTGCTTCATTACACTTGAATAAAGCAAGATCAGAGGGAAAATGGCACTCTGCTTCTGTTGCATAAACACTTAAAATTTTTTTAATGAACTTACTCATGAAATTTGCTTTTTTTGTTTTTATTTCCCAATTACTATCATGGTACCTAAAACACAGTAAGCATATAAATGCTTTTTGATTCATTTATCATAAAAATACAGATGAGAGAACCATAAAAATTGTCCAGTTAGATATCTCCCTTCCTTATAGATGAAGACATGAAGCCACAAGGGACAAAAACAACTTGTTTCTAGTAACTTTTATATGAGTTCCAAATATGAGTTCAACATGGGTACCAAAAAGGTAGATGTTTAATTTCCAAGAAAATTTGTTCAAAAACAAATTAAATTACCAAATCAATCCAAAATACCTATAGAAACTAACATTTTAAAGTATGTGGTTCACAAGTTTCTTTTAAGGTTAAGGTCTTTTCCTACTAGATTTGCTACTTGGAAATTATTTATTTCATTTAAATCCTCCAGAACATTTTAATCCAAAAGATGGCTCTTACATATGCTGGAAATTTGTTAACTACTGAGATATCAAAGATAAGAGAAAGTATAATTTATTAAATGCTTTATTAATCCTTAGTAAAGGAAAGAGAAAAGAATTCTCACAAGGGGCCAAATTTGACTTTATTGTACTTTTAAGCTCATCATTTTTATCATAATTACATTTATATTTCATCTGTGCTAATATATTCTTACACTTCAAACAGACAGTGGGGTTTTATTATATGAAATCCTCCTAGACAAAGCTGACCCAACACTATTCAGGGCCTGAACACATGAAAACAGGGGCTCCATCTGTGAAAACACAGGCTGTCCTTTCATTAGCTCAGTGGGAAAACAAGCATAGAGGTAGGGGCCACAGGGGTAGGAAAGATGGAAAATTCCCATGAACCACAACAGGCTCTTTGCTGAACATGTTTCAATGATGAAACAACAGAACAAAAGCCGGAAGAAAACAAAAGAAAAATCATTGCTGAGAATGAGAATGATATAAGTTATCAGCATCACTGGATTATGGCCCTTTAAATTCAATGTTTATTTCCCATCCTCCCAACCTACTCAGGGGATGTAACAATAAGGCACTGATAAAGTCATTTACATTTATGTAAAACTTACCGGGACTAGAAAGTTCTCCAAATTACTATGCTCAAAAAGTTATCACACTGTGCATACCCTTTGATCCAGCAGTGTTACTGCTGGGCTTATATCCCGAAGAAATCTTAAAGAAGGGAAAGGGACCTGTATGTACACGAATGTGTGTGGCAGCCCTCTTTGTAGTGGCTAGAAACTGGAAACTGAGTGGATGTCCATCAGTTGGAGAATGGCTGAATAAATTTTGGTATATGAATATTATGGAATATTATTGTTCTGTAAGAAATGACTAACAGGATGATTTCAGAAAGGCCTGGAGAGACTTACATGAACTGATGCTGAGTGAAACGAGCAAGGCCAGGAGATTTATATACTTTAACAACAATACTATATTGATGACCAGTTCTGATGGATCAGGCCATCCTCAGCAATGAGATGAACCAAATCAGTTCCAATGGAGCAGTAATGAACTGAACCAGCTATGCCCAGAGAAAGAACTCTGGGAGATTTACTTATTGTGTATCTAATTTATACTTTAATATATTTAACATCTACTGGTCATCTTGCCATCTAGGGGAGGGGGTGGGGGGAAGGAGGGGAAAAATTGGAACAAAAGATTTGGAATTTGTCAATGCTGTAAAATTACCCATGCATATAACTTGTAAATAAAAAGCTATGAAAAAAAAAAAAAAACCCAACCATTGTCTCTATCAAAAAAAAAAAAGTTCTCCAAATTAATCTTTGCTTTATTAAATTCCATTCCTAGGCAGGCAAATATTTTTAAGCCTTTGGAAACAAAAGAAACTTTCCCAATCTTAAAGTTTTTTGGCCCACAACAGATAATTCACTATTAGATCAAGATCATCAGTTCAATCATTTTCAATAATGACAGTTGACTTTACCTGCTATACTGTGGTCAAAGACTGAACATTTAAACCCGCCACCATTTATAACATAACATAACATAACATAACATAACATAACATAACATAACATAACATAACATAACATAACATAACGCAATATAATATAATATTAGCACAATATAATACAATACACTATGATAATATAAGACGTGGTGTCTTATAAATAAAAGACACCAAGTGACAAGGAATTGATAGATCACTGCAAATTGCCAATGCTGGAAAATAACTCTAGAGGCACATGGTCACTATGTTAGTCCTAATATTTTTTATATACAAAATTGTTGATAGGTCATTTTTTTGTCACATGTGATTCTATGACCTCTTTTGGAATTTTCTTGGCAAAGATACTGGAGTAGTTTGTCACTTCTTTCTCCAGTTGATTTTACAGATGAGGAACCCAAGGTAGGCACGATTAGATGACTTGCCCAGGGTCACAAAGCTAGGAAGTAAAATGGAACTCACAAAGATCAATGTTCCAAACTCCAGGCCCTGCACTCTATGCACTATGGCGCCACCTAGCAGCAACACATTAAATAAAACAGGATTCACAGGTAACTAGGGGGATAGTTTATTATAATATAGTATATAATTCAGAAACTGTAAGACTGATAGGAGTTCTGGATTCAAGTTCTGGTTTTGCCATGACTAGATATAAGACCCTGGGCATGTAACTTAGATTTTCTAGAGCTCAGTTTAAAGGACTAAGCTTATAAAGTTACCATTGGCTCCAAATATCTTTATATGGTAACTGGATTTTCACAATTTTTTCCATGCTATATATATATTTTTGATTTCAAATGGTTTCTTTTGCTCTCCAAGTAAAAAGACATTAATGACTTATTAGTAAACTATTTTATGAAGGCAAAACACAGCAATACATTTTAGCTGTTGGTACACCTCATACGAGAAGCAAAAGGAGTAAGAATCATGGATTAATTCAACTGAAAGAAAACCTAGAGCCCAGCTAATCCCTCACTGAATCAGGTGGAGAACTGAGGGAATTTAAAAGTGGCAAATATAAGGTTTAAGAATAACAAAGTGAGCTAGGTGGTACAGTGGATAAAGCACCAGTCCTGAAGTCAGGACGACCTGAGTTCAAATCTGATTTCAGACATTTAACCCTTTCTAGCTGTGTGACCCTGGGCAAGTCACTTAACCTCAATTGCCTCGGGATGGGGGGAAGAATAGCAAAGTGAATGGCAGTTAGATGGCACAGTGAATAGAGCACCTGCTCTAGTCAGGAGGACCTAATTTCAAATTCAGCATCAGACACTTTATTAGCTATATGATCTTGAGAAGATCACTTAATTTGAATGTCTTAAAAAAAAAATAGCAAAGTGACCACAGAGTCCAGAATAGAGACCTTAACTTCTATGCCAGTATTTTTCTAAATACGTTAGCCTATGAATTTTTTGACTCTTTCTACTCCCATTGTTTAGTACAATACTTGATAATTAGTGGATATACAGTAAATATTTACTGACTATATTCTAAGGCCCAAAAGAAAATGAGAACATTGTTTGAACTCGAATTTTCTTAAAATGTATAAGAGAATGACTGTATGCTTTCTGAAAATCCAAAGACAAATTTAATTCCCAGTGCTTACCACAGTTAATGTGTGTAAATAAGTATCTTTATTTGGATATTTGTAGGTTGAGGAAGTAGCTAAAGGAAAATCTAATCTCATGACCTGATGAACAAACCTCATAATAATCAGCCTGATGGACTTCAGAGTAATGATGAACCAGACTCCAGTTGCTTGTTCCCTTTCCAAGGATTTAGAACATACATCATAATAAAAGTCATCTAGAACAATGTCCTAAGACTGAACCAAAGGGCGATTAATAGAGAAGTAGTATAGTTAAGTAGGAACAATGCTAGAGTTACAATCAAGAGCTCCTGGGTCAAGTTCTCTATTTGATACTCAGTTGCTATGTGACAATCACTTTAGGACTAATAGTCCCCTTTTGGCCTTCCTCATGGGATTGTTTTAAAGTATTATGTCAACCACAAAAGTCCTATGTAAACATGAGCAAAGATTATTCTTCCTACTACTTTGCAGGCAGGACTTCCCCTTTGTCCATCCTTCTGGCATGTAAGTTCTTTAAGGTTAAGGATTCTCTTTGATTTTTCTAATTGTATCCCCAAATTTCAGTGTGATGCTTGGTACAGAGTAAGTGACTAATAAATGCTCCCCCCTCCATTTATTTATTCAATTGATTCTCAGAATTTACGAGCATATTACTCATCATAAATCTGTAATCCCTCTAAAGATAGTGTAGTGCTGTAGATTGAACACTCCACCTGGAAATGAACACCTGAGGCATATGCTACTTCAGATGTGTGACCTTGGACACATCATTTCACCACTGGTAGCTCCGGTTTATTTATTTGTAAAATGTGATAGAGAAGCTAGATAGCTTCTAAGTTCTCTTATGCTCTAGAGCTTTGACCTCTTTTGTCAACAGATAGAGAAGCATGTTAATAGTTAATGTAGCACTTTGTAATGTCCTAGAATGGTAGGTTACATATGACATGTACATTCAAAATCACACAAAACCATATTTTAAAAGTGAAATTATTATTAGGTTATTCTTTCTTTTAGACTGAAAATACAATGAAGGTAATCCTTCCAATCTTGACTGTACTTAGTACAAGGATGGTAGAGTTCATTGAGCCTTAAAATATTTCATCTGAAGCTCACCTTGTTTGAATTGCCCACCTTCTTAGTAAAACATTTCAGAATATCTTGTAGTTTGAAAGCTAAATATTTCTGATTTTATTAAGAATAATTGAGATTTTTCTACTTGTAACTTGACTAATTTCCTGAATGGGATGGGTAATTTGGACCATTAAATAGCTAATCAACTGAAACTATGAATTAAATCATCTCTCTGAAGAGACAAAAAGCTGCCTGGAGAGGAAAGGAGAGAGAAAACAAGAGCACTGAACCTCATACACATTTTGTTTTGAACCTTCCTGAAATAGTGCAAACTTTATTCAGCTGTCTACAGGTCTTCTCCTTCAATTACACAATCTATTTCATGATGGCTGGGGAGGCTCGTCTCATCCAAGCAATGGGTCTTCCTCATTATCTAGCACAGGGCCTTATAAATAGTGAGTATTTAATCAATGTTTGTTCAAATGAAGATGTGAAATGCTAGGCTTCTGACCTTGATCTCAACATGATCATGAGGATATAATGAAAATATTATTTAATGACTGTACATGTATAACCTATATCAGATTATGTGCTGTCTTGGATGGAAGGGAGGTAAGGAAGAGAGGGAGAAAAAATGTTGAAACTCATAATCTTAGAAAAAATGAATGGTGAAAATTATATATATATATACTTGGAAAAATAAAGTTGTATTAAAAAACATTATTTAATTCTTATTATCAATGGGCAGACAGAAAACAGGTGAAAGAATAGAATAGCGCCTAACTAATAATAATACCTGTCAAATTTGAGATAATTACATGTGTTGCAAGGAGTTGTCTAAGAAATACTCATCTGGTCTGTGAATAGTTTTATTATTTAGCTATTTAACAAATATATATATTTATTACTAATGAAATATTAAAGTATGCTTTGCTCCTCCCCCAAAAAACTAGTGATTTCATTAACTTTGGGAGTTTCTGCTATACTTTCTGATCCAGATCAGCAATTGCTTTTCTTAGAGAACTGACAAAGGAACCAAAAAATTTGTGAAAATGGTATACGTCAGAGGACTTAAATCCAAATAGACCTGAGTCTGAGGCTAGCTCTCTATTCTTTATCCTACTCTCATCCTTTTATATAAACCTAGATCTATAGTAATAGATAGCCATAATGGTTATATATGGTTTTATATGTGTGTGTGTGTGTGTGTATAATCATAATAGTTACACTACATACAGACACACACACAAATCTCAAATGTAGTCTGAATTAATTAAAAATTACACTGCAATCATATCACAATTTAAAAATTATGTAGTAACTTAAAATTACATGGTAAATCAGAGAAAAGAAATAAATATAAGATTAGGTTCAATTAGGACAACTTCAGGGTTAATTCCCTTCAGAAAAAGAAACAATCCATAAAACTGAAACTGGATGGAAACTTCATCATTCCACAACTTTCTACTTACTAGTTTAGTTAGGAAAACAAGATCTCCAAGTTATATTGGGCTGAAAAATAAAACTGGCACTGTAAGCAAATAAACTCTTTCTTTTAATCACCACTTGAGGTATAAGTTGCCCCCTGATTTGATTTTTAACTTCTGTCAATAGCCTCTTATCAGCTGAAACATTGCCAAGGTGGCTGCCTTTGAGACAGATTACATTTCTTTAGCTCAGAAAAGAACTGGCTGTTGTATTTTGACAATGGTTGCAGGGAAAACCTGTAAGTGCAGATATAAGATATACTTAAGATTCAGTGGGAGAAGGAGGAAAAGGGATAAGAAGGAGGAAAGTAAATTTTAAGGAAAATTGTAAAGAAATAGGTGAAATCAGTCAATAAAAAAAACAAAACACAACCAACCTCTAAAGTCTGCATCAGAGTTGGCTTAATTGCATCCTTCATCAAAACAGTCAAAGCTCCAGTCACTCCCTAAAAAAAAAATTACATGTCAAATTTTTATGCTTATTTTATTGCAATGAGATGTAAGTATTAAACTTTCCATCCTCACTTGAAAATGGGTATGCAGACACAAATATAAAGTCAAATTCCAATTATATATCTAAATTAACCATTCTTTAAATAAAGCCAACAAGCCCTCCTTCCCTCTGCCATGCTTTCTAAGTAGGATCCACACAAATAACTTATTCACTAACTCAGTTACTCATTCAATCCGTCATTCCCCTCTTGATCCTGCTCCTGGTTCCCAGACTTCCAAACCATGCTTTCTCATTCTGAAACTTCCCTTAGTGCCTGAGGTCTGAAGTATCATCCTTGCAGACTTCTCTCAACATGGAACATCCTATTCTAAGACATACCACTGGTAAATTCTTATAGGAGACTATCTTGTGGCAGGGTACAAATCAGCCTTCATTCTTTTCCTCTCCTTCCAAACTATTCCCCTATTCCCCTATACTGGGAGGTTTCAACCTCCAACTTTACAGCTCTCTTTTGGATATTATCTTTTCCCATTAAATATGAACTCTTCAAGGACTATTATTTTCTTTTTCTTTTCTTTTCTTTTTTTTTTTTTTTTGGCTTATCTTTGCATTCTTCATGCTTAGGATAATGGCTTGGATCCAATAAGTACTTAAATGCATGCTTCCTTCCTGTTAAATGCTACCATGACAATGCTATGGGAGATAAAATAATAATTAGGACACAGTTTCTAATTCTTAAGGAGCTTAAAATCTAGCAAAGAAAACATAGTATACACAAAATGCAGAGATCGGACCTGAGATTTCATTAGTATAGGGAATTTCCTGGTGAGAAACCTCTCTTTTTACTGATGCAAGTTAGCCTTTTCCCTGCAACTCAGAGTGGGAGAGTTGTTTAGAATGCTGAGCAATTAAATAACTTGGACAATGTCACATAGCCAGTATATATCAGAGGCAAGACTTGAATCCAAGTCTTCCTGTCTTTAGGATCTACTCTATAGTAAATATGCATTACATATTAATTTTTATTTTTACATATAATTATACATTAATTAACTACAGAATAGTATACATTAAGACCATCAAAGAGTGGCAATGTCTTAAAGAAGGTTAGAAAAAGAAAAGATCGCTTCTTATGGTGGGATAGAGTAGTGGAAGTGGTGAGCAACTCACCAAAGGTTTCATTATGGATCTTATACCTTGAGAATGAGCAGGACTTCCAAAGGGGCAGGAAGTCTATACAGAGGGTGTAGACAGGAGTAAAAGCACTGACTACTTACAAGGAATGGTGGGCATTATGTGCAGTGTGAAGAGGTAAGAGTAGTACCCGGAAAGATGATAGGGGGCCAGTTCATTTTCTGGCTGGAGGATCTGAATTTTATTTAAAAGACAAGAAGACATCAAAGGATTTGGGAAGACAATTGTCCTGAATATATGCAGTGTTCTTACAGCTTTTGCTGTTAGCACTCTACTTGTGTAATTTATTTCTTTGTCCTTGCATGATCTAAGCCATATACTTCCAATAAAGATACCCTTTGATCAAAGGATCCCTCTACTGGCCATTATGAAAAAGAAAAATTGGATCTCTGTCAAATGCAACGACCTGAATGCCATGCCAATTGTTATCTCTAAAGACGGGATTATTCATTTAAAGAGATTTCTAAAGTTTATTTTCCAACACTGGCTTCCTTGCTGTTCCTTGAACAAGACACTTCCTCTAAGGACTCCATGTATTTTCATTGGCTGCCCTCATCTCTGGAAAGCTTGTCATCTTTGCCTCCTACTGGTTTCCTTCAAGTGCTAGTTAAAACCCTACTTTTTAAAGGAAGCTTTTCCCATTGTCTTAATTCTAGTGTCTGTCTTCTACCAATTATTTCCTGTCTTTTCAATTTATTACATAGTTGTTTGCCCATTGTCTCCCCCATCAGTCTGTGAACTCCCCGAGAACAGATAGTCTTTTACCCTTCTTTATAATTCTGTTAGTTAGCACAATGTGTGGCACATAGTAGGTGCTTAAAAAAATTTTGTGATTGACACTACATAACAGATTGATTAGAAAAACAAAATTTTAATGGTAGCTTTCTAAACCATTAATAGTGGTTTGGTATGGCCAGGTAACCATTTTATCGTAGAATCTTCCTTTTTTATTAGAACATTTAAACTTTCATACTTAAAAAAAATAAAAAAAAACCTTTTGTGACATAAGCAAATTCTATGACTTCTACAACATAACACTTATTAAGAAAAAAACATTCTCACTTGACAAGTACATTCCATACTCTGGTGTCCCCTTGAAGTTTATAGACAAAAAAATCTCAAGCTGATAATGCCGTCTCCCTCACAGGATAGGAGCAAAAGAAGTGTAATGGCTTTATTTCCTGCAAATCATTTCTGCTTGCAATCTACAACTGTATAATATTAGCTGGGGAAACTAATAAAGAAGAACAGTTCAATGGGATAGACTACCTCAAGTAAGATGGTAGGTAATGAGATGCTCATTTATCTGATGCTGCTCCTTAAAAATTTATAGAAGTCAAAATATCATAAATACCACCTTACTGAAATGGATGAAGCCCTTTGTGGCTACAATTCCCAGCATTAGCTACGGTGGTCCTTAGTGCACTTCTAGTAAATGTCATTTTTTTCTAACGTCCAATATCTTAGAATTCATAACAAAGAGCTGCCTGGAAGGAGTGTTTCTTCTTTAGTCATAGAAAGCAAGAAACTTTCATTATTTAAAACTCTCCTTAATTTTGTATGAAAACCTCACTGTGGAGATTTCAACCAAGAGAATGACAATAATAAGACAAGATAATCTGAGAACTAAGAAACATAAATAATTAGAATTAGAGTTAGAATTAGAAATAGAAATAAATAAATAGAATTTATATACCACTGTGTGCTAAGCACTATGCTAAGTACTTTACAAATATTATCTTATTTGGTCCTCTACAACTCTGGATGATAGATACTATTATTATTCATTAAAAGGAAAGGCAGTAAGTGATTTGCCTAAGATCACAGCCACTAAGTGTCTGATAATGCATCTGAATGTAGGTTTTCCTCATTCCAGATCAGGTGTTCAATCTACTGTACCACTGAGCTGCCAATGATGTACCTGAGGTCCAACAGTTACAATCTGTCTGAGAGAGGATTTGAACCCAACACTTTCTGATACCAAGTTTATTTTATTTTATTTTTTTGAGTCTACCTTTTCATTGCTATACCAATCAAATTGCCAAAACATTATTTTATAGAACTAGAAAAAAAACCAACATTCATTTGGAAGAACAAAAGTCAAAATTATCGAAGAAATCAATGAAAAAAATTGTACAAAGGATAATGGCTTAGCAGTACCAAACTGAAAACTATTCCACAAAGCAACAGTCTCTGACACCAACTTTAGCATTCTACCCACCAAGATGGTTATTGTTGATTTTGCTCGTTGGTGTCCTCTGGGACCCGAATCTTCATTTACTGATTTCTTAGCACTCAACTTATTCTCTCATTAATATGTAAACATCATCCACTACAGTCTTATTTGCTTCATCTCTGGCTGGCCTATATTTCCTTATCACAGTGCAACCCACTTCTGCCAACTCTCTCCCCATGCATGGAACACTCTCCCTTTTTACTTCCACCTCTGCAAATCCCCACCTCTCTTATGAGGCAAACAGGTGATTATAACAGCACCTTCCTTCCAGGATGCTGAAAAAAAAAATGAGATCATAATAATACTGGACTATTTACACTTGTCTTTTGTTTTAACACAAAGACTAATATTTTAAACACACCAAATCCTCCTGAGGAAAGCAGGTGAATGTGAAGATAGATAATTGGGGACTCCTCTCACATTTTGCTGTCTGATGCTGACAGGTGGGAAGAATGCAGAAATAACTGTGCTATATTGCAACACTTCAGTTCAGCATTCATTCTGAGCTATTTACCCATAAATGGTAGTCAATTTGCACAGGGTGAAAACAGGGATTATTTCTAGAAAGCCATCTTTGCTCTCAATTTGTGGTAAATGTATATAATGATTAAAGGTAGCCCCCTTTCTCCTTTTCTCAAGTAGCTACTTACTTCTACAATCCTCAAGTTTATTCAGAAGACAAGTTTCAAAGAATTAAACAAGAACTTATCATGTGCCTAATATGTGCCAGTTCTGTCTTCAAAGTTACATTCTACTAGTGGAAAATAACATATGTACACACAAGAAAATATTATAGATAGGTAGATCCAGTTAACATAATTGGGAAGAGAAACAGCTATACCTATGCAGAATTAGGAAAGATCTCATATAGGAGATAGTGCTTGAATAGAAAACTGAAAGGAATTAAGGGATTATAAAATGTAGAAATGAGGAGGAGAAAATGGAAATGGACTGAACTGGGGAAACACATTTGAAAGGCAGACTAACCAGCAGGCTACAGCAATAGTTCAGATGTGAAGGGATGAAGGCCTATATAAAGTGGTGGTGTTGTCAGAGGAGAGGAGGGCACAGGTAAAAAAGATGCTACCAAAGTGCAACTGATAGACCTTGATAAGAGACTGGATATGGGGGATGAATGATATTGAGGAGTCAAAGATGGTACCTAGAAGTAGCAAGCCTGGGGGGGGGGAATGGGGAGGGAGGCAGGCCTGGGAGGATGTTGGGGCCCTCAAATGTATACGCAAGTCTGGAAGAGGTGAGGGTTGGGGGGGGGTGAAGATAACGGGTTTAGTCTTGATATATGTCAAATTTAAGATATTTACAAGATGTACAAGGTAAATGGAGTTTAAAAAAAACAAAAAACAAAACTTGGTGTCACAAGAGAAGGTAGGGATAGATAAGTAGATTTGAGAATCACTGGCACTGAGATAATAATTCAGTTTATGGGAGCTGATGAGATCATTAAGTGAAATGCTATAAAGGGAGAAAATAAGAGGGTGTGGGGCAAAGCCTTGTGGGAAATTCAGTTAATGACCGGGACCTGGATGATCATATAACAAAGAGATAGAAAGGAGGAGAATCAGGAGAGAGTAGAATTCAAAAAACTGAGCAAGAGAATCCAGGAGAAAAAAATGATTGGCAGCATCAAAGAAGGGTTGCAGAAAGAGATCATTAGCATTAGTTTATAATAGATCACTGATACTTTGAAGGAGGGGCAGCTAGGTGGCACAGTGAGGTGGGAGTCAGGAAGACTCCTCTTCCTATTTTCAAATTTGGCCTCAGTTGCATATTGGCCGTGTGACTCTGAGTAAGACCCTTAATCCTGTTTGCCTCAGATTCCTCCTCTGCAAAATGAACTGGAGAAAGAAATAGCAGAGCGCTCCAGGATCTCTGCCAAGAAAAACCCAAATGGGGACACAGGGGAAGTGGACATGACTGAATAACAAACACAACTAAAAGGCAAAAAGTATAAATAATATTTATATGATAAATAACATGTAATATAATAAATAAGTAAAAGTATAAATAGCCTGTGTCCCCCCCCCCCCAAAATTTAGTGAAGAAAGGGAAGATAAAATAAAAGATAAATATGAAGTAATGGCTAGATTCATTGAAAGTTTTTTAAGGATGGGGGAAATCTGGGCTATTTGGAGGCAACAGGGTAGAAGCAAGTAGATAAGAGTTTGAAGATTAGGAAAGGGAGAAAGATTAAAGAATCTAGGCCAAGAAAACCAAAGAGGAAGAAACCAGGACCTTGGTGAGGAGGAAACCTACTTCATTCTCAAAGACTCAAAGAAACAAAGAGGAGGTCAAGGGAATTTTAGGTATAAAATTGAGAAGAAATAGGAGCTTACAATGGGATGGTTAAAAGGAAGGAATCATTGAAAATATATTTTTTCTCTCCATTCTTTATGACAAAAGACTAGCAATCTTTTTTGCTTCAAAGTGGAAGATAACCTTAACTATTTGAAAAAGTACAGCTTATGGAAGAAAAAAAAGATAGATTGCTTCTTAAATCTTCAATTATGCAAGTATTTAATTCTTTGGATTCCTAAAATGCAAACTTACAGAATTAGGAAAGTCTTCACTCTTGCTAGTAAACCAAAGGAAAGAATTACAATGCAGTTTTTGACCTTTGCCATCATTTATATGCCTACCAAATCATCAGCAGTTACAGGTTGTCCTTTCTTGTCACTGGCCACTACCATTCTCCCCAAGCGGATTTTCATATCTGCCAGGCTATCCGTTAGTGCTAAAACAGCCATGATTTCACTGGCAACAGCAATGTCAAACTGGGCCTAAAGCAGACAAAACAAAAGAATTTATTAGTCACAGAGGTGCCTTTCCATACTGTTCTTAAAAGAAAAAGATATATATTGAGCCATAAGAATAAAAATTAAGTACATATGTATTTGTGTCTGTCCTTTTGTTCAGTGTCTCAGTTATCCATTTAACAAATTAATTACTATGTATCTTGGAAAACACTGCCAATGTTTTCCTTTCCTATTCATATTTTCTGCCTTTCCTCTTTTATCAGGATCTATTTGATGAAATAAGATTAATATTTGTAAATCTCCTAGCACTGTGCTTGCCACCCGAAGGGCACTATATAAATGCACATTCTCTTCTCTATTTCCTTTCTCTTTTGTCTATTAATCAAAAAGATTATATTTGCCTCCCAAGCAGAGGAGGGTAGACATTTGTGAAAATAAACAAAAACAACTTCCACTCCCCAAACGGAGGAACCTTTGTGAATTCAATTGAGATAATGTTTATAAAGCATTTAACAGTTACTAGCACACAGTAGGCATTAAATAAATGCTTATTCCCTTCCTCAATTTCCTTTCTCCTTTGCACTTCATCTGTCAGTAAAAGACTGTATTTGCTCTCTAGAAGAGAAAAAAGAACACAAAGAAGGTAGGCATTCAACAAAACAACACTGTTCTCTACCCACCCCGCCTACAAACAGAGAAACATTTGTGAATTCATTCCTTCTGATCCCAGAAACTTTGTGGAAACTGTTTTTTTTTTCCTCCTAGCTCATTAGATTTTCACAAGTGTTTCCAAGTCTATGGTCCTGATTAAGAAGTAATGGAAAAACCTTTTGGATTAGCTAGATTTCATTAGGTGAAAAGTTCACCACAGAATCAATTAACTTTGCAGATTGCACAAAATCTCTAAACTTTTTAGTGGTTAAGACAAGATGAACGATTTTATTTTTAACAGCCCAAAACACGTTCATTCTTCTTATGACTGTGCTCATAAAGCAAGTCAGAAAGCAATAGAAGGACAAAGAAACTTCAAGAACATTGGGTGGATTTCTGAGGTCTCCTTTAATAGTTTAAACATTGTAAAAGTTCTTTTGGTCAAAAGCATTCAATTCAATGAATGTTTATTAGGTAGCAACAATGGACAAGGCTCTTTCAGGATGTTATTGTTTGGCTTTTATTCTCAAAAAGGACCAAGACAGCAGGGAGATGATGCCATGATTCGAAAGGGAACTGGATTTAAGTGAGGGATGACTTTCACCAGGCTAACTTCCTTCTCCAGTCATCTGAGTCTGGTGGCCAGATATAGATCAAGGCAACTGGAGATGGTCCTAGATGAAATGGGAGATGTTGGCCTTTTAAGCAAAGGTCTTCAATAGGTCTCAGTTTGAATCGGGCAACACCCACCAGTGATTAAGGCTAGGTAAGAAAGAAATGAGGGAAAAGCCTAGTCATAAATAATCAATCTGGGAGGAAAAGATCATGAGAAAATAAAGGTGAAAATGACAGTACAAGCAAGTATTTTACTGATTAATATTCAAGGTATAAGCCAAATTATAAGATAAAACTGAGATATTATACCCAAGAGGAATCACAGCAAAAAAAAAAAAAAAAAAAAAAAAAAAAGTAATACTATTAATTCCTCGCTTTAAGCAGGGGAAAAACTGAGCATTTTAAAAAATTAATTCCTGTCAGAATTTCAGTTTGAATTTATTATTTTGGTCAAACAGATGAACCTCCTCTGAAAAATCATAAACACTTAAACATGCTTATGCAAGAAACAATTATAACCTGGAGCTTTTTTGAGGGGAAGAAGAGTATGGACATAGGATCATTCACTTTAAAAACTATGATTATCAAATGAAGATTCCCTCTAAAATAATAAAAATTCAAAAGTTAGGACCAAAGAGCCAAAGGTCAAACCTGAGTGAGTAATTTATTAAACCAAAGTTAAAGACTGTTATCATTTTTGTGTGGGATGGGTGCTTGACCTCCTTTCCCAACTTAACTAACCAGAGACATCTTCAGGTACAAAGAAAAAGCATTTATTTAATCCCTACAGGAAGAGACCCAGATACACACCTGGGAGACATCCCAGCTCCCACCATGTGCTTATGAACCTGACCAGTCATAAGTAGAACACCCAGTTAAATAGGTAAAGACCCAAGCCTTTTCATTGGATAGACTAAAAGGACATAACCATCCTTGACCAATAAGTAATAATAATCACCAATGTTGTCTGCTTCCCACAGGTGACATCACTTCTTGTAACTACTTGTCTGACCTTTTAGAGATCATGTGACTTCTCAGGGTCCTTCTTAGATCCAGAGTCCAAGGCCTGATCTCCCAGCTCTGGGAACACGGATCCCGTGACTTCCTGAAACTTGAGCCCTAAGATCTCATCTTCCCACTCTGGGTATAGGGATCACATGCCTTAGTCTCAATACTGAGAAATTAGTCCCATTCATTTTCAAACTTCACTTTTAGTTGGTCACTTATCAACAGATTTTTTTTCCATCAAAAGGCTGTTATAACTTCTTGTGTTTTTCAAACAATACAAAGAATTAGAAATGACTCTTTTATATGATAATAAAACTTAAAAAAAAAATAGAACCCCATTGATTTTGGCTGGAATATAGTTTTTAAATCAAGAAATTTAAGAGCTATTACACTACAAAGGCAACATTAATTTTTTTTATTTTTCATCTGATTCTTTTAATGACCTATAGACATACAGACAATTCTACAGACACTATTTGATAATACAACTATTAAAAATTAACATTCCAATAACTGGATACACTTCCAGACTGGAGATTATGGAGACCTTTCCCAAATCCAGATGAATAGAATAGCAGGATGGTAATTAATCAGTCATTGTGAGTGAAGAAAAAGGCAAAGATATACCAAATTAATTTAACTGCTTCAAATTGGGAAAGAACCCATTCCTTAATTGTAAATTCACTCACCTGACGAAAGAATCCTTTCTCTGTTTTAGATTGCCCAATGGTTATTTTTCGTAGAAATCGGTCATTTGTGTCCAAAACTGAAAGACAAGAAAAAAATATTAAAATAGGCTAACAAATTCTAGTTTTCCTAAATTTTTTTTATCCATTAGTGCATATTATGCAATGTCTTGCTGTATATTTTATACTATATTAAATAATAGCCAAATCAGCAATTCTTAGCAAATAAACCAAAATGTCTTGAACCACCGAATTTGTTACCGCAATTTAGACCTGTTCATACTTCTCTCTGTGCATTTTTAACTTTATTAATGAGAATATTCAATATACATTTATTAAGTACTTGTTACTATAAAGCAACAAAGTTTGATATGAGCTTGGGGGAGGGGAGTAGGCACAAAAAGACATATATAGCACAGATCTCCCTCTGAAGGAGTTTACAATCTAATAGGAAGGAAAGATAAAATATGATTCTTAACTATGAAAAGAAGAATTTGGAAATAAGACCAAAAGGCATACTTGTATAATAGAAAGAGGACTTTGAACCAGTCACAACTTCCTAGGTTCTCTGATTCTTCAAAAATGGGGGAGTTGGACTGATCTCTGATAACCACTAAATACAAAGGACAAGTCTAGGACACATGAGGGGGAAACTCAGAATTTCTGATGTGAAAGCAACCCCTGAGACCATTCAGTTCAGCCCATATCAAGTACAATGTACTTAAGCAGTCACCTAAACCTTGCTTAAAGATCTTCAGTGAAGAATGACTTTCCTATTAGGAAGTTTTTCCTTAAATCAAGCCCAAATTTGCCTATTTGCAATTTCTCTCCAAGTCCTAATTTTGTCATCTGGAGCTAAACATAACAAATTTTACCCTTCTTCCATAGGACAGCCTTTTAAGTACTAATGTTCTCAGTGCTCCACCTTCTCCCTGACCCTCTCTCTTTTCTCCAGGGTAAACATATCCTGTTTGTTCAACTGATCTTAATATTTTGGACTTGAGTCTCTTTACCATTCTGGCTGCTTTCTGGTTTATCAATGTTTTTCTTAAAATGTTATATTAAAAGCTGTATACAATGGGTTGGTGGGGAGGGAATCATCCACTCCAGATATGATGCTATATAAAAAGATGGATGGCAGAAAGGACAGAATGTGGACAAAAAGGACAGTTAGCTTAGGTTAAGTTAGCTAAGAAGGGATGAGGACCTGAGTAGGGTTAATTGGCAAGGAAGTTGAGAGGAAGGGAAAGACATAAGAAAGACAAGGGAGGCAGAGCTGACAGAACTTGGGAGTTAACAGGATGTGTGCAATGAGGTAAAGGAAGGGCTCAGATTAGGAGCCAGGTTCATTGAAAGGATGACTGGACCATTAACAGAAATAGAGAAATTACAGTGAGCCAGTTAAGTTAACAGTGGTATTAAGGTAGCTTTGTAAAAGGGAGAAGTAAACACCTAGAAGCTAAAAATTTTCCTTCTTACTTTAACTTGTCCATCCCTACTTGCCCTTTAACTAAGCAATGACTAGGCAATTAAGTCAGATTTGCAGACATAAAATCTCATGGAAAAAAAAAATGAGAAAGAATGGGAAAACTTAGTGAATTTCTTATAGCTGCTGCTATTTTTTCCTGAGGCCTGTAGCAATTTGCATGGCAATATTAAAATATATCATTTGAAAAGATTACAACTTGGTTAAAAAAAAAAAAAAAGAAAAAGAAAAAGAAGGGAGTTCCTTCTCAGATCTGTACTACACACAACCTTGGCATAGGAGTGAAGTTTTCTTTTTATCAAATTTCAAAAAAAGGCCAGCAACCAAAGTTCAGCTGTTTTTCATTTTAAAAAGTTTAAAAAAAAAAAACACAAAAACTTCAGACAAGAAAGCAGCTGGGGAGATCTTTGGGAGTCGGTGGCATCAAAAGCCCATCTGCATCTTCAGGATGCCATCTGTACTGGAGAGTTTCTCAGAATTTACAATTTTATTGATGCTGAGGAAAAATTATGTGTAAGAGCCAGAGAAAAATAATCATAGGTTACATTTACATAGCAGTTTCAATAAATGAGAAAATAACTCAAAACGATTTCTCTAAGTTCAGTATGAAGACAGTTGAAAGAAAATTCTGCAACTTATTTATGTAGTCAGCTAAAAGGCAATCTAGTCAATCTATGGAATTTAATTTCATTTAATCAGGTTATTTTTGCTGCATAATCTTCTTTGAGCCCTAACTAAACTATAATTATACCTAATACAATTTCTGCTAAGTCTCTTATAGCTGAAGTTACATGACAAACGTGTCAGTTTTGTTTGCTCAATTTTAAAAATTTAGTTGGCACTATGCAAATGATCAATGCTGACACTTGTGTTCTCAAGCTGGGTTGAATGAAACTTGTTCATTCAGAGACTGTTGTTCTTCCTTCTTGAGGAGGACTAAAGACATCAGAAGGATGACATCTTGATTTGCAAGTGAACTGGATTTAAATGAGTCAAACTTCAATTTCTCTTCCAGTTATCAGGGTCCAGTGGTAAGACACAGGTCTGGACAACTGGCAATGGTCCCAGATGCAGAGGGAGACTTTGGTCTTTTTAAACTAAGGTCTTTTTCCAGTCACAGTATGTTATGGGCCAGAACTCTGAACTTGAATTAAGGATTCTTACAAGGTGCTAATTCAGTGGAATTGACAATACAATGGTTATCTAGTTTTGCATGGTGATTAATAGTTCTCTAAGTTCAGTATGACTGATTTAATCTTACAACAAATAATGGTTTCCTAGTGATATAATGATTGGTTTATACTCAGTGTGGAGCATATAAGCAGGGACTGAGAGCCACAGAGGAGAAGCTTTTAGAAGGCAGAGAAGACAGGCAGGAGCTCAAGCTCTCAGAACCAAGGACAGACATTTATTTGATCTTCAGTCAGGCCACTGGTGGCAGGCTCTCTTCCTGCATTTTCTCTACTGAAACCAAGACTCTGGAAGGCCTCTAAGAAAGCTGTTCAGTCCCAGGCAAGGAGATAATAAAGGATTTGGACGTCAACATCTGGCTGTCTTCCTGGTGATTACTGAACTGAAACAAAAGCTGCTCCCAGAAATCACCAGGAAAACTGAACAAAGAACATTACAACAGTATTATGTTTGGGGCAACACTCATTCAGTAGTTAAAAGGCCAGGTAAGAACTGAGGCAAATGGACTACTTTGCCTTCACAAAAGAATCAATCAGGGAAGGAAAGAATCCTCAGAATTTCTGGCCAGAACTGAAATAATTGCTATTTATATTCTGAGTCATTAAAACCCAAACAATAAGCAAGTGAGCCTTGGGTCAATTGGCCCAATCAGTGAAATTTAATGCCAGTGAATTTAAAGGTAGAATCTAGTAACTCCATTTGAATCTAACAAAGCCTGATTTTTCAGAACTATATTTCAAGAAATAATAAATGTAAACTATCTGAGACAAAAGAATTAATTGTCCCAGTTAAAAAACAACAAATAAAACTAAACAGGGATAGAATAAATAAGTAGGGAAGATAAAAAAGATAGCAAATGATAGCAAAACCAGTAAAAACTTATTGAGCACACATTCATTACAGGACACTGCTATGGAATATATATCTACTTGGGCAATTGTGTTTTCTATTAGAGAAACAAATTACTCGTTTTGCTATCATTTGCTATCTTTTTTTTATCTTCCCTACTTATTTAGTTCCTCAAAGATTCTGGCTTAATACCAAAATGTCTTGAGGCACTATTTCCAATCCAACCTCCCTTTCTAATCTACTTATCTAATAAGATTTTAAAAAATCTTATCTTAATCATAAAGGCAAAGCCTATATTTGTTCTAGTGAAATAAAAGGCGATGATCAAGTATCATGGGTTTCATCTCCCACATCAATAACACTACATAAGCTCAAAATGGTGAGACTCCATGCCCTGAGCAGTAACATGACACTTGTATTTATTGGAATAACTTTTAAAATTTGTCAAGTCCTTTCATACTGATCCAAGGCCACAAAATACTTTGACTCATTCTACCTTCTCAGAAATAAATCAATCTGAGAATTGGTATTTGGCATAAGTTACCACATGGAGTTTTTTCACACCACAATCAAAGAATTGAATTCACTGCTATATTTCTGAATCCTATTCTAAAATGAGATCACTAATTGAAGAAGACAGAAAGACATCAAACTTTTTATTTGACTTTTACCTGCTTTGTGTTTTTCCACAGAAAAATATCAATGAAGTTCTTAAAAAAAAAAAAATAATCCCAAGCCTAATTCACAAATTATCTGCTATAAAAGAGCTTAACACTGAATTTTTGAGACAAGTTGTGTACTAGTAATGTGCTCTTGGGAACTTAAGAATACTTTACACAACTAGAAATTTTTTAAAAGAAAAAAACCAAAAAAAAAAAAAAAAATTCCTTAGGTTATTCAAATGTGAAGCCTTTTAGCCAATTAGGTAGATGAGTTACATAAAAACTTCTTACCATTTCTTTGGAATTTTCTTTTCACTATCTATTTCATACTGGATTTGAGAAAAATCTCATTAGTCACTTTTTCATTTATAGAAACTACTATGAAATGTGACCTTACATGTTTTTTTCTCTCTCAACATTAATAAACTTGTAAAAAATGATTAAAAAAAAAAAACTTTCTTAGAACAATAAAATCCACTCAAGAAATGTGGCCAAAGCTTCTCCTGAACTAAGGCTTTGGCAGGACACAAAAGCACAGTCCTGTCTTTTGATCTAGCAACAGAGAAGAGGTTTATCTACACTGATGAGCTTGCAAACAAGAAAACAAAAATAAAACAACTGGTATTAAAGGAACAGAAGAATAGTTGCAAACATTACAAAGTAGAGTGATAGGGAAAAATTTCAGGGAAGAAGTCATTAAATAAAGAATAATTACTGCATCAGAGATTTAGAGCTGGAGGTCAGGCAGCTAGGTGATGCTATAATGCCAAGTCTGAAGTCAGAAAGACATCTTCATGAGTTCAAATCTGGCTTCAGATACTTACTAGCTGGGTGACCTTGGGCAAGTCACTTAACCCTGTTTGTCTTGTTTCCTCATCTGTCAATGAGCCAGAGAAGGAAATATCAAATCACTTCAGTGTCTTTACCAAGAAAACCCCAAGTGAGGTTATTCTGACACCTCCAAATGAGTCAGAGTAAGAGTCAGACATGATTTAACAACCTCAAAGATATTCTAGTCCAAACCCCTCATCTTGCAGACAAGGAAGTGAGGCCTAATGAAAAGAATGACTTATTCAAGGTAAAGGGAGGAATAAAGAAAGGAAAAAAAGATAGATAGATGGATGAGAAACAAATATTTATTAAGAACTTATTTTAAGTGGCAAGCACTGTGCTAGAGACCTAACAAAAATTGTCACATAATCTTCACAACAGCCTCATGAAGTAGGTGCTATTATTTCCCTTATTTTACAATTAAGGAAACTGAGACAAATAAAGATTACATGGTATTCCCAGTATCTAAGACCAGATATGAATTCAGATATTCCTAAATCCGGTCCTTTGTCTTCCAAATCTAGCATACTTTTCACTAAATTCTATTGCTTCTCAAGGTCAGTTAAGCTGTGAAGTATAGGTATAATCTGGATCGGGTGCGAAGTGGGATATGCTTGTGTTTGAAAGCACCAGAGGTGACAATAGGCAAGAAACTTTTTTGAGTTGGTGAATGGGTCAGTTTGATTAGAGAGACTACATGTTGAGCAGTGGGTGGGAGAAAAGATTATAAAATATTACAAACTAACTCTGAAAAGTCTTGAATTCCAGGTTTTGATATACAAAGTCTGGAGTTGATCATAGAGGCAGTGAGGAAATCTGAAAGGCTTCTGGGTAAAGAAGTGATGAAACAAGACCAGGGCTTTTAGGATAATGAGCCTGAAAGCAAGGTGCTATCACAGAAGGGAGGGAAAAGACCAGCAGGAGGGTGAATAGCTAGAATAATGTCAAAGTACTCTGTAAACTCAATAGAGAAAAAGCAGGGCAAAAGAAATTTCAGGGTAGGAAGATTCAAGTGAAGTTGTCATAGAAGGCAACCACAATCTTTAGCCAACTCATTTAAGTCCCAGGGAGCTATTTATACTGTTGGTGTTGATTCTTTAATATTGAGACTACTCTCCTGGAAATTTGCCACTAAGTCTGGATGCACAATTGTTTGGGAACTAAGCTAAGAGTTTTTACTTTTTTGGGTAAATTCCTCTGGACTAGATGACTGGAATGGCTTTACTTTAGGAAAAGCATTAAGAGAATGCCGTTTCCTCTCAAATTAAGTCTTGTGTATCCAGGCTGAGGCTTTAGGCACAGAAAACACATACTTGGAAGACAGCTTGGGTGGAGATCTTTCCATGCTGCAAAGATCAATGATGCTAAACATCTTTGCACTGAGACAAAGACTAGGATTTATCAAATTTGTACATCACACAAAATGAGTGATAGTTAACAGTGGGGACAGGGACTATGTTTTTACCTTCTTTTCTGAATCTGGCACTTAGCAAAGTACCTGACATTTATAGTAAACACATAAATGCTTCCTGACTGACATTAACAGATTCCAAAAAAATATTAACAGACTTAAGCATTTGGTAAAATGAAATGTAATAGGGATAAAGGTTTCTCTCCCTATCCCCCCCCCCCCAACTTAAGTGCAAAAACTTTCACAAGTACAAGATGGAGATATTCTGACCAGACAGTAATGTAACTGGAAAAGATCTTGGTGTGTTAGTGGACTCCGATCTCAAGCTGATTCAACATTAAGTTATGGAATTCAAGAAAGCTAAAAGAGTACTTAGGAAAGGGGAGGGAAGAAGGGAGAAAATTTAAACTGTAAAATATGAATGCTAAAAATTGTCTTAAGATATAACTGAAAAAAATAAAATACTATCTACCGTAGGGGAAAAGGAAGCTCAAGTAGACTAAGACTAATTATAAGAGATATATTGTCCAGGACCCATGACAGTGTTATAAAGGATTATATTCAGTTCAAAAGGATGGAGGCCCTCAAAATTATTCAATATGACAACCACATAAGAAACTGGGGATAGTTAGCCTGGAGAAGAGGAGAACGTGGAAATAGGATAGCTGTTTCTTTTAACAGCTGTATGAAAAGATATCCTGAAGAAGAGTGATTAGATTTGCTCTTCTTGGCCCCAGGAGGCAGGCCATAATTCTAAGGAGGCAAATTTGGGTTTGATAGGGAAAATTTTTTAAAAATTGAAGCTATCCAAACTGGAATGAACCTCAGATGTGAATTGAATTTCTCCTCACTTGAGATCTTAAATTTTCTTTTTTTAAATGCTTTTTGTTTTTACATAATTCCCATATAACTCCCTATTTTCATTAGGCAAAAAGTTAAGCAAAGTTAAGACCACTGTCTGACGATGTATATGATTTTTACACTCATAGAACCACACCTTTTCCCCCCTCCCCCAAATAAAAAAATCATGATATATTTTTGTAGAGGGCCTGAACTCTGAAAAGGTGTATTTGAATCAAGGACAGCAGGGTGCTTATATTTAAGCACCTACTCAGTGTGAGATGATGGTTCTCTAGTTTACATATACTTAGTACTTAGTATGGGGATGTAATGGTTCTACAATTGACACATGCTCAGTGTGCAATAGGGATGTCATTGTACTAAGGTATATAAGGGCTGAGAGGACTTGAAATAAGCACTCTAGACATAAGACTCGTGTGTGTGTGTGTGTGTGTGTGTGTGTGTATGCACGCGTGCACGCTGGAGTTGGAGCTCAGACTCCAGAGAAAGCTAGCCCAGATATGACAAATTTTCTTGGTACTAGAGGTCTTCAAGCAAAGGTTAGATGATTACTTATTGATGAAAACACAGGATTCTTTAGGCACATGGCCTGAATGAACTCTGCATCCCTCCAATTAGATTCCACAATGCTGTTTCAGTGACTCTCTGGAGCATGGAAGAGGCTGAGGTCTTGAAAGTTGACAGAATAGCAGAAGTTCTCACAGGTACTAAGTCAAACTGGAAAAGATTAGATTCCAAGGGGAAACTCTCTCCTAAGCTTTAGAGAAGTCTGGTATAAAGCCACAGCAACTCACAGGGTTTCTTTATTGAGAAAGATAAAATTCAAATTTGGCCTCAGCCACTTAACATTTCCTAGCTGTGTCGTCCTGGGCACTTCATTTAACCTCATTTACCTCCCCCCAAAAAGGTTTTATTGTTAGAGGGAAAACTTCTTTCCTGCCTGTAATTTACAGTGACTTCCAATACTCCCAAGGATACTTGCTTAGTGATCACCTTATACTGTTATATGTCAGAGAATTTATATTACAAACTTTATATTATTACCTTAATTTAGACTTGTTCATACTTCTCTCTATATATATTTAGCTTTATTAATTAAAATATTCAATATATAATTAACACAGCTGCCATAAAGCAAGGCACTGTACTGGGAGCTACCTTGTTTGAAAACTACCTGCTAATCTTTCCCCACTTTTGTGACAGCACACTGCTTTCAGGCTCATCCTCCTAAAAGCCTTGCCTTTGTTAGATGTACTAATCAGTTGATTCTACAAACCACATTAAAATAGGCTACTTATTGCAATGCTTTAAAAACCCCATAATTCTTAAATTCAGCCTTTGCATTAGCTTGGGTGGGCATAACAGAGTCCCTTGTCAGGGAGGAGGCTTTTAGTAAACATTCATTGATAGACAGATTGAAGTCACTTAAGACTTGGTTTCTTCAGCTATAAAATGGGGATAATATACTTTCCCGACACGTCACAGAGAACTATGCTGAGGGAACGACACGTCACAGAGAACTATGCTGAGGGAAGGGTTTTGTAGACCTTGAGAAGATCATAAATGTGACTACCTCTCTGCCATGTGATGGTAGAAGGGTCAATGTCAAGCCGGGCAAATCTGGTCATTTCCTCTTCTGTCAGTGTGCTTGGATCAGTCTTATTTATTCCTAATTTCTACAAAAAAACAAAAACAAAAAAACTCTTAAAATAAGAAGATGCAATGAAATACACCAAATATATACTAGATACCTTTTTCTCTTGGTTTTAGATTTTGTCCCTACAAATTTCTACATATTACTTTATATGACTATTATATTTAGGGAAGAGAAAAAATTCTGCCAGCATAATTGACATTGTTTTATCAGACTAACATTTGATGCCAAATATTGCCATTTATAACCGTTATTTCAAATAAAATCTGTATCTATACTTTTTTCCAGGCAGTTTCCTTTTAATTTAGCAAAAAACAGAAAACATTTTTTTAAGACCTGCAAGTCTTAATATTACTTGTAAGATATGACTCTGTAATGAGAAAAAGAATAGGGAAGGATAAAAGCCTGAAAGTTAACATTAAGCAAAAGAAAATATAAGTTACATGTGATATGAATCAAAGGGGAATGGTATACCAACCATGATCTCCCAAATAGTTGAATATTTCAAGTCATATAGTATAGTATACAAGTACTTATATGAGTAGTTTAAGAAACTTCCCATAGCTTGAATCAGATTTCGAATGTGCACAAGAGAGGTTAATGTGGTAATATGGACTTAGGGTTAGGCTTGATGTTAGGAGGTATTGGGTTGGAATACCTCCTCAGTGCTTACTAATAGCTGTGGCCCTTCACAACTGGCCTCTAGTGACCCCTAAATTATTTTTAATTTTTAAATAATGGGCCTCTTAAAAATTCACATTTTTCCCGAAGTGAGACTTTTAAGCCTATATTGACTGGGACAGGAATTAATTTTTCCTTGCCTATAACTTACAGTGGACTCCTATTCTCTTAAGTTCTACTAGCCCAGTAAGGTGTCTTCTGTGTTCAGAGCTGGGTTTTGATACAGCATTATAAAGAATATGTTTACATATTCATCTTGTTTATATTAGCAGCACACTTGGTAACTGTAGAGATATTTTTAAATAAAAATTACAAAATTTTCATTTGGAATTGGGATAGTAAAGCTTTGACCCCATCTTTTGTTACCTAAGGCTGCAAAACATGACAATCATAGTTAGACTTTTTTTCTGCTAGAGAAGTAAAGCAAATCAATATGATAATTAATATGTACCCAGACTATAGGACTCTAGAAACAATTAAAAAACATTTTTAACGTTTCAAAACGCATAACTCTTCAAAAAGCAAACTTGTGTCATGGAATTCTTTCCTGATCTCCTCAGCTGTTAATCCCATCCTCATTCCCCACATTTTATTGTTTGTGTCCCTTTTTCGGACTTTTTTGGCAAAGATATTGAAGTGGTCTGCCATTTCCTTCTCTAACTCATTTTACAAATAAGGAAATAGAGGCAAACGGAGTTAACTGACTTGCCCAGGGTCACACAGCTTGTATTTGAGGCAGATTTAAACAAAGGGTTTCCCCGATTCTAGGTCAAATACTCTATCCCATTGTACAACCTAGCTATCCTTGCATTTATTTTGTATTTACCTATATGTTGCTTGCCTTTTCCCAAACATTATAAAATCTCTCCTCAAAGAGCGTTTCAAATTCAAATGAGATTTGTACCTTCAGAACCTAGCACAGGGCCTGGCACACTTTACTGACCTGTAATGCTAATTTTATTGATGTAGTAGGAACTATTGATGAGAAAACTCCTGCAATCAAATGCAGGTTAGCATCTGTTCTGCAATTTACAGTCTACAGGATCTTCTTTGGGGAAGTGACTGGCCAATAGTTAGACCCAGCCAGTGTATGCACTTGAAATCCAAGGATTCCTGATTCTAGGATAACTCTGCTCCACAACACTCTGTTTCTAATTCCTGACATAGAAAAAGCAATTAATAAACCTTTGGTGACAAATGAAATGATTGTGTGTATTTTTGTGGCTGTCTTGATTAGTTGTATACACCCTTTGTGATCCCATTTAGGATTTTCTCAGCAAACATACTAGAGTGATTTGTCATTTCTTTGTCCAGCTTATTTTACAGAAGAGGAAACTGAGACAAACAAGGGTAAGTACTTTGATTAGGGTCTTGGAGCCAGTAATTGTCTGAGGACAAATTTGAACTCAGGTCCTCTCCTGATTCCTGGCCTACATTTTATCCACTGTATCACTGCCTGGTTATATTCATAGCGGTAACTTTTCAGTATTTTTCTACAGAAAACTGAGGATTTCAAACTAAAATGATAGGTCTTATGAAAATCACAAAAATTTTCATCTTTAGAGGAGTGGCCAAGTACACTAAAATTCTGATTTGACTATTTGTTGACTCACTAGAAACTTTGCAGTACATATTAAATCTATCTTATCTTCAACTAAGTTTCAGAATACAGAAACCAAATGGAGGGTAAAACAATTGCTAATGTGCTTTAAAAGATTTTCATTTTATTCTTCTGCAATTTGTTCTTTACATTTCCCCACTTTGAAACACAAACTGGAAACTTACTTTCAACCGATGGAGCTGAATGTCTGAAAACTCTCTCACACCATTTACTAATGGCACCAATCGATTAAACAGAGCCTGAGAACCAATGAAAAAGACAACAAAATCAAGTTTAAGGGACATTTATAACTTTCATCATTTACAACATGACATACTATTATCAGAGATTTAAGCTGTTTAGATCAGAATCCACTAAAAATCCTTTGGCTTAACATAAAAAAGATGAAATTTTAATTCATTTTTTTCAAGAAAATTCAGCCAAATTTGAATCATATTACAATCAGTTTGTATGAACCCAATTCCATAATAGAGATTTAAAAATTCTTAAATTAACATCTGTCTGGACATGCGTTCTCTATTTCTCATACCACCAAGCCAAGTCTTAAAGTACAGACACAGAAGACGTCACAATGCAATGCAGAAATGTTGAGAAAAATTATCTTCCTACCTAAACTCTCTCTACAAATAATTAATTGTGGTACATTTGTATACCTCATTGTTGAAATTTTTATCTCAGACTATTTAAGTCCCAGGATAATATTTATATGTACCTGGCACTTAGTAGGCTGATAATAATAAATACTTATTCCATTCCCCTTCTCTTCCTATGCCCTCTGAGAATGTATGATTTTTTATGTACAATTATAGTTTAGTATGATTTGCTTATATAGGTCCTTTATAGAATACCATAATGCTTAACTGCACTCCTATTGCTAAATTAGGAACAAATGGGTTGGCTGTATTAGGGGAAAATTTTTTTCTTTAGTATGGGCCTGTATTTTGATCCTCAAAGAAACTCTGGAAGGTAGGAATTATTATTATTAGTATCCTCATTTATAGTTGCAAAAGCTAAAGCAGACTGAGATATAGTGGCTTGCCTGGAGTCACATACCTAGTAAGTGTCTAAGGCTCAATTAGGTCTTTCTAATTCCAGATTTACTGCTGTATTCACAGTATCATTTAGCTGCCCTAATTTATTCTCATCACCATTTCTCATAATACCATAATATTTCAGCATAATCATATACTATACCTTGTTCAGCCATTCCCCAGTTGATGGGCATCTCCTCAATTCTTTTTTGTAAAAGAGGAAAAAGTTCACAAAACTCTCAAAAAAATCAGTAAGCACAACCCCACCCCCCATTACAAAGGCACATCTTTTTTCTTTCAATAACTTATTAGAGAAACAGATGACAAGTGAAGATGAAAACTGAGGGTCTTTCTCACCTTATCTGTCTGAGTACTTTCATGTAAAATCCGTGTATCAATAGCAGCAGCCAGCAAATTATTAGCAGCAGTAATGGCATGAATGTCACCAGTCAAGTGAAGATTGAACTAAAAAAGAGATGAAAAATTTATTTTTGCTGCTCCAGACCACTGAATCAGTGTTCCAGGCATTTCTGTAATTACAATTTCTTAAAGAAGAATAAGCAAAATGAATTGGTTACAAAATTTTAAAAATAAACATATTTTATATGTCAATCATATAATTAGTAATATAAATTCATGTATTTAAATATTTAAATTTATAAATATAAATTTATAAAAAGAAAATAATGTCTACTTTTTCTCCATATGAAAAAGGAAGACAATAGGAATTTTTAGGTGTACTTGTACTTCAATTAAA
The DNA here is from genome assembly GCF_902635505.1 of Sarcophilus harrisii. Taxonomy (NCBI): domain Eukaryota; kingdom Metazoa; phylum Chordata; class Mammalia; order Dasyuromorphia; family Dasyuridae; genus Sarcophilus; species Sarcophilus harrisii. The sequence goes on from NC_045429.1 coordinate 141,847,379, forward strand.
TGTGAATAATCTCATATTCCAAATAAAGGAATACTAACAAAGACACTAAATTAAGACTTAGAAATTTTCTTTTTCTTATTCTAAGTTACTATACTTTTATTTTTTAAAAAAATTCTAAGAAAATTTTATTGAGTTTGAACCTAATCGAAGTCATTTTCAGCTCATTTTTTCCAATTCACTGCTAATTATCAAGGCAATTCTTATCTTTTAAATTATACAAAACTTTATTTTAATATTTGCTTTTAAAAATTGAGTTCCCAATTCTTTCCCTTTCTCCATACTCCTCGGGAAGGCAAGAAACATAGTATCAATTACACATGTCAAGTCAAAACATATTTCCATACATGTTGAAGAGGAAAAAGCAAGGAAAAACAAAGCAACTGAAAAAAGTACACTTCAATTTACACTCAGTTTATCAGTTCTTTTCATGAGTCCTTTGGACATTTTCAAATTATTGTATTGGTTAGAATAGCTAAGTCTTTCACAACTGATCACCGTTAACAATACTTTTGTTCTGGTATATACTATGTTCTCCTGGTTTTGCTTCCTTCACTTTATGTCAGTTCATCTAAATCTTTCCAGGTTTTATTAAGAGTATCCTGCTCATCATTTCTAATAGTGCAATAATATTTCATCATAATCATATCACAACTTATTCATATTCCTCAATTGATGGGCATCCATCAATTCTTTATCACAACATTCTGTATAGATATGTGTTTGTTCTTTGATCTGTAGGTTTTACAGACCTAATTTTGATATTGCTGGATCAAAGCTGTTTTATACCCATTTGGGTAGTGTTCTTTAGAACTGCTGGATCAGTTCGCAATTCTAACAACACTGCATTACTATTTACCAGTGTTTATCATTTTCCTTTTTGGTTATTTTTGCCAATCTGATAGGTGTGAGGTAATAACTTCAGAGTTATTTTAATTTACATTCTCTTATCAAAGTAATTTAAAGCATTTTTTCATGACTAGCTTTCTACTTTTACTTTTGGGGACTTAAAATTTTATCTTTTGGATTAGATAGTCATTTACTTCTCAAAGGGTTAGAAAAAAATCTTCATGACTTTTCTGGTAAAGACTGAAGTGGTTTGCTATTTCTTTCTCCAGTTCATTTTACACTCAAGGAAACTGAGGTAAACAGGATTAAGAGATTTGTCCAGGGTCACCCAGCTAGTAAGTGTTTGAGGAAGATGAGTCTTCCTGACTCTAGGTTCAGTTCTCTAACCACTGTACTACATAGTCGTCCTTGAGGTGATGAGGAGGGGTAAAATGTTAAGGTACTAATATACAATGTGGTCTCCTTTTATGCTCTTACCTCTTCCATGGGGATGACCTGAGCATATCCACCACCTGCAGCTCCACCTGTGTAATATAACAATAAAAATTTTTAGCACATCCTGTTAATAACTGGCACAAGATTGTTATAAAATAATTATGTACCACACTAGTGAATGGAACTATGTATGATGTAAAAGTAGATAAATTACAAACTTAAGCAATATGGGGAAGGGAAAGGAACAAGCATTTATTAAGTTCCTACTATGCGTGCCAAGCACTATACTAATCACTTTACAAATATCTCATTTGTGATGTTGATGCTATTATTATTCCCCATTTTACAACTAAAGAAACTGAGGCAAAAAGACAATGTGATTTGCCCAGATAATATCTGAAGTCCGATTCAAATTTGGGGTTTCCTGACCCCAGATACACCATTTCATCCACTAGCTGCCTCTTAAAAAAAAAAAAAAAAAAAAAAAAAAGGCAGGAGATGAAATGATGAAGAATCAGAAATCTAGCAGGAATTACAGTCCATACATTACTCAAATACATTAGCTATAATAAACAACAGAACCACATGAACAAAACATCTACAAGACAAATAACCTGTAACACAATATTCTCTTATGAATTTCACAATTACCTTTATGTGTTAAACTGCATACTGCCTGAAATTAAATATATCATAGTATGAAATCTGTCATTTTCATTATTATTAAGAAGAAAAAGTTATCTATTTCTCAAGTAAATAAAAGATGAGAAGCTGCATGTATTTATAGGCTAGAATACCTTTAACACCAAAAGTAGGTCCTTGAGATGGCTGCCTCAGACAAGCAAAGGAATTAACATGCAGGTGTGCGGTCAGTGCTTGAACAAGCCCAATCGTGACTGTGCTTTTCCCTTCTCCCAGTGGTGTGGGGGTGATCCTTATACAAAAACATAGACAAATACTGAATTAACCCAAAGTAACCATAATTGAGTGGTATCCAATGCCAGCAAAGCCCATATCATTCCAGGTATTCATTTCTTGATCTGTTATGACCACTGAAATTTGGTCTTCTAAGGAGCAGTACAATGCTCTCTTTATTCATTACTTTCAGCTTTTTAATTTAATCTAGCAACAAGTGACAGTTCCGAAAACAAAGTTTATAAAAAAAAGAGTTAAAAGAGAAGTGCCAATTTTATGCACTGAATATTTTTTCTTTCCAGACTTCACTATGCATCAAACCTGCCAAAGACAAATATGTTAAAATACTTATGTGTTTTTATTCATGAGATCTTTATCACTCACCCAACAGCAGCAAATAAACAAATGAAAGCTGCCAGATCATTAAAATCTGCCCACACGATTCAGTTCTTCTTAGATAAAATCAGGACATATATGAGTGCCTCACACCAAGAGGATAAATAACAGGCAGTGATACTAAGGAAATTATCAATTTCTCTCACTTCCCAGGAGAGTGAATTTAAAAATCCTCAAAAGAGCTTAAGCATGTAACTTCCTCACTCACTGTCAACAGTAACTCATTAATTCAACAAACATTGGTCACACAATGTGTGCCTTACATGTATCTTGATAAAAATTTGTTAAATGAATGACAGGATGCAGAAGCAAAAGATAATAAAAACCAAAATACATGTCATATTGGAGCACTCTGATTGGTATATTCTACTGGCAATTTCTATTACATATGAGCTTTAGGATCTAAGAAATAAAAAGGGGATGAGGAGCCAAATGATTCCTGATCTATTGAGATACTGACAGGGCAAATGAAATACTGCATATAAAGTCTTAAAGCACTATATAAATGTTAGTAACTGCTTATTATTACTATTAGCCAAAAACACGGCTGAAATGATTCTGAAAAATATTCACATTATTGTATAATATAACGAATAAAAAGTTTGAGAGAAATAATTTCTAAGTCATCATGTCTTTAGTTATGGCTAGAGAATAATGATTAAAAGGATGGTCACTTTTGTAAACCAAAGATGGATCATGGCAACATTTGTTTTTTTTTTTAATTTAATAGCCTTTTATTTACAGGATACATGCATGGGTAACTTTACAGCATTAACAATTGCCAAACCTCTTGTTCCAATTTTTCACCTCTTACCCCCCACCCCCTCCCCCAGATGGCAGGATGACCAGTAGATGTTAAATATATTAAAATATAAATTAGATACACAATAATTATACATGACCAAAACGTTATTTTGCTGTACAAAAAGAATCAGACTCTGAAATATTGTACAATTAGCTTGTGAAGGAAATCAAAAATGCAGGTGTGCATAAATATAGGGATTGGGAATTCAATGTAATGGTTTTTAGTTATCTCCCAGAGTTCTTTTTCTGGGCATAGCTGGTTCAGTTCATTACTGCTCCATTAGAAATGATTTGGTTGATCTCGTTGCTGAGGATGGCCTGGTCCATCAGAACTGGTCATCATATAGTATTGTTGTTGAAGTATATAATGATCTCCTGGTCCTGCTCATTTCACTCAGCATCAGTTCGTGTAAGTCTCTCCAGGCATGGCAACATTTGTACGCCCTTTGGAAGAATGGATGTCCTTCACAGATGAGAACAATGAATATTGTAAAGAGAGGTAGACCTATTTTAAAAAGGGGCTGGGAGCCTTTGATTATGTCACTCTTACTCTCAGAACAACCCAGCCCAATTTAGACAAAGGATTTACCACCTACCTATGCCTGTGTAGAACATAAAATGGGCTTTCCCAGTGGGGTGGGGTCTAACAAGATTGAGCAGAATGTTAAATCCAATCTCATTATCACCCCTATTCTTTGGGGGTTAATTTGACCTACTAGAGAATAAGAAAATAAGGGAAAGAAATCTTGGCCCTCCTCAATAGTAATTGACTATTAATATAAGAGAAAAATAATAATTTCTCTCAATAGTTTACTTCATTTTTGTGTCTATACATACCACTTTTCCTTACCTTAGGGACTCTAAGAGCCATGGGGTTGAAACTGTCTTAATTATCTTAGCTGAATGAATGAATGGACAATTCAATGTAGGACAATGTTTTGTGGACCTAGCAGGCACTTAATAAAATTATTGCTTATTAAATAAAAATATACAGAAACCAAGGTAATTGCAAAAACAACTGCTAAGATAAAGCCATCATTAATACAAATTTTGAAGTATACAAACACCTGTCTTTGCAAATGAATAGACAATAGGGAATGGAAGAACCACTTCTTAGAGGCTTGAACTCAGAAAAAGCTAACTCTTGCTAGATACTTGGTAGGAAGAAAAATGATAGGTAAAAAAAGGCATTGCTAGATTAAGACAATATTATTTTAAAATATCCATTGGGATGATAACATGAAGTCTAAGAATTTTAAACTGAATTCCAAACTCTGTATTCAGCAGACAGAGAAAAAGATTAGGAAATTGGATGCCTGCTGCTCCACCTCTGGGTATGTCCCATTATATTGATGAGCTTTTAAAGACCCCACAGACCAAGATAGCAAATAGGCTTTCACTCCAGAGAATCTCCTGGAAACAATCATTTGGCCAATGAAACTGAGTGCTCCTAAGAATTCTGAAGAAATTTCAAAACTACCAAGGATGTTGACATAATATCCACATTCACATCTGTTTATATGGCAAATTCTGGAATCATGTCAACACCTGCAACTAAAAGGAGAATCACAATCTTCCATCTTCCTCATTACCCGCCTTTCTAGGAATGATCTGAGGAGTTCTGAATTCACAGTCCAGTGGGGAGCCGGAACTAATCTACAGCCACATAAGGCCACATTCCTAACCTTGAATAGCAATCTCCTAAGCACATCATACCAAAGACTTCCTGAATAGGAATCTCCTAATCACATCCAAGCACTGCCCTTTGAATAGGCAGATATCTAGGCATCCCCAATCACATACATCATAGAGCTTCCTACCACCAGAAACACCTGAGCAGCTCATCCTTGGGCGGGATACCAACCCTTTGTCTAGGACCCCCATCCTGTACTGTGTTTGTACAACCCTGCCTTCTTTCCTATTGCTATATATATCTGTACTAGTGCACCCATTAAAATGAGGCTTGATCAGATGGATTTGTCTTGCTTCCATTTTGCGCGTCCCCTCTCTCTTGCCCTTATCTCTTTTCTTCCAGGGTCTACACACTCTGCCTTGCGGGCTGAGGCACAGCCCTTCTTGCAAAAAACATGAAGGAAAAGATGGTGGAGTTTAAAATTCTTCAGAGTTCATATTTGTGAGGTCTTTTATTTTCTGCAAATGGGATATGTGCTTTTATTTCAGCTATGTGGCATTAAGGGTTTCATTTTTCATTCCCAAGGAAATATTAGGATACTTGCCTAAGGGAGCCAAAAAGAGACACGCCTAGTTAGTGACCTCCTCAAAACTTGGAATAAAAAAGACAATTTTTAATTAGAAACATATTACTTCCCAGATTTTTTTTTGGATGTGTTGTTTTTGCCATTGTTATTACAATTCAGCAAAAGTATGAAAGTAGCAAAAACAAAAATGCCTTAGTGAAACGATGAATGACATTAAAAGGAGATATACTCCCCCCCAAAAAAAGTCTGTTCATTCTTTACATGAATATTTAGAATCAAAATCTGGTTTGATTTTTTTTTACAAATGAGTTTATATTTAATCCTTTTATCCTTGTTATCCAAGTTATTATAAAAACATATAATGTTACATAAAATAATGAAAATTACGTTATATCATATAGTACAAACTGGGTTAATTAACTAAAGAACTCTTGATTATTCTAGCTCAAAATCTATCCTGTTGTGATACCTCATTATGATCTTATACTCTAAAAAGCTATATATCCAGGTCGATCCTTTGAGAATGTAACTGGTAATAGATTGTGTTGTGTGTCTGTTATCCAAGGAGCAGCCTGGTTTTCAGAATGGCCACAGGATAATAATGTTTTTCAGTCATAGCTCAAAATTCATTTATTAAGTTACAAAGTATTTTTTTGTGGAGATAGAGAAAATGCCTCTACTGATAAAATTACAAGTTCCTAGAGCACAAAAGAAAGTCCAAGTTTGAAGCATGATGGGATCACACAGCTTTTGAGCTGGAAGAAATCCTAGAGGCCTTTAATTCAACTACCTTATTTTACAGATGAAGAAACTAAAGCTTACAAAATTTAAATGACTTGCCCAGGTTCACATAACTAAATGCTAACAAAGTAATTATTTAGGGCATCAGCTTTCATGTCCCGTTCAGTTCCTAAGATATAACAATGTTTTACTATAAACATTAAAACCACAACAATAATACTCTAATTTAGAATTAGCACAATTCCTAAATTCATTCGACTTTACTGTTTCTAAGAAAACAGGGTTCTTTTAAAATTAATGAGTAAGACAGCAGGAAAAAGGAGATAGTGAACTTACAAAATACTCTGAAGAATTTAAAACAAATAGAATATTTATTATAAAGTATTCTTCCCCCCCCCACCCCCCACCCCCCGAAAAGCAATCAGGGTTAGGGTTACTCGACTTGTCAGGGTCTCGCAGTTAGTAATGTCTGAGGTTACATTTGAACTCAGGTTTTCCTGATTCAAAGGTCAGCATCCTATAAAAAGTATTATTATTATTATTATTTTTTATTTTGGAGGCAATTAGGGTCAACTGACTTGCCGAGAGTCATACAGCTACAAAGTGTTAAGTGTCTGAAGCTAGATTTGAACTCAGGTTCTCCTGACTTCAGGGCTGGTGCTCTAGCCACTACACCAACTAGCTGCCCCTTATAAAAAGTATTCTTAATGAGTCATGAAAGCAGATTCCCAATAACCTCTTCCTAATACTTTGTTCAAATGGTACACAGCTACTGTCTATACAAATATATCCTTAAAAAAATGCTATTATTAGACTTTTTATTAATCCTATTGGTATAAACTAGTTTATTTCTAAAAAACACCTAACATAAAAAACTGAGTAGTGTTTTGCTAATTCTTAAAACAAAGTAAAAAGAATCCCATTCATTTGATAATTTATTCAGAGAACTCTCCTACTTTGTGCAAGGCCTAACAAAAAAAAGGTCTAGATGAATTATAAATTTCCAAATATTTTGTATTATACTTGATCTGATACTTCAGCCAGAGTTGATCCTTCCCATACAATTGCCATTAAATCATAGACACTGTGATTTTAGGAAACTTTCTTTTAGGATGAACTAAGTATATTATTTATCAGAAGGCAATCTGTCAAGAATTGGTCTTTAAGAAAGAAAACCAATCACCTGTATAATGCCCTAGGATTCAGTGCCCTTTACATTTGCATTTCTTTCATAATGCTTAAAAGTTCAGTTTAAGAATAAAAAGTTCAAGGATCCCAGAGAATATGTCTACTGTCCAAACACAGCTGTTGTATTTTGCAGACAACAAAACCCCAAATGACCTGACAGAAATAAAGCACAACAGAAACAGCTACAAGAAAGCTGCAAAGAGATCTCTCAAAGTAGGTTTGGTACATCAAAACAAATGACTAAAAAATGAAAAGTTTAGTCAAATGAATTATTTAACAGCAATTTAAGGGGGGAGGATTGGAAGGGGAGAGAATGAGTGTTTAATTATTTAACTGGGAAACGCTTCCCAATATTTTGGTTTTTGTAAGCAAAACAAAAATCTAAGCAGCCAGGTAGGTAGCAAAGTAGATAGGGCATTAGGCCTGGAATTAGGAAGAGCTGAATTCAAATTCCACCTTACATTTTTGCTGTGTAACTCTGACCTTAATTAGTCTACCTCAGTTTCCTTAAGGTAAAATGGGAATAACATCTACCTTTCAGGGTGGTCCTGAAGGGGGAAAAAAATGAGATTTTTGTAAAATATTTTAAAATCTGAATACTTCATAAAAATCTTAGCTATTATATTATGTGCAGACAGAAACTAAGTGAAGTTTTTCTGTCAATGTAACACACATAATTCCAAGAAACCAATGAATTTAAATTGCTTTTTAAAAAACCCAAATTATGATAACATGCAATAATCATTATGTATAAGTACTTACACACATATCTATTATGTATAATGTAAATATATATAGTCATGCATAACATATGTATCATATATAGTGCAAGTACATGCAAATTTAAATTCATATATACATATATACACACACTATTTATGTATGTGTGTGTTTGTATATAATCCTCCTTCCCTTTCCCCTCATCTCACTTTTTATATCCAAAATGTCATCCTATTTATCAACCAGCCTATATATCTTCCCCTCCTTATACTCCTCTCCCCAAACAAGAAGTCTCTCAGCAGCTGCCATCAGAGATTAGCTCTTGGGGGTCTGCTGGGTCAGTGAAGGCTCCAAATCTGCTTGTGGTATAGCATGGGGAGATGGAGTGGATAACTGGCAGGAATGCAATCAGGTGGGGAAGGGGAAAAATGGTTAAAAGGTTTATTTTGGGACTGAAGTGGACCTACACAGAGCATCCAAGCCCTGAGTGGAGCCCATGATGAGTAAACCAAGTATTGGGTGTACAGGGGAGAGACCCTCCCTCCAGGATGAGTCTCAAGGTGACTAAGTTGGCCTGGATAAGAACAGGAAACTTCTCTTTATTCCTAGCATTCCCAGAAGCTTCATCAAGAAAGTGATAGGTCTGCCCCTTCCCCATTCACCTCCAGGGTTATCTGTTCATATGACACATGCCCTGCCTGCTGTCTATACCTTCTGAGCCCACTGGGAGGTAGGATAGGGACAGACTCGGGGGACAGGGGACAGTTGGGAGGGCTGAGGAGCTAGACTCTCTCTCCTGCTTTAGCTGAGGAAAGAGGGAGGAAGACATTTACCCATAAAGAAATTGTCTCTTCCCCTCAATTAAAAATTTTAAAAAAATTTACCATTAACAAATATAAATATATGTATCTCCTCCTTTCTCCTTCTCTCCCTCCTCCCTGATTCTAGGACTCCCTCCCCCCCACCTTCACAGAAGATAAATTGGAGAAAATAAATGGTGGCTCCAGAACCAAGCTGAGCTCCAGGTTAAGTGAACTTGGGCAAAACACTTTCTCAAATAACACTTTAAAATTGTGGGTTACAGAGGAGATAACCTAGAGTTTCCTTCTCTAGGAGGGAGTTCCCTGTAACAGTGAAATCATAGGTGTAGTCCCTATAGCTAGGTACTTACCTATATCTATTTGGCCAACACACACACACACACACACACACACACACACACACTCTTTCTCTCTGTCTCTCTAATGTGACTGTGGCTATAGTGTGGATCTAGCTTTCAAACTAAATTCCTTCTTGTTAAAGTAACTGGGAAAATATGCAAGACTCAAGAGCCCTTAAGATTCTGTTGGCATATTTCCCTGAACAATTCCCATCACTTTTCATTTTGTCAGGCAAAGCAAATAAAGAGATGTGTAGGTGTAAATACCATGAGATGTGGAGCTGATGAAATACAGATGATTCTGACTGAATGAGAAAGTCTAAAGTTTAATCTGTTCAGTATTTAGGTTATTTGTACTATGGGTTCTTTAGAGAAATAACACATGTTCTAAAATTCAATAACAACATTTTAAAAAATGCAAAAATAAATTTAAGACAATTCAAGAATTTATAAAGAGTTGTACCTTGTATTTTTAAAACATCAAATGAAATAAGTATCACTTTATAGCAAGGGAGAGACATATGAAACAAACTGTTAGTAAATTACAATGATTCAATAACAACTAATTTTTCCACTAATAATGTCAGAAATTTAAAAAAAAATCATGTTACTACACAGAGGAGCAGTTAGGTGACTCAACAGAGAGCACTAGTTCTCTAATCAGGAAGATTCATCTTCCTGAGTTCAAATCTGACCTCAAACATTTAGTTAGCCATGTTTCCCTCATTGCACTCATATGTAAAATGAGCTGGGTAGAAGTGGCAAACCATTTCAGTATCTTTGCTAAGAAAGCCCCAAATGAGGTCACAAAGAATCAAGCAGGACTGAAAATTTTAGAGCATCAACACCTCCTCCCACTCCTTCTAAAACTATGTATTTTTGATGTCCTTGTAAAACAGGATAGATGTTAAAACTAATCTTGAAAACATTTTAAAATGTTTAGCTATGAAAAATTATTAATTATAATGGAGTTTATTCAATCTCTCCCTGAAAGAATCATTTTGGTCTTTCAGGGCAATTCTTTCCTTTCTTACAATAAGTCAATAATTTATTTAAAAAAAACACAAAAGCAAAATCTCATAATCTTGAATTGTGCTGCAGAGGAAAACTGTATTTTCAAAACTATCTTTTACCACACCTTTTGTTCACAAATTAAATTGGATGTTTAATTTGTATGTCTTGAAGATTTCCTTTGGGGAAGTAGCTAAGATTTCCATAATAAAAAAAGAAGAGAAGTTGCTCTCTTGAGGCTAAACACACACACATTCTATAGTTCTTTTGTTATATAACCGAATGCTGGCAATGGTACACAACTTCCCAAGATAGTTAACTTCTATGAAGGCTAACCATAGGTACACTGAATATGTTGCAGCTAAATGGGCAAGAATATGTGAACATCTTAATTATCAAGGACTTTTTAAAAATTACTTACAATATCACTAATTTAGCCAGATATAGTCTCCTGAGCTTTAGTTCATATCACCAACTGTCCACTGGACATTTCCAATGGAAGTCCTATGGCTAGCTCTACTCACTATGTCCCAAACAGAACATATCTTCTGTCATTCTAAACTCATGACTTAGGAGATCACTAATTCCTCCAGTCATCCAATTCATAACTTTAAGTCCTTCTTGGCTCTTTACTTTCCCTCACATCTTCTGTATCTTCCCCTTCTAACTGTTCACAAAGATACCAACTTAACTCATTGCTTATCACCTGGATTACTGCAACAGCTTCCTACATGGTCTGCCTCCTCTCCAATTCACTCATCTTCCAGAAGGGTGATGAAAATAATATTTCTAAGGAAAGTATAATCAAGTCACAACCCTACCTAAAAAAGCTCCAGTGATTTCCTATTGCCTATACAGTAAAACAAAACCAAATTTTGTTTAAATTCTATCACAAGAACCAAGAAAACATCAATGTAAATACCATGATCCACCACAAAACAACTGAAAATAAATGGCAAAATTACAAATAACAAGCATACCCCCAAAGAAATAAAAGAAGTCATATCTCTTTTTCTGAATTAAAATTTAACATTAAAAATGCCCTAAGACCTTGGGGATACTTTAGGTAAATGCAACTTTGCAGAGATAAAAGATCCATGGGTGAAATGTAGCCTAAGTATTTTTAGACCTTGATGTACTGATTGCTAATTTCCCCCTTATTTTTCATTTTTCTTTAAAAAGTATTATTTGTTATATAGGATGGCTCTCTGAGAAGAGGATGGTAGGAGAGATGATGGGAGAAATATGATGTGATGTAAAAAAAAACAAACTATCTAGTCCTACAAAATGTGCATTTCCAGGATATCATCAGCACTCCCTGCCCCTTCAAACCCTAACTAACTTTTCAAGCAATTAACATTTCAGTTGGAAGGACCTATTTGACATTCACCATATCCTATATTCTACCTCTAACCTCAGTTCCTTTTACTCAGTCTATCCTCTATGCCTTGAATACACTTTTCCATTCTGCTGTTCAGAATTCTTAGCTTCTTTCAAAGATCAGCAAATGCTGCAATGAAACTTCTTTCTGATCTTCTTCACTGCAAGTGATTACTCTACTCCAATATTTCTATGCACTTAGGATCACAGACCCATGGAACCTTCAGAAACCATCTAATCCAGCCCTCTCATTGACAAATGAGGAGTCCCACAGAGGCCAAAGGCTGTTCTTTTTTCACTATACTATGTTTCTTCCCCCAGATATTATTCTGTATATCTTTTTGTATTTATCTGTGGTAAATAAAATGTAAGCTCCCTGAGGAGTTGGGCATTTTCATTTTTGTCTGTGTTCCCCTGAACACAAAGGCACTTGATACTGGCTAACTTATCCTGCAAGGAATGTTTAAGGAAACTTCTCTCTTCCTCATTGCAACTTTCCCACTGTGGTTTTAATATGAGTTGGTATAAGAAATCAATGGGAATTTGGGGGAAGCCCATAGACAACAGCAGACGACACTAAAAAATACTTAATACAAAGTTTACAATAAATTCAGATTTCTGGTATGGAGGGGATGATCACATCACAGGTGTACCATACCCTTAAATCTGCTGTGATGTGCAACAGCTAACTGTATTAGTAATTCAAATGCAGTGACCATGTACCAACAACCAAAAACAAAAGGATGACGATACTTGATATAACATGACTGATCAGACCAATCCAAGCTTGGAAGGCTTTATCACAGGTTGGGCACAAATAATGCATGTGAACATTTAGGATGGGTTCTCTAAGTCTCTGCACCTCAAATCTTTTTGTAGCGACTTCAATTCTGCTTTGCTCACAGACCAAAGCCCCTTCTTGATGAGGGGACACAAAGCTGGGTGGTCCTGTGCCAGTGTTTCTCACATTGCATAATCAATTCCAAACTTCAGTCCTTGAGAGCATCCTTGTATTACTGCTTCTGACCAACACACGAGTGCTTATCCTATGTGAGTTCTCCATTACTCCATGTCTTTTTGGCAAGCGTATATTTGGCATTCGAACAACTTGGGCGAGAGTTGCACTCTGCAGTGAAGTTTGAATGCTTGGTGATTTGGTTTGAGAAAATTAATAAGAAATAGACAGGTTTTGAACTGGATTCATCTGAATGTAAGTCTAATGTTCTTTCTTTCCATTAGTCTCTCTAGATGTACTATTGACCAGAGCATAGAAATAAAATGGAATATCTTAAGAATATGTGTTAAAGCAAGATTATCTTTATGCAAAATATTAATGATATATTGGCTCTTTTTCTCAGTCTGTATCTGAATAAGCATTCTCATAGCAAATGAAATGAACAAAGCATTACCTCTTGAAAATGAAAGATAAATGCAGAGTGAATTTGAGTCACAGAGAGGACAAAAAGAAGTGCTGAAGTGAGATATGTCTTGAGGACAGGATGATGTCAAAAAGAAGGATTAAGGGTGGACTTACCCAGCAACCAAGACGTATTTTCCATCTGCTTGATCTTTTAGCCTTTCTAGCAGGGACAAGCGTACTTTGGCTTTGCTCTGGCCATAGATTTCAATTTCATCTGCAAGCAATCCTATCTCCTTGGCAAGAACATCAACAGCTTTTGGAGTCTGTGCTCTGGAAATCTCAATATCACTTGAAGAAAAAACAAATAGAAGACAAGGGACTTTTCAACCTAGGTGGTCGACAACAGAGCACAAAAACAAGAATAGGCCACCAATCAAACTAACATAACCTATCTGTTTATGGCTTTTCCCCTGAGTAAAAGTGATTAAAGCTTATTAGAAAGTATTTTTTTTTAAAGCAACTTATTGGACTTTGCAGAAGTAATCTAGGCAATTCAGTATAAAGACAATACACATTAATTCCCTCCCTGCCCTCAAAATTCTACATATCCAATGTATTGTTTATATCACTGTATGCCCTAAAGGATGCCTAACTCTGTGGTATAGCTGGGTCTTTTTATGTTCTTTAGTTATTCAAACATCAAAGATTTCATAGTGTTTTCATGATGGTCCAAGGCATGTGTGTCTCTCCAATGTTTAAGAATACAAAATTGGAATTTTGGTTTACTTGTGGATCATTTGCTTTTTTCTTTCTACCTGAATTGTCTCCTCTCAGATGAATGAGATGTCTGAGAACAAGAACTAACTTTCCATTTGATTCCCCAGTGCTTAGAATGATGCTTTGTAAAGATTATCTGCGTAATACATGTGTTTTTTTCCTTCAGTCCATCATTCTACATCCAAAAACATGCTTCAAAATAATTTGTTAACTACATAATTCATACAAAGAGATGCTACAAGGCAAAGTGGATAGAAAACAAATCTCAAAGTTACCAAAGGCCATGTTTCAAGTCTGGTCTCTTACATGTGTTTGCAGATGGTCCATAAATAAAGTGAAATTCCAATTTTGTATTCTTAAATATCACAGAGACACATGAACCTGGACTATCATGAAAACACTATAAAATTCTGGACAAGTCACTTAATGTCACATTGCCCTCAGGACATTTTAAAATTATAAGGATTATAAATTTACAAGACACCTTACACAGCCAAAACATTCCTTTTACAGATGAGAAAACTGAGGTTGAGAAAGATTAAGTGAGTTTCCTAAGATCAGTCACATAACAGGAGAAAAAGGTGGGACTCACATCCTCTGGTTTCAAACCTAGTGCTCTTTCCACTGTACTGCACCGGATTTTTGAAGGCAGCATAATTTGCAGAGCATTTACCAGAAACCAGAGGGAGTTTTTCATTGGAAAATTTCATTTTTCATATTTAGTAAATCTGAGTTTAAACTGACTAAAGAATACTGTGAAAAATCACAGAACCAATCAATCTAAATCCATATAGCAAAGTGACATTCTGCCAGTGTTGTACTGTTCAACTCTGATGACTTTCTAGCATGCTGTAGGGACTGTTTCAGACAGGTAGTGAGTCCCTTGTCTCCCATTCTGCCATTCCTAGAGCCACAAGCACTTTCACCATGTAGCCCAGACACCAAACCCTATGCAACGGTTTTCCCATGCTGTTCCATAAAGGATATAAAGCTGGTCACATCCTACAGGTGGTCTGCTGTATTGTAGGCATGCAGAGAGAGTGAGATCAGCGTCAGGGAAAAAGGACAAAATATCCAATGAAGCAGAAAAAACAGAATGATACTCAAGGAACAAAATGTCCAGACCTTACATGGAGGAACAGTGCAACACATGTCTCTCCATGGACTTAATCAGGTTGTTAAGGTTGCTTTTTATCTTCCTATTTCTTCCTTTTTTCCCTTCTCTAACTTAAAAAAAAAAAAAATCTTCTCTTAGTCCAGTAACATAAGATAGTAAGGCAGAATTTCAAAATTCTTAAAGATTATCTTCTGATTAGCTAACTTCATTTTTGTTTTAATAACCTGAAAATTACCTCAATATGTCAGTTTTTGTGGCAGGGAAGTCAAACTAATTGAACCAAACTAATACACCTTTAAAGAAAATAATTCTACTTTTCAAAGGTTAATTCGGGGATTGAAAGGGATATATATTGGTTGATTAGAGGTAGTGAATCTACTTTAATTCTACATCATACAGTGAAGGACTCTACTTTTGTACAAAACTGCTAATTATAATAGGTAAAAATGGATTCCTACTAGAAACACATCTTAAAATAGGGGCTTATGGCTCTAAAGTTTAAATTATAGAATCTTTTTAAATATTGAGAAAGACTAATTTAGCTACCTTACTTTTTAAGAAAAGACAAACGTTGCAAGGTAAATAGAAGAAATAAATGATTAGCTCCTAAATTACATCTCTTATAATCCAGTTGTCAAGTGTGCCCCTGACAGAATAGTATAGACATTTCTTTACCTGGGTACTGGTGAAAGTGGCTGAAGCTTCAAACTTCGGAGCTTCCACCTTCTGTACTGCTGCTCCCGAAGCCACCTCCTCCCACTGTTAATTACATTCTTGAAAAAAGAAATAGAAAAAAGTTCTGTATTTTCAAGTTATACTTAAATAAGACTGTGAAAACAGAACCTCACAGAGGCTAAAACATAAATAAATATAGTATTTTTCTCTTAGCAATCTTCTGATGTGGATGAAAACAGTCTAAATACTAAAAGAAAAAGCTTCATACAACATATTTAAACTTTGTGGGATGGAGTAGGGGGAGTAGGGTAAGAGGTTTAAAAAACAACAACAAAACTCGAAATTTTGTGTGCTATCAGAAAAAACGGAAATAGAGGAAGGCAAGAAACAATAAGCAAGCTATCTTTAAAAGAATTATTCCAGGCTTAGTTTGTCAGCCCTATGTGTTACAGAAGTAATTCTCTCCTTTCCTACTTTCCAAAAGCTGGGATTTTGGGGGAAAGTGTAGAGAGTGCCTTTACTTCATCCTTTATTTTCTAGGAAGCTTTTCATGGCCTACTAAAGTGGTAAAAACATTAATCTCCAGATATTAATAAAAGGAACTTCAACTGAGATTTGATGGAAGCTAAGGAGTTAAGTTTTACAAAAAGATAGGGAAAAGCTCTTTTATTATTATTATTATTATTTTAGTTTGTTGCTTGAACTTCAAAGGATGAACAACAGGAAACAAACAATGGATTCTTTTAGTCTACAAATCTCTCCTCCCTTTCAATCTCTCAACCTCTGTCCATACGATCACCACTATCTCACATAAAAGTTTCAGTAAAACAGTATTCTCATGAGCCAAATTAAGTGTAATAAATCAACACAAATTAGTTTGAGTCAAATGCTTCACAATTTCATGCTATTAGTATATGTTTTCTTTGAAGTGCAAAAAAAATATATAAGGTGAGTATATAACTAAGACAGAGAAAGGCTGGTCATGTTCCAAAATATCTGGTGAGCAGCCCCCCAAGTCCTCTTCTGTTACCCATTAAATACCAGGAGACCAAAGAGGGATAACTCTATTAAGCTGGCTGGACACAATATGGAGGATGTGTAAGAAGATATGGTTAAGAGTTACACAGGATGACTAGGGTTAGGTTACTTATGGGTAGGGGTGTTTTGGCCCCTGGAGGAAATATTTTCACATATATGTCTTTCAGAATAATGGAATATTTGGTCAGCAAAAGATAAAAGGTTTAACAGATAAAAGAAAATTAATTATGAACAGAACCTTGATAAGGGATAAGGGATAGAAGTACATAAAAAGGAAGATATGTTGACCTTCCTTAATTTCTCTAAGTCTTATTTTAAAATTAAATTATTCTTGATTTTCTAATACCCTAATCAGGATTAATAACCCATAATGCTTCCTCCCCATCAATAAAATACAAGGTTGCTATGAGTGGTCAAGATAGTTCATTGCTAATGTGTTTATCTGTGTAGAACATACACTCTTATAATTCAGCTGATACTTTTACAAATACTTACACTTGAATAGTATATATATTGTGTGTGTCTATACATACATATATATATTTAATATATACACACAAAATAGTATTATATATTATATACAGTATATACAAGGTCACACTTAAGGGATGTTAATAAAAGCACAATGTATTAGTTTTTTATAAAGATCTTGGGTGTTCAAAAATAATATTGTAATATTTCCTACTTTAAAAGCTTCATCTGCTTAAGGTTTTTGTAAAGAATTGAGAAACAAGTCATATTTTGTTTGTATAACAATTATCCATCCAATTTATGTCTCAGGTTTCTTTCCTTGTAAAGACTGTTCCTGCCAATTACTGGGAACATTTTGCTTTTCATCAAACATGGAACCCAATGAACTGCATGAGAGGCAAACAAACCTGGATCCTCAGAGCTGCTGCAAGAAGGCCTACATCATCTTCTACAGTCAGGCCACCAAACTGAACACCATATTCATGCTTCCCTGCAAGCAAAATATTGGGAAATCATTTCAAAAGTTTGTTTTGACGAATGAATAATCCTTAAGAAAGGTCAAAAGAGAAAGGGTCAAAATTTAAATCTCCAATTCAGGCCTTTTCCAATATAATAAAACCATATGGCTGCCATAGGTATTTAATGAAATATCTATGACTTAAATTTTTAACCATGAAACAAATAAAAACGGTCATTTGTTATCCTACCTAATTTCTTCTACCAACAAAATAAGGCATATTAAGTTACAGAAAAAGTGTATTAGTTCTGAAACCTCACCACAGAGAAAGACATTCTATTTACTCATTAAGTAAATTCCTTTGAAAACAATATAGAACACTATAATTAAAACTGTTCATTTAAAATTTTGGTTAAATTAGGGATATGGCTGATTGCGCAAAACAATAAAGGCAGGACTTTTATTAAAAAAAATTAATTCATGTGAAAATTCTCAGTGACTTATACTTTTCACAGTGAAATTCTTCAATATAGGAATGACTCTCTTGATTTAAAAATTTCAGTCCTGCTTTCTTCTTTACTAGACAGTGTAAATAAACTAAGAGATTTTGCTCTAGAATACAAAGTTAAGAAACAAAGCATCCTTCTTCAGCAATACCCAAAAGAAAAAACAAAAACACAAAAGAACCGGAGGGCTTAGTAAACCAAGGGACCAGGTTTGATTTGAGAATCTCAACTTGCCTCACAAAATTGACTTGTCTTATTTTTCCTTCAAATTTATATTATATGTAGTAATATAAAACTATTAAATTCAGGAGCTTTCTGGTGAGAAAAAAAATCAGACTATACTTATTCTACTTTTATTTTCCCTCTGAAGTTTTAAAAACCTCTCTCAAAATATGTGTGAATAAATAAAATTAATTTAGACGACCCTGTCCCCTTCTGAATTTTCTTTCTCTTTAGGTTTTCATAATACCTTCTCCTATCTCTGTGACCACTCCTGTCAAATCCTTGGCTGGTCCTTCATACGTGTCATGCCCAATAACCATGGGTTTTCCCTACAGGATACATTTCCCACATTAGACCATGAATTCCTTGAGAACAAAGACTGTTTTAAACCTTCTTTGTTTCTCTGCTGTTCACCATAGGGCTGGGAGCATAGCAAATGCTTCACAAATACTCATATATATATATATATATATATATATATATATATATATATATGGAGCTATACAAATATATCATTTCTAAACATCATTAAAGGTAAACACATAATATTCTTTAAGACACCTCCCTTGAGTCTCTTCTCATGGAAGAAAGAAATATCTCCTATGGTCATGCTCTGAATCAAGGATCATTTTCTTTGCTTTGGAGCTATTATGCTCTTAAATTATCCATTTTGCTGACAACACATTGGGAAAAAAAAGAGCACAAAGCACACGAAATGTATGTTTTTACATCAGATTTCTTGAAGGCATTACAAAGTCATTCCCCTCAGGTATTTTGTGAAAATTAGCAGCCCTTCATTTTTATAAATCATCTTTAGGAAAATGCCAGAAGTCTAGTTGGCTGGATGGTTTCTAGGTCTCATCCACCCACTAGTGAGAAGAAATGTGCTGCTCTCATTCTTGTCATCTGTTTAAATCATAAAGCTGGGTTGGGAAATGGAGAGCGGTAGTGGATACCCACAGCATGAAATTGTACTTCTTTCTAATTTATCTTTGTTCTTCTTCTTCCTTCCCTTCCCTGTAATAGATATATAATTTAAGTGCTGTCCCACTGGTGGCAGTGTGGAAAATCTCTCATGTTTTTAATCCATATAATGTTTCTTTTTTCCCCCCAAGGCCTTTCCCTTCATAAACATTTCAAAACTATGCAAAAGCTGTTTGCATTTATCTGTTATATAGGTGTACCATAATTTAACTAGATGGACAGTCTCAGAAAAAGAATTAAATTACTTCACAAACAATCCCAAAAATTGTTATGGCAAGTAATAAGTATTAGTTCCATTTAAAAAATGAATACAAAATCTCTGAGTTGAGAAAATTCAACTTTTATTTTATATTTAGTATTTTAGAAGTAGAAGAGGTCATTAAGCAAGTAAACACTGAGTGCCTACTATGTGTCAAGTACTAAATATGTTACTATGTGTGAGTATATGTATATATGTATGTGTGTGCATTTATAAACAAAATAAAGTCACTAGCAATTGGAAGAGTTGTCCAGAAAAGTACTGAAGGCAAAAGTCAAAGGAAACCTTGGATTCCAAGAGTTGGAAGAGAAAGAACATTTACAAAGATGGGGGGGAAGGAGGGCAGCCAGTACAGAGATG
Organism: Sarcophilus harrisii; assembly: GCF_902635505.1. Classification (NCBI taxonomy): domain Eukaryota; kingdom Metazoa; phylum Chordata; class Mammalia; order Dasyuromorphia; family Dasyuridae; genus Sarcophilus; species Sarcophilus harrisii. The sequence goes on from NC_045429.1 coordinate 141,867,419, forward strand.
AGATAAGAGTATCATGTATGAGTAACAAGGGGGCCAGAGTAACTGGGTTGGGTCCAGATCTCTAGAGCCATTATATCATGCAGTCTTATAAAACAAGTCCACAAATTAATTTTAAAAATGATCTTTCCTTCATAATTTTTCTCATATTAACTGGACTTTTGGAAGGTTTTATTCCTTATTTAAGGATAACACATTGCAAGGTTTTTCCTGGAACCATGAGTAGCTTTTACCCCGGTCACTATCTGATATTAGTTGTTTTGAGATCGCCCAGGGAATTTTGCCAGCACAATAAGTGAAGTGGGAGGGATTGAATCAAATTCCTTTGTCCAACTGCCATCTCTGCTTCATAGAAACACTTCATAGCTTTTTATTTGACTTGGCTGTAGATGGTTTCCTTATCAAGAGAAAGAGTTTGGGGGAACACAAAATGAACCTCTTTTAGCCCAGGTCTGTTTCTTTCAGTATGGCCCACATAATTGTGTACCATTTAATACAAAACTAGAAATGACTAAAATTTAGATGCTATACTCATTTGTAGAAAAAAGGGCTTTTTCATCTTTGATTAAGCATAATTTTCAAAAGATGAATTTTAAATGAGCATTTCAAAGAGTACTCTAATAGGTTCCAGAACAAAATCAAAAGGGAGCAAAGAAAAATTTATAATGGAGTTTTGGTGAGTTTGTTTGAACATTAGAATTCCAACAAAAATTATAACTAAAATTTAGGATGTTTTCACTAATTTTGGCAAGTAGGGAAGATGTATGTCAGAAAATGAGAGAAAATTAATAATAATCACAGTACTAATTAATGTAAATGTGATTTTCAGAATCATGGAGACACAAAGGAGGAAAACATTGGAAGAAATATGTTTTAAATGGCTCTATACTCTTGAAAAGTATAAAACTTTTAAACTGACAAGTAGAAATCAATTAAAATCTGAAATAAAAACAAGGAAATATTCCAAATTACCTTTTTATGTTTGTATTTATTCA